>NC_134592.1:56062500-56365833 GCF_037038515.1 Microtus pennsylvanicus | reverse complement strand
AGGCAGGAGGATCAGGAATTCAAGACCATCCTTGGCTACATATCCAGTTCGGTGACAGCCTGAGCTATATGAGATCCTGTCTCAGGAAACCAAAATCAACCACCTCTCTCTCTCTCTCTCTCTCTCTCTCTCTCTCTCTCTCTCTCTCTCTGTCTGTCTCTCTCTCTCTCTCTCTGTCTGTCTCTCTCTCTCTCTCTCTCTCTCTTTCACACACACACACACACACACACACACACACTGAAAAGAGTAAAACATCACACAACAAAGGTTTGCTATTTAGACCAGGCTCTACCACACTCATTTTACCTCCTAGGATTCTCTAAACCCTGCTACGTCAGGAATCAAAACTGGTGCTTGGGAAAGCAAAATGGCTCAGAGAGACCTGGGGATTTGAGCTAAATCCCTGGAAGCCACAAAAAGCCAGCTGTGACTAGAATTTGTAAGCATAGCATTCCTGCAGTGAGATGGGAGAGGGTGACAGGAGACTCGCGTGGAAGCTTGTGGGCCAGGTAGTCTAGAGTAAGCAGCAAGGCAGAGACGAGAGAGAGCCCTTCCTCAACAAGGTGGGAAGTTGTCTCTGGTTAGACTTCTCCCTCCAGAACACACACACATAAAATAAAATGACACATTAAAAATTGACAGTTGGGGCTGGAGAGATGGCTCAGTGGTTAAGAGCATTGCCTGCTCTTCCAAAGGTCCTGAGTTCAACTCCCAGCAACCACATGGTGACTCACAACCATGTGTAATGAGGTCTGGTGCCCTCTTCTGGCCTGCAGGCATACACGCAGACAGAATATTGTATACGTAATAAATAAATAAATATTTTTAAAAAATTGGCAGTTGTAGGGCCGGGAGGGAGTGGCTTTTAATCCAGAACTAGGGAGGCAGAGGCAGGAGGACCTCTGAGCTGGAGGCCATCCTGGTCTGCAGAGTAAGCTCCAGGTGGCCAGATCTACACAGAAACATCCTGTATGGAAAACAACAACAAAATAAAACATTAGCAGTTGTGAAGCTGAGGAGGCAGAGGTAGGAGAATCATAAGTTCAAGGGCTGCCTCGGCTACACCTTTAGGGCTGGCAGGATGATACAGCAGGAAAGGCACCTGCCTCCAAGCCTGATGACCAAGTTCCTTCTAGGAACCCAGCCGGTAGAAGTAGAGCACCAAATCCTGCAAGTTGTTCCCTGACCTCTACATGCGCACCATGGCACAAGAATGTCCCTTCCAAATAAATATAATTTAAAAAGCATTTAAAAACAAAAGACCAGTCCCTGCGCACGCTCATTACATCCTCTACCACGGGGCTACAACTCCAACCCAGGTGTGTACTTGTTTAAAGACGGGGTCTTGCTATGTAGCCCATGCAGGCCTTGAGCTATCAGTCTTCCCGCCACAGTCTCTAAAGCACAGGTGCTGTGACTCCCAGCTAGTGTGTGTGGACGTGAGTGCACATGCCCAAGCATGCCATGGTTCATACACGGTAGCCCAGAAGACAGTTTGTGGAAGATGGTCTTCGCCTTCCATCATGTAGGTTCTGGGGATCAAACGTACATCATCTATCTCAGTGGCAGGTGCCTTTACCTCTGAACTGTCTTGCTGGCCCTGGTGTTTTAAACCTCATGTTCTATGGCATTCTGACTATAAATGAGATCCTCCCTTCCTTTAGTTGTGCTTCCCTACAGTAATTTGAAATTCTTATTTGGCTGATAAATATTTGGTTATTTTTTCTTGAGACAGGTTCTCAGTATGTAGCTTTGGCTGGCCTGAAACTCACTAAGTAGATAGACCAGGTTGGCCTCAAACTCACAGAGATCTACCTGCCTCTGCCTCCTGAGTGCTGGCACTAAAGTCATGTGTCATCACGGGCTGCTGGTCACTTTTCTTTCTGATGAATTGACTCACTCACTTACCATCGTCTCTGGTAATAATCTTTCTCTTGACATCTACTTTATTCATTTTTTTATTATAAAAATTCTTAGAAGTAAAAACATCTACACAAAACATTCAATTTTTATAGTTACTCTTGCCTTCTTTTACCACTACTATCTACTTAACTATCTATAATTTTTTAATTTAAAATTTCTATAGATATCTGGTGTGGTGGTATACGTTTTTTAGTCCTAGCACTTGGGAAAGCAGAATCAGGTGGATCTCTGTAAATTTAAGGCCAGCCGGTACTACAGAGTGAGTTCCAGGCCATCCAAGTCTATATAGTGAGACACTGCCTCCTCAAAATATTATTCTATAGACAAACTATTCTGGGATTTTTAAAAATTTTATTTTAAAAGATTTATTTATTTATTATGTATGCAGTGTTCTGCCTCCATGTATCCCTGCAGGCCAGAAGAGGGCACCAGATCTCATTACAGATGGTTGTGAGCCACCATGTGGTTGCTGGGAATTGAACTCAGGACCTTTGGAAGACGAGGTAATGATCTTAACCACTGAGCCATCTCTCCAGCCCCCCCCCCCCAGTCTTTTATTAAAGAATAAAACTACCTTGGTATATCATCATAAAGGACTTTTGGGTCTGTGCACCTGTGCCTTGATACTAGAGTGCTTGCTTACAGTGGGTGAAGTTCTAGGTGATACTAGCGTGCTCGCTTACCGTGGGTGAAGTTCTAGGTGATGCTAGCGTGCTCGCTTTCCGTGGGTGAAGTTCTAGGTGATGCTAGCGTGCTCACTTACCGTGGGTGAAGCTCTAGGTGATGCTAGTGTGCTGGCTACCCGTGGGTGAAGCTCTAGGTGATGGTAGCGTGCTCGCTTACCGTGGGTGAAGTTCTAGGTGATGCTAGCGTGCTCGCTTACCGTGGGTGAAGCTCTAGGTGATGCTAGTGTGCTGGCTACCCGTGGGTGAAGCTCTAGGTGATGGTAGCGTGCTCGCTTACCGTGGGTGAAGTTCTAGGTGATGCTAGCGTGCTCGCTTACCGTGGGTGAAGCTCTAGGTGATGCTAGTGTGCTGGCTACCCGTGGGTGAAGTTCTAGGTGATACTAGCGTGCTCGCTACCCGTGGGTGAAGTTCTAGGTGATGCTAGCATGCTCACTTACCTTGGGTGAAGTTCTAGGTGATTCAATGTGCTTGCTTACCGTGGGTGAAGTTTTAGGTGATGCTAGCATGCTTGCTTACCGTGGGTGAAGCGCTAGGTTCCATCTCCACCCTGTAGTAACACAACAACAAAAAAGAAAATACCCAAAACAGAAACATGGAATGAGAGTCTACTAAGTCAGCTTCATAATAAAGAAAACTCTAAAGCAGCAAATACTCAATGGGTATGTTATTGAAAATGTAGTAGTTTCAAAGTTGAACATCAACATTTTCATTTTTTTCAATACATTTTTTGATTATTTGGGAATTTCATATCATACACTCTGACCACAATTATTTACGAGTCCTCTCATTTCCACTTCCTGACTCTTGTGGCCTCCTAGCCTCCCAAATAAGAAAAAGTCCATTTTGTTTTGTTCAGATACTCACTGGAACATGGTCAAATTCCCAGTGGCCAGGCCCCTGAAGAAAACTCGGTCCTTCTCCACGGTACCCCCGCTAGAAGTCAATTGTGGAAAGCTACAATTAAGTATTCTTACCACAATTTTTATTTATTTATTTATTTATTTATTTATTTATTTATTTATTTATTATGTATACAATATTCTGTCTGTGTGTATGTCTGCAGGCCAGAAGAGGGCACCAGACCTCATTACAGATGGTTGTGAGCCACCATGTGGTTGCTGGGAATTGAACTCAGGACCTTTGGAAGAGCAAGCAATGCTCTTAACCACTGAGCCATCTCTCCAGCCCTCTTACCACAATTTTTAAGAATTCTCTTTGAAGCCGGGCGATGGTGGCGCACGCCTTTAATCCCAGCACTCGGGAGGCAGAGGCAGGTGGATCTCTGTGAGTTCGAGACCAGAAGGAGTGAGTTCCAGGACAGGCTCCAAAGCCACAGAGAAATCCTGTCTCGAAAAACCAAAAAAAAAAAAAAAAAAAAAAAAAAAAAAAGAATTCTCTTTGATGTCAGGTGGTGGTGGCACATGCTTTTAATCCCAGCACTCGGGAGGCAGAGGCGGATCTCTGAGTTTGAGGCCAGCCTGGTCTACAGGGCTAGTAAGAATTCTCTTTGATGACTTCTCTTTTAGACTGTTACTTTGGTGGGGAGGGGTGGGATGGAAGCGAGGATTCTCACAGAAGTCTGTGTTCCTTTCTCAACCACACATTGGCAGTCGCCGATGCCCTTTACTGTCAGCCAGAGCACGGATCCTGGGCTTCTATGTGGTTTCTGGCAACAGCAGGGACCATGAGTATCCACATGGTCTCCAACATCAGCATGTGCCAAGGACCTCCACTGGGTCTCTGGTGGCAGTACTGCCTGCAGACAACAACATGGCCCTCTGCCCAAGCATGGCCACAGACCAGCATGGCCTCTGAGGATGAACAATTCTTCTTTCTGAGCATCCTGTCATTGTTCAGAGCCAGGGAGATTGTGTAGCTGGGCAGCTTATTCAGAGACTTGGTCTGCACAAGCGAGGCTGCTGCGCATCACCTTGCCGACCCTGTTGTTCCTCCATCAGCTGCAGCCCTCTCTCGCATCTGTCACAGCTGTTGCATGTCTAGTTGCACTTCTCTCCACCACACATGCATTGCTCTCTTTCTCCATCTGTCCCACCTCTCCGTCATGTCTGTTCATCACAGTATTCTCTTTTGCCCAAACAGCTTTACATGCAAATGTTCGCTGCATTAACTCACTGGTCTAGTTCAAAGGTGCTGGTTTTTTGGGGGGTGGGGAGGGTGGGGTTTCAAGACAGGGTTTCTCTATGTAGACCCAGCTGTCCAGGAACTCACTCTGTAGACCAGGCTGGCCTCAAACTCATAGAGATCCGCCTGCCTCTGTTTCCCGTGTGCCACCAGTGCCCTGCTGGTTGCTAACACCCCATTGATACCGGACCATCACTAGAATTCCTCTCTGGTATTGTGCTGTGGCCCAGTCATGGTGACACTGCGGCTCTGGTTCTGCAGGACCAGCTCCTTCACGTGCTCCGGCAGCTCATAGCATAGATGTTGGGGGTGGACTGACTCAAGGAACTGGATCTGGGCCGGATGGTAGCTCAGTGGGTCAGCTGGGGTGGGGCCTGGGCCTTCCTGCTGCCACAGCTGGTAACCACGTCATAATGCAAAATTGCATTCAGTCCAACTTCAAAGGTCCCCATAGTCTGTCACATTCAACAATGTTTAAAAGTCCAAAGTTAAAAGTCTCTTCTGAGATTTATGCATTCACTTATCTGTAATCCCCTGTAACATTAAAATGTAAGGTAGACCACATATTTCCAACATACAAATGGCACAGGATATAGTTCCATTCCAGAAGGGATCATAGCGAGGTGACACTGGACCAAAGCAGGACTGAAAACCAGCTAGGCAAACTCTGCACCTCTGTAACTGTTGTCAAAGCATTCTTCAGATCTCCAGCTCCTTTCAGCTTTGTTGACTGCAACACACTTCTCTCTCTAGGCTGGTTCCATTCCTGGTTAGCAGGTATTTGGCACTAAGCTGATAGGCATTGGATCCCCGCCTATTGAGTTTCCTCTGTTGATGCAATAAGCCAAATCAGACCAAATTAATAAGTCCAGGTTTAATAAACAAACAAAGCAAAACAGAGCACTCCTAGGTGACTCTCAGAAAGGCAGGAGAGGGATCACACTGCAGGTCTGGTGACCAGGTCTTAAACACCCTATAGTCTTCATCAGCTCTGGAGAGAAGCTGACCCTTGTCGGGCTTTCTGAGGGGCGGGGTCTGGAAAGGGAGGTGTGGGAGCTGAGGCAGAGTTTCCACATAGACAGGCATCCCATGGTTCTGGGACCTCCAACATCTTGGGGTAACAAGCCAGGCCTCAGTGGCTTTCCTTAGTGTCAGAATTAGATTCCATAACCCCTTTCTTCTGTCCTTGACTCTAAAGCCAGAACCATGTGGCTGAAGATGACAGGCGCTGCTACTTGCTGGGGCTGGAACATGGGCCCCTCGTTCATATACGTCTTCACCAGCTTTTTTTTCCCTAATGATTTCCTTGACTGCCTAAGTTTAGCTGTCCTGAAATTATCTGTAGACCCAAATTGGCCTCGAATTTAGAGATCTGCCTGCCCTGCCACTGGAGTGCTGGGATTAAGGATGTATACCACCACACCTAACCCTAAATTTTTCTGTAATTCCTTTTCACAGATTTGAAATTTAGTGTGTGGGGTCTCATCCTGAGGTCGCCGCTCCTTTTACTCCACTTAGTAACAGGCCTTTCTTAATCCATCTCCTTGAACGCAGGATTTAGTTTCATTCCATTTCCTGGTGCCCCTTTTCTCCTTGAACTGCAGGTTTTGCATTTTCCTTACTCAGCTTCCATCTTTTCATTATAGATCTTCATAAGAGTGAACACCAATAACCACATGGCAGAGTCAATATTAGGCCGTTTTGAAACTTCCTCTGCCAAAGCAATTAATCCAGAACTCTTCAATTTAGCATTAGGCATATTTCAGACAAGGGCAAAACCCAGCCACATTCTTCACCAAAATATCACAAGAATAGTCTCTAGGCCACAGAGGACTATTCTCCTCCTCCTAAACCTCTCAGCAGCACGGTCTTCCACGTTCCTGCTAGTATGGACATGAAGTCTCACTTAAAGCACTCTGAATTTTCTAATCTGAAGTCCCAAAGTCCACATTCCTCCAAACAGTAGTAGCATGGTCAGGCCTATCACAGCAATACCCCAGTCCCTGGCAACTCTTACAAAGGAAAACGTTTAACTGGGTCTGGCTTACAGTTCAGAGGTTTAGTCCTTTATTGGCATGGTGGAAAGCAAGATGGCATGCAGGCAGACATGGTGCTGGAGAGGTGGCTGAGAGTTCCACATCTGGATCCACAGGCAGCAGCAGGGAGCCACTTTCCTTCAGTCACAATAACATTTATGGAGTCAAAGGACGACTTGCAGGAGTCAGTTTTGTTCTGTGGGCCTCTACCTGCTGAGACTGCAATCTGTTTTTAAAGTAATTTTTAAAGGTCTCTTTTACTGAATAGCCTATCTTATTTTTAGCCTTTTGTTCTGAAAGATCTTTTATGTAGCCTAGGCTAGCCTGGTATTCACTATGTACCTCAGGATGGCCTGGAATTTCTGATTTTCCTGTCTCCTCTCTCTTAAGTGTTGGGATCATGGATATGCATCCATGGATTGGAGTCCACGGGTTTGTGCCGTGGAGTCAATCGGGCTCAGTCCCCAGCTACTTTTAGATTTTTAAGACATTGTCTTAATACATAACTAGCCATAACTGACCTTAAATTTGTGGTGACCCTTTTGCTTCTGCCTATCAAAGTGCTGGGAGTACAGGTACACACTATCACATTCAGAATTATATTGTATCTATTTTTCGATAATCTTTTCTTTTTTATTTATTTAAGATACAGTCTCCTGTAGCACAGGCTGGCCTCATGCTGTCCAGTTCCAAGGCCTGCCAAAGGTACATCATGAGACTTTGTTTCAATGAACAAAAAAATTAAAGGTCTGTATGCAACAACCCAGGCAACAGATGCACACGTACTATAAACTACAACATCCTTTCTCAAAACTGGTAGGGGTAGCCTGCTATAGTGGAACATGCTGGTAATCCCAGTGTTTGGGAAGCTGAGGAAAATGACTAATTCAAGGATATCCTGAGCTACATACAGAGATCGTCTTTCAAAACAAATAAACCAGGTTTGGTGCTACATACCCATAATTCCAGCATTTATGAGGTAGAGGCAGGAGGATCAGGAATTCAAGGGCACCTTCCTACATATACTGAGTTCAAGGCTAACCTGGGCTACTTGAGATTCTTGTCTCAAAAAAAAAAATCATAGTCATAGATGTCAACACCATGGATAGCATATTTCTTTTTACTTCAAAATTACTTGGAGGCAAAAGGCCAGACCCAGGTAGTGGTGGTGCATGCCTTTAATTCCAGAATTCAGGAGGCAGAGGCAAGCAGATCTCTTTGATTGTAAGGCCAGCCTGGTCTACAGAGTAAGTTCCAGAACAGTAAGAGCTATATAGAGAAACCCTATCTGGAAAAGTGCCCTCTCCCCCCAAAAAGGCCAGATCCCAGTACTCATACATCAAAGACACCCAAACTGTTAAAAAGTTATGAACATTGCTGGGTGGTGGTGATGCTCACCTTTAATTCCAGCACTTCTGAGGCAGAGGCAGGCAGATCACCATGAGTTCGAAGCCAACCTGGTCTACAAAGTGAGTTCCAGGACAAGTTCCAAAGCTACACAGAGAATTCCTGTCTTGAAACCGCCGCCCCCCCAAGTTATTGCCATTAATAGAGAAGCTAAATTAACTATACTGTATACTTGTTTGTGTGTACACGTGGTGTGTATGTGTCCATTTCTGTGGAGGCCAGAGGTCAACATCCAGGTATTCAACTGCTTCCCTGCCTTAGCTTTTGAGGAGGGTTTCTGACTGAACCTGGAGCTTTCAGACTGGGCTAAGCTGGACTGTCTCCATCTACGCAGCGCTTGGGATACAGGTGTACGTGGCTGGGCCTGACTTTTATGTGTGTGCACAGCAGGCAGGGTCACCCTAACATTATACGATATAGCTAATTCGCACTTAAAGTTATGAGCTGAAGTGCAATGTTAGAAAAATAGAATCAATGACCTTCAAAAACCAGCCTACTTCCCACCTTAGCTTCCAAAGTGCTGGGGTTATAGGTGTGTGCTACTACACCAGGCTTCTTGTCTCTTTTATATCTGCTTGACCATTAAAGACAAGTCGTGAGGCTGGAGAGATGGCTCATCTGGTAAGAGAGGACTTGGGTTCGGTTCCCAGCACCACATTGTGGCTCACAACCACCTATTTACTCCTATGCTGTTTCCCTGGACACCGGGCATGCACATGGTACACATCCATATGTGCAGAAATTCAGACACATAAAATCAAAATACATCCTTCAAGGTAAATGGTCTAGGGCTGGAGGGGTGATTCAGAGGTTAAGAGCACTGGCTGCTCTTCCAGAGGTCTCGAGTTCAATTTCCAGCCACCATATAGTGGCTCACAACCATCCGTAAGGAGATTTGGTGCCCTTTTCTGGCCACAACACTGTATACATAATAAGTAAATCTTTTACATTTACAAAACATTTCCAGGACTGTCAGGCAGCACAATACCCAGGTTTGGTTCCCACCACTGCAAAGCTCTAAGTACTGCTACATTTGATCCTCAGATGCCAGATATGGTAGATATTACCTTTCCCTACATTATGGCTCAAAAAACCTGAAACTCACCCAGTGTGATGTGGCATATCTTTAATCCCTGCACCCAAGCAGAGACAAGCAGAGCCCTGAGTTTGAGGCCAGCCTGGTCTACACAGTAAGTTTCAGGTTAGCCAGGGTGATATAGGCAGACACTATCTCAAACAAATAATGCAAAACTAAAAACCTTGAACAGATGTAATCTGAAAAGCAACAATTGCATTTAGAGGTCCTCACAGGGTGGTTTTGTAGTTTTGGCCTGGAACTTGCACTGATTCTCCTGTCTCAATCTCCTGAATGTTGAGATTATAGGTTTGTACCAGACACCAGTCTTTTAGTAGCTTTTATATTCATTGTAGATGTCCATGTCATTTTTGTTTTTCAAAACAGTGTTTCTTTGTAGCTTTGGAGTCTGTCCTGGAACTAGCTCTGGTAGACCAGGTTGACTTCAAACTCACAGAGATCCGCCTGCCTCTGCCTCTCAAGTGCTGAGATTAAAAGTGTGCGCTACCACTGCCTGGTGATTTTTTTTTATATCCTATTACTAAATTTGAAAAAAAGGATAGGACCTAAGAAGTCTCCTCCCCATTTACCTACCTACCGTGTATGTTGAAGTCAGAGGACAAGCCTAAAGTTTCGGTTTTTTGTTGTTGTCGTTGCTTGTTTTCCATAACTGAGGCTAGCCTCGTTCCTGTGCTGGGAACATCGTACAACAGGGAAACCTCTCATTTGTTTACCACAGCTGAGATCACTTCTTAATGAAAACCCACTTTACAAAGATCGTATAGGGCAGTTTAGAGTGCTTGTTCTTGGGACCCAGCCCTTACACGGCAGCTCCAGTCCTACAGGATCGGTGGGGTGGTCTTCTAACCTCTGCAGGTCCCAGGAACATTACACAGACATACATGCAAGTAAAACATCCATACGCATAAAATATAAAAAAATGTCTTAAAAAAACCCCATAAATTAGCTCCTACAAAGGACCTGTATCGGAGACTCTCAAGCCTAAGAGGCTCTTTGTAAGCTGCTAAAAGGCACATTAAATATATAATGCTGGCCACACTGTTTTAGTGATGGAAAACAACAGCTCAAAGTCAGCTTAGGACAAATGCCAACTGTTTTATTTCTCTGAAAATGTTAAAATTGCTGTAAAACTTAGTGATATCCTCCCCCACCCATTTTTAAATGTCAAAATGTCATGTAGCCCAGGCTGGCTTGAATTCACTACATAGCTGGAAATGACCTTGAAGTGCTGATTCCGTTTCTAAAACCTCTTGAGTTCTGGGATTTCAGATATGTGTCATTAAGCTTAATTCTGAAAATGGAATTTCTAAAAAGTTATGTTATTATTATTATGTCTCTGTTACCCGTGTGTGCATGCATGCGTATGTGCTACTTGTAAGTGTGGAGGGGTCAGAAGACAACTCTGCAGGGTCAGTTCTCCTATACCTTTAAGTGGCTAGTGGTTTCATCTGTTAAGCCATTTCTCTGGTCTGAAAACAGGATTTCTAAATGAAAGCTTATTAACTAAAATCTTGAAAAATGCTGCAGATGTTGCCACTTTAATCTACAATCTTAATTTTCCAACTTTCAAAGTTATAAAATGGAAGTAAACACATCTCAACAGCCTTAAATATTTTCATGTATTTTATTTTTGAAAACACTTAGAATTTTGCAAGCTAGCAGTAAAATATTGCCTTCAATATTTTACTTATTAGCACCATATACCTTTTAAAGCTAACTGGAACATTGTTTCACTGTAAATGTTTGTAAATAAGATGTAAATTATTCCCAACATAAGATCATTAATTAAATTAAATCGTTTTTTTTGGCTCTAGGCACTTATGTGCACTTTAAAGATCAATTTAACTATGTTAATATATTTGCCAATCTAACAAAGTCAAAATATCATAGTTTAAAGCAATATTTAATCTCTGAAATTATTTTTAGAAACTATATAAGGAAACTGAGAAACCAACTATAAGAAAAAAAGGTCATTCCTTTACTTTTAAAGAAATCTCTTAACTTTTGAAAGAACAAAATAACTTGGTGAAAAAGTCCTTTGGTGCAAAGATCAATTAAACATAAAATTAGTACACATTACCATTTTCATGCTTGGCTTATTAGTAACCTTACCAAAAAGCCACGGAAAGGTCTGGAACAACTCACAGGGACAGCTGGAAGGCTGGAATAAAATTGCTAAGTGCTAAGAAGATCCCAAGTCACTCGCACAGTTTAAATGGAAGCCTAGACACTTAACATCTATGTTTTAAAGTTCTCATCTGAAAAAAACTTTCAAAAAGGTAGAAAAAAATCTAGTTATACTCAAATTACATCTACACATTCAAAAAAAGGCTATTTTCATTTCCTATATTCTGATAAGAGCACTAAAGTTCAGAGCCAGAACCGACTGCTCACCAGCACGCCTGTCTGCATACCGGTAGAATCCAGTCCAGTTCTGCCATCTGTGGATGACTATGACAAGATACAAAAGCATGTGTTTGCCATAAATAGCTCTGGCTAATAGCAAAGTGCGCACACGGAGCAGATCAAATTCTCTATAAGGAGAACGCTCTGGACCACAGCCAAATCCCATTACTAATGTTTAAGACTGCTACACCAAATTTTTTCCAATTCAAAATGGAAAAGATATGAAGGACTCATAGCTGAAATAAACACTCGTAACATAAGGATCACTAAACCTTTGAATGACACTTTACAAATTATTTTCATTATGACCAAGTAATAAAAAAATCCTATTTCTACTTCTCAAAAAAATTATTTGTAATATAACTATGAATTAATATCCTAATTTTTCTAGAGAAATAAGATACTGGAGTATGCCAAAGTGCAAAAAAAAAATCTGATCTCCGTATTATAACATAAAGAAATAAATAAACATATTTATAAAAGTACCATTCTTTAATGATTGTATGTATATAAGTGATTTTAAAATATTTTTGACCCAAAGAAATTCAACAATTTGGAAAAAAGAGACACGAGTGTTAGCTTAATCGCTGTTTACCCTAAAATTTCACATGACAATGTGCAAATTTTCAAGGAAAACAAGGCAACGTTCTGTAATATGCCACAGTTTTTATTGCGACGTGGCCACTTTTGTGAGGGTAGGGAATTTGATCTCAAAACAATGTTCCATTTAAGGCTCTTTTATACAGAAATTGCCATCATGACTGATACTTAAAATATCTGTAGTGTTTCAAGACTCATACGGTAAACATAAAACTCCTACATTTATTCAGTAGTGTATACTCAATGGGAGACCAAAGACATCAACATAGCTATTTCTTTGAAGAAAATATGCAGGTAAGAGGAATGAACACTGAGGTATTAGGACAAATCAATGACAGGTAATGAAACTTAATTGGCATTCTTTTTAAGGGATTAAACGTATTTAAAAAAAAAAAAAGTGCTCTTATCGCATAGTGTTAAATCTGTGCTGCCAGGTCACAGAAACAGGCTGGCCGAGGCAGGTGAGGGCACAAACGCTCCAGCCTCGGGGAACTGTAGTCAAGTGCAACTATAAATAATACTGAAGAAAGGTTCGCCATATGACCAGTGGATAATACTTTCAAGGCATTCAATTAGCTTACCCTTTGTAGTACTCTACGCTATTCACATTGACAACACAGCCATTTAGTGCTCACTGCGAGGAAGGCATGGAACCAGTTGTTTTGGCTAAAATAAGACGGGGAAGGCATTCCTTGGGTTCTACATAAAAGTAACCATATTAAACAGCCTAATGGCAATCACTGACAGGCTTCTTAAATTCATTCATTCATTCATTGTGTTGAAAGGGCCCAGTGCAAAGGGAATAAACAAAAACCAAAACCCAATAGATTCCAGTGGACTGAGCTGGAGAAATGGAAGCCCCTTAACATCGAATGGCACTTGGCTATTGCTTTATAGTGGCTTTCCCTCAAGGGAAACCACGACACTGCCTCCCAGTTTCTCTCCCAGTGTCGAGCGGTCCTTAATATCGTCCAAGCCATTGACTTGCCACTCATGTTTAATACCTAAAAAAAAGAAAAAAAAAGCCACATCCATTAACCTTATTTCGACTAAGGAAGAACCCCTTTTCTTCCGCACAAAACAGTCAATGTTTATACCTGTAAATTTCTTTTTAATGGCATCTTTAGAGCTAGCATAAATCATCTTGCTTTTTAGCGGTGCACTCTCAGGAGCCCTACAGGGGAGAAAACGTTGAATTTCAAAAGAGAAACAAAGGCAAAAACTGACTATGATAATAATAATCCTTGCATTTTTAAAAGCACGTTTTCCTTTTGTTTTTACACACCAGAATATAAATACTAGGTCTTCTTTCTTAGACTCTTTTGTTTCGTATGTGGCATCGTACAAAGCATATCGGCAATCATTCAGAGGTAGCAACTTCACAAAAGATGTGTAGGGGTCCTCTACCGTCTCACCAATGTCACCCACCAAGATCTGCTTTGCTTCCTCTACAATTATCTGTCTTTTGTCATCGCTCAGGCAGAAGAGAACCGCTTTCTTTCTCTTTTTGATCTCCTCTTGTGTAGAAGACTTTCTTACTTTCATATCATTAAAGACTTTGATGACTTCGTCATTCACTGTGACTCCAGATGCCTGAAAAATAAACCAACGACGGGAATTTAGAACGAGCTCTTGGGTTTTAACCAGAATTATTGTTTGACTAACAGGGCTTGGAATGACTATAAAAAAAAACTGCACCAAACAACGTGAGCAATCCTCTTAGATCAGTCCCGTTTCCGCATCAGAAGAAGACAGAGCTAAAATTCCTAACTCATACGGCCCATTCATCCTTCTTTAAGGAGCACGAAGAAAAAGGCAAACGGAAGGTGGGAAGGGACAAATACGAGTTGACCCATGCCTGAAATGTTTCCTATTTCACTGGGTGATGTCAGAGTTTCAGGAGCAGCCGCAAAAATACCTTCTGTATTGTGTCAACTCTGCAGGCCTTCAAGAAAAAAAAAAAAACACTTCGGGATTTCAGTTAATGCTTCTACTATTTTTTTTTCTTTAAAGTCATCTTAGCCACTGCTGCTTCCTCATAAGGAAAGAGATTCAAGCGTAAACTCCAGCCGCCCGCGGCTACGGCAAAACGCCCCACCGCCCATTGGCAGCCGCTGGCGGAGTAACGGGTCCGGCGAGAGGGCGGCTTAACCCGGCTTTGCCACCTGCTCCGTCTCCGCACAACGGCTCCCCGGCCGGCCTCCGAGACCCTCGCCCCGGGTCTCCCGGCCGCCCCGACGGCGCGCGCCCGAGACCCATCAGGCGGCACGCGGGTTGCGGCAGGGGGACTCCCCTTGCGCCCGGCCAGACCCGGCCCTCCCACCCGCCCTAGGAGTCCGAGCGGCCACGGGCCCGGAACCGCCTGCCCGCCAGCCCGCCGCAGGCCCTCGAGCCGCGGGGGACCAGAGCGCGGGAGCGCCCACCGCCCAGGCCCCGGGCAGAGTAAGATGGCGGCCGCGCGGGGGTCCCGCCGCGCCCAGCCTCCCCCGCCCACCTTACCATAGTGCCCGCGGCTGAGGCTGCGGCGGCGGCGGCTCGGGCTCCGGCTCGGTGGCACTGGGACGAGAGGAAGGAGGGGCGGGCGGCGGGCAGCCGAGAGTGCGGGGCACGCCGGGAGCGGCGGGCTCGGGGGCCGCAGGGCGGGCGCGGCGGTCACGTGCTCCGGCCCCGCCCCCGCCCCCCGCGCGCCCGCCCGTGTCCTCCGCCTGACCCCGGAGCGCCAGGGCCGCCGGCCGGAAAGCGCGGTGACGGCGGGAACCCGTGCGCGCGGGCTGCGACGGCCGCAGCGGCCAGCCGGGGCCATGGCCGGGGCCAGGAGGCTCCTGCTCGAGCGGTTCGCGCACTCGGGGCGCCGCTCCGGGCTTGGGGCGTGAGGAAGCGGGGTGCGGTGGTCGGGTAGAGCGCTTTGCTTCCTCCACCTGCGTTTTCCTTGGGAAGGGACGGGACTGTAATTTCGGGTCATTTTTGGAAGACCCCCAGTTTGGTGTGACGCGTTTAAAGCTTTCGCTTCTTCGGGTCTTTGATTTGAGACAGGACCTCATTTGTAGCCTTGGCCGGCCCTGGAATCACGACGTTAGCGGCAGATGACCTTGAACTGCTTGCCACGCCTCCATCCCGCTAGAGCTGGGATTACGGGTGCACACCACCAGCCCTCCTCGCACTGAAATGAGAATAAACACTAAAAATATTACTTCTACCAAGCAAAGTAGTTACTGAACTACCAAGCAAAGGGGGAACGATAAGCAGGAATGTTGGCTCACATCTGTAATCCCGTGAGAAAAGGGACAGGCATAGAGACACCAAGACCGCATTTTCAGAATGCCCTGGAGATGCCTTGGACAGCATCATAATCCGAGTAAAACCAGAAGCTACTAGGGTGATATTTCTCTTCCCCTGTAAATGGGGGTTTTTGGAAAGGACTAGAAAAATACCTGTTTTACAGCGGTGGAGGCAGAAAGGCCTGAAATGTCTGATTTGGAATTGTGTTGAAATCTGTGTGGGGGGGGGCACATCTGCTGTGCACACTTGGGGAAGTCAAAAAGACCCTGCCGGAGGCATTTCTGCACCACCAAGTGGGTCCTGGGAGTTGAAGTCAGTGGCCAGGCTTGGTAGTTCCCTACTCCAGATCAGACAGCTCACCATCACCCCTGACTTCAGCTTCAGGGACTCTGACTCCCTCTTCTGGCCTCTGCAAGAACATGTGTGCATACCTACACACACATGCGCGCGCACACATAGAAATAAATATTTAAAAATACTTTTTTAATTTTTATTTTTACTCGTGTGTATTCTGTATATCTATGTGAAGTCCTGCCATGTGTGTGCAGGGGCCTTTTGGGGCCAGAAGAAGTGTGATCCCTGGAACTAGAGTTGCAGACAGCTATGGGCTGCCTGGAGTACATGCTTGGAACCAGACTTGGGTCCTCTCCCTAGAGCAGAAAGTGCTCTCAAGTGCTGAATGCTCTTTCCAGCCCATCCTTTTATTTTTATTTTTAAACCATATACATTTCTTTTTTTATTTATTAGCTTTTTATTTTATGTGCATTGGTGTGAAGGTGTCAGATCTCGTGGAACTGCATTTTCAGACAGTTGTGAGCTGCCATGTGGGTGCTGGGAATTGAATCCGGGTCCTCTGGAAGAGCAATCAGTGCTCTTAACCACTGAGCCATCTCTCCAGCCCCCCATATACATTTCTTTAATTTTTTTATATTTGTTTGTTTTGAGACAGGGTTTTTCTGTGTAGCTCTGCCTAGCTTGGAACTCACTCTGTAGAGCAGGCTGACCTAGAGCTCACAGAGATCGGCCACCTGTTGTAAGATAATTGTACAGTGCGAAGGTGTGTCTCTGCTTAAAACCTTCTGATTTGTTTAATAAAGAGCCGAATGGCCAATAGCCGGGCAGGCACGATAGGCGGGACTTTCTGGGGGAGAGAGGAACTTGGGAAGAATCTGAGGTGCACAGGATCAAGCCAGTGAGACTCAGAGACAGTGTGACCTACAGAGTGGAGAAGAGGTACCGGGCCACGTGGCAGAACATAGATTGTTATAAACGGGATAATTTAAGTTATCAGAGCTAGTTGGGAACAAGCCTAAGCTAAGGTCAAGCTTTCATAATAAGAAGTCTCCATGTCATTATTTGGGGGCTGGTTGTTCAAAGAAAGTCCAACTATAGCCACCACCGCCCAGGTCTTTTTATATAACACACAGGAGCAGGTGTTAGAAAATGAAGACTCGCCGGGCGGTGGTGGCGCACGCCTTTAATCCCAGCACTCGGGAGGCAGAGGCAGGCGGATCTCTGTGAGTTCGAGACCAGCCTGGTCTACAGGAGCTAGTTCCAGGACAGGCTCCAAAACCACAGAGAAACCCTGTCTCGAAAACCCCCCCCCCCCAAAAAAAATGAAGACTCATGACAACACCCTTTTGTGGTTCTTCTTAAGAAATAGTGCTTGCTTTCAGGAATTGTATAACGAAGTCCCATGTGTGACAGCTGGCATCAAATAAACAAAGAGCAGAAATTCTTTCCTCACCTAGAAAAAGACTGACAGCCTATTCTGGCAAAGTCTGTATTGCCAGCCCAATGCAGCTCCTTCTTTTAAAATATATTACTTTTTAAAAATAATTTATTTATTTTTAATTTTATGTGCATTGCTGCTTTGCCTACATGTCTGTGTCAGATCTTGGAGTTACAGATAACTGTGAGCTGCCATGTGGGTGCTGGGAGCTGAACTCAGGTCCTCTGGAAGAGCAGTCTGTGCTCTTGACTGCTGAGCCATCTCTCCAGCCCCCCAAAAACATATTAATTTTTTGAGACAGGGTTTCACTATATATGTACCGACTGACCTGAATTTGCCCTGTGGACCAGGCTGACCTACATACAGAGATCTGTTTGCCTCTGCTTCCTGAGTGCTGGGATTAAAGGTGGGCGTTAATAAATCTGTCCTGTTTTTACCAATTTGCTGCAGACTTCTCAACCAGTGAGGAAGAACGACCACCACACGAGGATTCTTCTCAGATCACGCTTTATTGGAGTGCCTCTTGGTTGATGGGGAGCAGGAAGCGAGAGGGACCCCAAGAGCACTAAAGCAGCTGCTTATATAGGGAGTAGGCACACGGGTCGCCCTGTGATTGGTTGCCACCATCAGCTGTCACCAGACTGCATCGGGATAGGTCCAAGGCCCCTTATCCACCGAGCCTGCGGGAAGCAGGGGACACGCAGCTCCCAGCGGGACAAGATGTCAGCGCCATCTTGTAATGGCGATTCTGTCCAGCTCCCTGCACCAATTGTTAGCCTATTACGTGATGGGTTTTTTATGACCCTTGATACATCTCATACATTGTTATCATTCCCCTCTGCCTTCTTTATCTTTGCTGTCTTCTTTCCTCTTCCGATTACCACTCTTTCCCTCTCTTCTCTTTTAAGATGACATCCTTCCTTCTAATAGTGCCCCCCCCCCCCCGTTTTGATTTTTTGAGACAGGGTTTCTCTGTGTAGCAGTCCTGGCTGTCCTGGAACTCACTCTGTAGAGCAGCTGGCCTTGAACTCACAGAGAGCCTCTTGCCTCTGCCTCCCAGATTTACAGTGAGTGCCAACACACCAGAGTGGGTCTCTGGTTTTCAGCCCTTCCTCCCCTCTCCCCTTCTGTCCTATCCTGAAAGGCTTAAATAGCCCTAGACAGACCAGGGCTGCTGCTGCAGCAGCTGGGGTTCCAAAGACATCAGTGACCCTCCTACTGTGACATTAACCATAGCCAGCCTGTTCCCTTCTTCTCAGATGTTCCTGTCTCTCATTCTCTACGATTCTAATTTCCCTGACTTCATCTTTAACTCCACATATCTTTTACATTACACTAACTTGTTACAGATTCTGCTGCCCCGCTGATTGTAAGCTGCTTATGGATTTTAATCCTTCTTATCTTTGACTTTCTGGAGCCTGGCACATAGTAAATGCTCAGGAGATGCTGATGGGCTAGAGAGATGGCTCAGCCATTACAGGCTAGGCTCACAACCGAAATATAATAAATTTAAACTATTTCAGTGTTATAAAGAGGGAAGCTGGGTACTCAGGAGGCAGAGGCAGGCAGACCTCTGTGAGTTCGAGGCCAACCTGGTCTTTAAGAGCTAGTTCCAGGACAGGCAAGCTGGGGCAGGGCTGGAGATATAGCTCATTTGGTAGAATGCTTGCTTAGTAGATACAAAGCTGTGGTGTGATCCCCAGTATCATATGAACCAAGTAGGGTGACATATAACTCCAATCCCAGTCTTTGGGAGGCAGGAACATCTGATGATCAAGGCCATCTTCAGCTCTGTAGAGAGGTTAAGGCTGTCCTGAGCTACATGAGACCCTGCTTCAACAAAAGGGTGGTGGGGTAGGGGATGTGCGGGATAGATGGCTCAGCAGTTAAGAGCGTTTGCTGCTCGTGCAGACCCAGGTTGAATTCCCAGCAGCCATATGGTGATTCACAACTATCTGTAACACCCTCTTCTGACCTTGGGCACCGGCACAGATGCACACACACGTACATGCAAGTGAAACACACAAATCTAAAAAGTTGTTTTGTTTTTAAAGAGGACCACGGGGCATGATGACTTATGCCCATGATCCCAGCATTTTTGTTTTGTCTTTGTTTTTCAAAACAGGGTTTCTCTGTGTAGCCTTGACTGTCCTGGAACCCACTATGTAGACCAGGCTGACCTTGAATTTACAGAGATCTGACTGCCTCTGGCTCCTGAGTCCTGGGATTAAACAGTGCACCACCACTGCCCAGCTCAGTTTTGTTTTTTGAGACAAGGTCTCCTGTAGTTCAGGCTGGTCTTGTCCTCACTGGTTTGCTGAGACCGGCCTGAAACACCCTGATCTTCTTGTCTTTGCCTTCTACATCCTGGGACCATGCATGGCAATGCCCAGCTTTGGTAAAACCATTTTGAAAAGTAGTTTGAGTTTTTTTTTAATATTTATTTATTTATTTATTTATGTATTTGTTATGTATACAATATTCTGTCTGTGTGTATGCCTGCAGGCCAGAAGAGGGCACCAGACCTCATTACAGATGGTTGTGAGCCACCATGTGGTTGCTGGGAATTGAACTCAGGACCTTTGGAAGAGCAGGCAATGCTCTTAACCTCTGAGCCATCTCTCCAGCCCAGTAGTTTGAGTTTTTTTTTTTTAAAAAAAGTTTTTGAAAGAGAGCCTGGCCACGTAGCTGTGACTGGCCTGGAAGTTCCTGTGTTCATCAGACTGCCCTTGAGCTCACAGAGCTCCTCCTGTCTCTGCTTCCTCAATGCTGGAATTAAAGCAATGCACCAAGTCCTTGAAAATGTTAAGCTTCCATAAAACCAAGTAAATCCATTCCTATGTGCGTATCCCAAAGACATTAAAGCATATGTTCACACAAAAACCTGAATGTGAAAATTCATGGAAACATTATTCATAACAGCCCCAGACTGCAAGCAACTGAAATGTCCCGACTGGTAAATGGATGAAGAAGGTGTCCCCACACCACAGAATACGATTAGCTATAAGAGGAGCGATAGACTTACATTGTTGCAACCTGGATGAACCTAGGAGTGCTATTCAAAGTGAAAGAAGCCAGTTCCCCAGGACCACGTATTACACAGTGAATCCAGAACCAGAAAGCCTGCAGAGAAGCCTAGAGCTTGTCTGGGGTGGGGAAGAGAGAATGTGGAGGGACCAAAACAAGTATGGGGATTCCCTCCCTTGGGGAGGCAAAAATCTTCTAAAATCTGATGGTGGCGGTGTCACACAGCTGTGAACACGGTGCAATCAGGACGGCGCACGCGACAGGAACGGGATTCCGCTAGAGCTACTTCTGTCAGCCTTCATGTGACTCAGACTGCTGAGTTCCTGGGCCGTGAGGTCACGCTCCCAAACTAGAAAGGCCCAGCAGTGAGATGTGTAAGACCTACGGTGAGTGTTGTGGCTCAGAGAGTGAGTCACAGCCTCAGACTGGAGCACACGATGCCTGCTGTGTGTGCTCTGGTAACTTCAGCCTTGAGTGTAGAAACACATGTCACCTCCTCCACGGTTTTCTGGCAGTGTAGGCGTTGAGAAACGTGCCAGGGCTGGGAGAGGCGGCTCAGCAGTTAAAAGCATAGACTGCTCTTCCAGAGGACCGGAACCTCTTCTAGATTCTGCAGGCACCTGACCTCGAGTATATATACCCCCATGCAGACACTCATATACACACAAATGTAAAAAATTAGTCTTAAAACAAGGTAAAAATTTGTACCATTTTATAATCCTACCCACAAGATAGGATTAGAGTCTAAATTTCTCCAGTCCTTACCAATGTGATGGTCTGTGTGTCTTTTTTAGTCATTCTGGTGGTTGTGATATAGTATCTAATTGGGTTTTTTGTTTGTTTGTTTGTTTTCTGTTTTTTCAAGACAGGGTTTCTCTGTAGCTTTGGAGCCTGTCCTGGAACTAGCTCTTGTAGACCAGACTGGCCTCGAACTCACAAGATCCGCCTGCCTCTGCCTTCCGAGTGCCGGGATTAAAGGCGTGCACCGCCACCGCCCGGCTCTAATAGTTTTATTTTTTGTTGTTCACGTTTGTTCTTTTTTGTTAGTATTTCATATATGAGAATTGTATTTACCTCATTTTTCCTTCTTCTCTTCCCTCCAGTTTTTCCTGTGTTTCCTCAACTCCTTCTATAATCCATGACTTCTTTTTAGGTATAATTATTGCATATATATCCATGTGTCTGTCTATCTATCTATCATCTATCTATCTATCATCTATCTATCTATCTATCTATCATCTATCTATCTATCATCTATCTATCATCTATCTATCTATCTATCTATCTATCTATCTATCTATCTATCTATCATCTATCTATCTATCATCTATCATCTATCTATCTATCTATCTATCTATCTATCTATCTATCTATCTATCTATCATCTATCTATCATCTATCTATCTATCTATCATCTATCTATCATCTATCTATCTATCAATCTATCTATCTATCATCTATCTATCATCTATCTATCTATCTATCTATCTATCATCTATCTATCATCTATCTATCTATCTATCTATCTATCTATCTATCTATCTATCTATCATCTATCTATCTATCATCTATCTATCATCTATCTATCTATCTATCATCTATCTATCATCTATCTATCTATCTATCTATCATCTATCTATCATCTATCTATCTATCTATCTATCTATCTATCATCTATCTATCTATCATCTATCTATCTATCATCTATGTATCATCTATCTATCATCTATCTATCTATCATCTATCTATCTATCTATCATCTATCTATCTATCTATCTATCTATCTATCTATCTATCTATCTATCTATCATCTATCTATCTATCATCTATCTATCTATCTATCTATCTATCTATCTATCTATCTATCTATCTATCTATCCATCCATCCATGCACAGTCTGCTGAGATCATTCATGAGCTCATATGTGTTTCAGCTGACTTCATGGGGTTGGCTACTCTCCCTCTCAGCAGCCTGTAGTTCTTCTTGGGCTGGAGACTGGGAATCCCCCCATCTATGTTGCTATGCCAACTGGCATTGTCATCTTCTGGGTCTTGCTTAACAACTCTATTGGGATTTCTTGGGTGCAGTTTCCATGTCAAATACAGACGACGCTGTTGTACAGCAGAGTCCCATCCTGGTTCTCTGGTTTTTTGCAATCTCCCCCATTCTCCATCGACACTTCCTGAGTCTTAAGTATAGTGTTTTTTGTGTTTTTGAGACAGGGTTTCTCTGTAACTTTGGAGCCTGTCCTGGAACTTGCTCTGTAGACCAGGCTGGCCTTGAACTCCCAAGCATCGGGGTTTTATGTTTAATGTATCAATTCTCTGGACTGTGACAGGTTGTGGCTTTGTGTAGTGTGCTGTAAACAAGCTTCTTTAATGAGAGGTGAGAGCTACCTTGCCGTGGGTATATGGATAAGCATTTAAAGTGCAGTTGGGGATCACACTGGTGTAGGAAAAGTGGCCGTAGTCGGCTCTCCTGGGTCCAGAGCCTCACCAGCCATGCTCACTCTATAGACTGAGTCCTAAATTTCCCAGGATGTAAGTGTCACTACCACACCTTTGGGATAGCTTGTCATTTTGGTCATTGCTGTTGGTAGCATCACATCTGGATTGTGGCTGCAGCACATGTGGCTAGGACTGTTGCTTGCTTTCTTCCTTTGGCTGCCCCTTCTGATAGTATGGGAGCTGGTCCCCAGGGAGGAGGCCGTCTGCTTTTGCTTCCTGAGTGCTAGATTAAAGGCCTGCACCACCAGCACCGACTGCTGTTGTCTTCTGGAAGAGTATCACCGCATGGGCTGGCTTTATGATCCTCCTATCTCCAACTCCCAGGCACATACTGGCCTGGAACTCACTTTGTAGACCAGACTGGACTCATGCTTAAGGTGATACTCCTGCCCCTGCCTCCTGAGTGCTGGGATTACAGGAGTGGGCATGGCATTGAAGGTTAACTTCCTTTTAATGCAAATTAAAAAAAAAGTGTACTGGGTGTGGTGGTGCATGTCTGTAATCCAGCAATGATCAGGCCGAGGCAGGAGGATCCCCTGTTCCATGGAAGCCTGGGCTATATATAGCAATGTCAAGCTGCTTTGGGCCCCTTATTAAGCAGTTCCCTGTGCTTCGAGTGTTTAAATCTTTTCTAAAACTGTATTTTATTTTTACTTATGTGTACGTGTACGCACACGGGCAGTCACAAAGGTCAGGAGAGGGAGTTGGATTCCGTGGAGCTGAAATGACTGCGTGTTGTGAGCCTTTCTAGGCGGGTGGCGTAAACTGAGCTCTGGTCCTCAGGAAGGCTTTACTTGTCTTTAACCCCAGCCGGCTCTCACGCCCTGGTTTTAAATTTTAAGGGAAGCGCACACAGCGACATCTGTTGGTCATCACAGGAACTTGATCTGTTTTACACTTGAAATCGAAAGATTTTCTGTTTTCTCCAGAGGAAAGGCAAGTCATTTGGGCAAACCAACACAGAGAGAGGATGGCTCTGTCCAGTCTAGTTCTAGGGCTTGAGAAGTCATGAAGTGCCCGGCACTCAGTAGGTTCTTAAGACGACAAACACCCATTAAATTTAATTAAGTTAAAGAAAGGATCTCACAGTGTAGCCCAGGTCAGTCTGTGACTCAGCAAGTAGCCCAGGTTGGCTCAAACTCTCAGCAGTCTTCCTGCCTCAAGCTCTTGCGTCGTGGAGTTAGAGGTATGAGCCGCCCTGGCTGACAAGACATGGACTTTTATCGTGTTGGTAGACTGAACCTAGGCCCTTAGGTACTCATTCTACAACCTCAGCTAACACAGTTAGGGTATCATTATTTAGTGCTTGCTGACCGGAACCCCTACTTGGCTGTCCTGGAACTCACTGTGTGTGTGTGTATATATATATATATATACATATATATATACACATACATACCAGGCTGGCCTTGAACTCACAGAGATCTGCCTCCCTCTGCCTCCAGAGTGAGACACTGCCTCACTCGAGAACAAGTTTTTGATGATTTATCATAAGACGCTAAAAAAAAAAAAATTGCATGACTGGCCAAATCCTTTGAAAGTCTTTGTGCTAGGGAAGCCCTTCTCAAGGTGAGGAGATTGTGCCAGCTGTGTGAAATCATACTTTCTCCTTCCCCTCCTCTTCCTCCTCTTAAAGATTTAAAGGCAGGTGTGGTACATGCCCTTACTCTCAACACTCAGGAGGCAGAGGCAGGTCTCTCTCTCTCTCTCTCTTTTTCCCCAGGCAGTTTTTGTGTGGTAGCTCTGGCTGTCCTGGAAGTTACTCTGTAGACCAGGCTGGCTTTGAACTCAGAGATCCACTTGCCTCTGCCTCCTGAGTGTTGGGATTAAAGGCATGTGCCACCACTGCCCAGCTTAGTTGCATCTTTTGAGTCCCAGGCCAGCCAGGCCTACACCATTTTAATTGAATGTATATTAAGTGTTTATCCAGCAAGGAATTGTTCTTTCTAACCCAAATTGAATGACGGAGTCCATTCTCTTTTATGAAATATTAAAGGAAGTATTTGGGGTTTATTAAAAGATTTCTAGGGCTGGAGAGATGGCTCAGCTTGCTGTGCTAACGTGAAGACCTGGGCCTGGGTTTGGACTCCCATGTTTACCTATAATCTCAGTGTAGGGAAGCAGGGCTGGGCAGATCCTGGAACTCACTGGCCACTCAGGCTAGTCAAACGGGTGCTTTCCAGGATCAGTGTGAGAACTTATCCAAAGGAAAATAAGGTGAAGGATGAAGAAGCCCCTAATGTCAACCTCTGATCTCCACGTGCCTAAGGACATGTGCGCACACGTGCGTACACACACACACACACACACACACACGGATACTATTCAGTCTTACAGAAAAAGGGCCAGCAAGATGGCTCAGTGTGTAAAGGCACCTTCCTCTGAGCTTGGCGATCTGAGCTTGACACCTACCACCCGTAGGGTAGAAGAGAGTCAGACATTATGGTAGTCATGTGGGAACACATTACCCCTACAAACGACCTGTTCACAAGGTCTAGGCTGGAACTCAGTGCTGTGTGCCTAGCATGTGGAAGGCCCAAGCTTACTCTTCAGAGCTTGAAGAAGGGGGGCATAAAATGAAAAACCAGATCATGACTATATGTTTTGTAACTTTCTAGAAAGTGTGGTAGCTCATTATTCGATGAGAGTGGACACACACACACATCTTGACCTTTTATGCTGTCCACAAAAACAAAACTGCGGGCTGAAGAGATGGCTCAGAGGTTAAGAGCACTCTCTGCTTTTCCAGAGGAGCCAGGTTCAATTCCAGCATCCACATAGTGGCTCACACTGTCTGTAACTCAAGTTCTAAGGGACCTGATGTCCTCTCTGGTCTCCACAGGTACTATGCACAGACAGGGTGTACAAGCATAATATCCATACACATAAAATAATAAACCCTGCATAGTCACATCTTCTTGACTTAAAAAAAAAAGTTGACCTGAGTTTTAATTTTAACCTCATCTGAAAAAAAAAAAAAAAGGTCTTCCAGAATTGGTTTATTTAAGGCACATTGCAGCTGTTAGGTGCAAACATTGTACGTTTTGACATTAAGGGGCCAGGCACACAGCGGGATGTGCGGGCTTCTTTCTCATCCAACACTCTTTGCAATTGCAATCAAGCAATTAAAAAGACAAGTTTACTAGTGATTCTTTTCTATTGCTGTGATTAAACACCACAGCCAAAGTAACTTATGTGGGAGTTTGTTTAGACTTATGGCTCCACAGGGACCCATAGTGGCTGTGAATTTTGTTTTTTTGTTTTTTTTTTTTTTTAAATATTTATTTATTTATTATGTATACAATGTTCTGTCTGTGTGTATGTCTGCAGGCCAGAAGAGGGCACCAGACCTCATTACAGATGGTTGTGAGCCACCATGTGGTTGCTGGGAATTGAACTCAGGACCTTTGGAAGAGCAGGCAATGCTCTTAACCACTGAGCCATCTCTCCAGCCCCCGTGGCTGTGAATTTTGGCAACAGGCACTGGAAGGTGAGCACTCACAGCAGGCACGTGAAGCAGAGAACAGAGTAAGGTAAAGCCCTAAGATCTCAAAGCCCCACCCCCTAGTGATATACTTCCTCCATCAAGGCCACATTCTTTTCTTTTCCTTTCCTTTCCCCTTTTCTCCCCTCCCCTCCCCTCTCCTTTCCTTTTCTTTGAGACAGGGCTTCTCTGTGTAGCCCAGGCTGTCCTGAACTCACTCTATAGACCAGGCTGGCCCTGAACTCAGAAATTCAACTGCCTTTGCTTCCTAAATCTGGGATTAAAGGCTTCCACCACCACCATCCACCTGGCTAAGGCCACCTTTCTTAAGCTTCCCCATACAGCGCCGCCAACTGGGGACCTAGTATTGAAACACAGAGACTATGGGAATATTTGCATCAAACGACCACAGACAGGTTCTCACTGTGTGGCCCAGGTTGGCCCTGAACTATGATGATCCTCCCTTGCTTCAGCATAGCAAGGACTACAATTACAGCCTGTGCCACCCAGACCACAGAAACCAAGAATTTAGTTGCAGTCAGGCACAGTGCTATGTGCCTGCAATCTCAGGATTCAACAGGCTTCCTTCCTCTTAATGAGAGTATGCACAAGAATATTACTTCTACCAGCTGGAGACATCTCTCACCCAGACAACAAAAACACTGTATGCATGGTTTCTATGATCTGTATTTATTAATGTCTAAAAGTCTGATTTCAACTTGAAAAAAACTTCAGAATTCAGAAAATGTGAAAAAATGTATCATTTTATTTGTACACTTAGAAAAGTTGTACACAGAAACTTATCTGTAAAACCGGGGAACTGCTAGGGAGGAGAGAGGGGGACATTTTTATTTTTAAATCATTAAAAATGTTTGAGAGATAAAACAAAAACATAGTAAAATGTTTTAAAAAATTAAAGAACATTTTCCAAGTATAAATTTTATAAATACAAAACAAATTCACAAATGACTTTGAATGCTAAATAAATATCTAGTTAATAAATTCAGTCAGCACTGGCTACAGCAAGTCAGGGATAGAAAATTGGATCCATTCATGTGTAGTGTTGAAACAATGTGCTCATTAAACAAGTCTTAAGACATATACTTTCTCTACACTGTGCTCTTGGAAGACTCATCTGTGCAGATAAATCCTCTTTAAAATCGTAACTCCTAAAAGGTCAATGACAAAATAAATCATAGATGAAAAAATATTTTCCAAATTACCTGAACACATGAATGATCTCAAAATGTACAAAACTTCTGTAAACCAGTACTGTATCCAAAACATCTATTAAACTTAGTAGATACTGAACAAAAACTGTAGCAAAGGAACTCTTTCCTACATTCTCCTGAGTGCTTAGTATGAAAACTGAGAAGACAGTGCAGGCCACGCCTGGCTGTGGTTGACCAGCTGTTATTGCTTTAAACACATATCTGCTTTAGAGCATGATTTAATGTTCCATTTTTATGAACGATTCCTGTTTTTATTCACATATAGCCTTTAGAAGGACAAAACTAGACCCGTGACTTTTTTGCAGCTAGTGGCGTGCTACCCTGGTCCACATTACTGGGCGAGACATGGAGTCCAAGCTTTTGAGCTTGAATATGAAAAAATGCTTGAAGCCGAGTTCCAGCTTTTGCTTCACTCGTGTTCCGAGGGTTGTACTCAAAGCAGTTCGAAAACATTAACTCGATATCATCAATAAACTCAGCTGGAGAGAGAAACAAGCAAGATTAGAACGAAACCACAAACATCAGAAACAAACTTCGTATGCTAGACAACAGTAGGACAATGGAAGCTGGGAAAGAGCCTTAGGAAAGGTAGCAGAACTTGGGCTCAAAACTGCTCAGTTATAAATATTTTAAAGTTGTCTTGGGGGAACTCCAATATGCATTATGTATTACAGAGCTCTTGGCTAACGCCACTCCTCCCATTAAGATAAGACTCTGTGAATGTCTACCCACGTAGCCCAACCACCTCTCACTTCAGTGTGCACAAACAAGCATGCGAGGGGCTGCATGGGCCGCCAGCCACCCAGCCATACTAATGGACACCGAAAACAAAAGAAACAGCATCATCTCTTAAAAACAATAAAAGCAAAATATAAGCTACTCACATGCTAATTTATATTCACATTTATTTACTTTTTCTCGAATTATATTTAAGGCAATGGGCTTCTTAATGATGTCATAGTAGTCTGGGACCTGAAAAACAATTCAGTATTTCACAGTATAAAAAGATTACTGGACATAATGATGGTTAAATGAATTTGATACCTGAAAAGCAATCAATTCAATTTATGAATATTATTCCATTGAAGATATGTCAAACTTTGAGTAATTATGACGATGTAGAAGCTTGTTTGATACCATCATAAATGTACTTTATTATGAAAAGAAACAAGTTTTATTCATGGTTTTCCCTATAAACTGATAATAAATGACAATAATATTTTCTTTTCTTTCTTTTTCTCCTGCGAGGCAGGGTTTCTCTATGTAACAGCCTCGGCTATCTGGAACTCTGTAGTCCAGGTCCAGTGCCTCTGAGTGCTGGGATTAATGGCATGCACCACCAGTACCTGGCTCATCTGTCTCTGCTCTTCTTGGAGCTGGAGATAAAGGCATGTGTGCAAGGCCCAACTTGGCACTGAGATCTGAACTCTGGCCCTCACGTTTGCACAGCGGGTGCTCTTAACCTTGGAACTACCTCTCCAGCCTCTGATCATTTCTTCATTCAGAAACCTCTGCTCCACAGCGACAAGAAGTCTTGACTATATGATGGTGCCCCAACCTCTACATCAACGACACTGTCCATTCCCCACACCGTCGTCTCTCGGCCCTTATCTACAAACCCTTTATTGGGAAATGTGAGCATGCTCAAATCCCGATTTCTCCTTCTGAGTTTCCTACGACTCCCAACCTTAGCATCCCAAGCATGCATCACTCTGGATCTTATTAAATTTCACTGTGTACAGTCTTGTACTGAGTATGTCTCTGCACTGAAATCATGTCATTTTCAGTGGCAAGTCCTAATATATAACAATCCCAAATAATATTTTATTCCAGCTACTCTTGCCCCTGAAAATGCTCAACCAACATCCTTCTTTTCCTGCTTCTAAAATGCTATTAAACTTTTAGAATTTCACTTCGTTATGTCTACCTGTGTGCCTGAGTATGCTTATGTACGATAGGTCAGAAGGCACTGATTCTCTGGAGCTGTAGTTAAGGCACCGGGAGCTGTTCTTTCACTCTCTGAAGAGCAGCAAGACTCTTAAATGCCTAGCCATCTCTCTAGCTCTGCCTTTGGAAAGAAGATTTATTTATTTATTTATTTGGACACCCCCTCCCCCGCCACCCATGACAGGATTTCTCTGTGAAGTTCTGGCTGTCCTGGACCTTGCTCACAGACTAGGCTGTCCTTGAACTCAGAGATCCACCTGCCTCTGTGTCCCCACCACCGGGATATTATTGTTATATTATGTGTGTGTGTTTCCTTGTGTGTGTATGTGTGTATACCATGTGCATTCCTGGTGCCTGTGGAGGCCAGAAGGAGGGAGTTGGATCCTGGGAACTGAAGTTACAGATGGTTGTAAGCTGTTATACGGGTCCTCTGGAAGAGCTCTCACCTGCTGAGCCATCCCTCCGGCTCTGCTACTGTAATTTCTACTAGAGACCTGTACCCTTACCCTGTTGTCGCATTCTTTCTGTGTGTCCACAGACCAGGGCCACACCTTCACCTTGGGGACTTGTCAAGATGCAAACCAATGGCTAGGAATCAGCCCAGACCATTTAAGTTAAAAAAAAAAGATATCTGAGGTGGGATCCAATATTTCCCTGTTTCTTTCTTTCTTTCTTCCTTTCTTTCTTTCTTTCTTTCTTTCTTTCTTTTTTTTTTGAGACAGGGGACAGGGTCTCACTATATAGCTCTGGCTGTTCTGGAACTCACTATGTAGACCGGGCTGGCCTCAAACTCAAGAGATCTGCCTGCCTCTGCCTCCCCAGTGTTGGGATCAAAGGCACACACATCTGGCTCTCAGGTATGCTTTAATATGCTCTCTAAAACAATTCTAAAGCATGTTGTAGTCTGATTACTAATTTTTAACATATAAGGGAAATACCATTAATGATATTTAATTGGATTCATTCAATGAATAGTTATATAAAGCAAAAAATTATTTTAGGAAAGTGTCATCATTAAAAGAATGAGCTACGGGGCTGGAGAGACGGCTCAGTGGTTAAGAGTATTTACTGCTCTTGCAGAGGATCTGGGTTCAAGTTCTCAGCACCCACATGGTGGTTCACAATCAAGTTCCAGGGGGTCTGATGCCCTCTTCTGGCCTTTTCAGGCATTGCTCACACATGGTACACATGCATACAAACACTCATAAAAACTAAAAGTGCATAAATCATAAGCATCTGAGACCAGCCTGGCCTTATGAGACCTTGTCTAAAAAAACCCCAAATAGTGACGCGATCAGGAGGGCTAAAGGCAATGCTCTGAAGCCTCAGTTCTGTTCCGCATTGAAAGCAACGTTCCAGCTGTGGGCTTTTGGGAAGGATCAGGTGTTTTGATAATTTCAAATTTTCCATAAAGATATGATATAAATGTAAATCATGTAATATATGAATGTATCTTATAAGGTCTAGTTGGAGTGTTACCTGGATTTTAGAGACAAGTTTCAGAAAGGGCCAGCTATCATCATGCCGCACCAATTCCACAACAAGCTGTTCAAAGGCGGACAACTCATGAACGCCGCCTTGTCGGCCAGAACTTCTTCGGTTCAGTGGCACAGGAGACGACTCTGGGTAAGGAAGACAAGACATTTAGACAGCATCAAAGCAAAATAGCGATTGTAAGTTAAGCTGCTAACAGACATAAAAGTCAAATTTCAATAGAAAATAGACACTTTACACTGAGATTTTTGCCTTTCACGTGTGTATGTTGTAAATGTATGTGCACATGCCTGCATGTGTGTGCAGAGGTGCATGTGTCTAGCTGCCTGGAGGTCTGAGCCCCTCCTCCCCCACAGGCAGGGTTTCTCTGTAGCTCTGGAGCCTGTCCTGGAACTAGCTCTTGTAGACCAGGCTGTCCTTGAACTCAAAGAGATCCTCCAGCCTCTGCACCCTGGAGTGCTGGGATTAAAGATGTGAGCCACCACTGCCCGGCTAGGTCTGAGGTTTCTATTGGTAGTCGTATCTTATGGCTCTTCCATCTTGGTTGTACTCTCAGCCTGGGAGGCTCAGGAAGCACTGAGTTTGCAGTCGTGCACAGTGTAACATTATCTCAATTAACCAACGAACCCACAAGTCAATGAACCAAACAGGGACTGGAGATGGAACCTGGCTAGTACCAACCAGCCAACACTATGCTAAAAGATGATGATGTAAAGATTACTATAAACAAAATTTGTAATAAAAATCTAAGTGACCAGTTCATGAAAATACTACTGCACCATTACAGTCTAGTATTTCAAAGGGTAATCTTTGTTGTTTTGTGAAACAAGGGTCTCTCTAGGTAGCCCTGAATGTCCTGGAGCTCACTATGTAGACCAAGCTGACCACCTGCTTCTGCTTCCTGAGTGCTGGGATTAAAGGTGTGTGGTACAATACCCAGCTACAGAGGGTAATCTCATCAAATAATGTAATATTCTTGTTTAGTGGTGATTCCTGTGTTCTGAGGAAGGAAAAAGAAAATGAAATGCATGAGGCAAGTATTTCACCACTAGGGTATGACCCTAGCTCTGAAAAGTGTTTTGTTATACTGTGTGTTCAAAAACTGACTAATTTCCTCCATTAAAAATGGAATACTAGGGTGAGGTGATGGTGGTTGCACACCTTTAAACCCAGCACTTGGGAGGCAAACGCAGGTGGATCTCTGTGAGTTCAAGGCCAACTTGGACTATGGAACTAATTCCAGAACAGCCAGGGCTATACAAAGAAACCCTGCCTCAAAAAAGAAAAACAAACAACTCCCTTCCAAGGACTCCTAGGACCAGAGAGATGGCCTGCTGGCTAAGAGCGCTAACTACCCTCCAGAGGACCTGGGTCTGGTTCTCAACACCTGTTATCAGATGACTCACAACTGCCTGTAATTTCAGTTCCAGGGGATCCAAGACTCTCTGACCTCAGCAGGCACCTGTATATATTTTTGTTTTTATGAAATACTAAAGGCTAAAGAGAGCTCTCCAGTAAAATGCCTGCCTTGCAAACATGAGGATCTCAGTTTGATCCCAAGCACTCATGTAAAAAGCCAGGTATAGTGGTTTATGCCTCCTCTGACCTACACACACACACACACACACACACACTTTTCAAACTGAGTACATACAATGCCCCATGCCAGCAGAGACCTCTAGTGTGCTTCGCCTGTACTCAGCAATAGCGGCCTCTTCAATGACATCCACTTTAGATCAGGATGCTTTGTGTATCATAGGAACAGCTTTTAAAACCTGACCACGACTCAGCTATCTTGAGTGTAAGCTGAACTTCATACCTGTAGACTGTCTCTTCCTGCCTCTTCTCTTAGAGTCGCTGTCTTGGAGAGAAAGCCCTGCATCGGTATTTAAAGGTATCAAGTGCACGCTTGATCTCGAGGTGCCGACTCTGAAGTTGGCGATGCTGGGGCTGTGTTCTGGGGTGCTATCAGCACTCTTCCGTACTCTGCGTTTTCCACGAGGACTCAGCAGTTCCACAAGCATATCCGCTCGCAGTGCACCAGGACTCTGGCGAGTCGAACGACTAGCATTTCTTAACGAACGAGTTTCTGTAGGAGGAGCAGATCTGATCTTCCTTAGGTTCCTGCCAGCAGTCTTAGAAGCAGTGGTTTTGGGTGTGCTCTGCTGACTCCTTGAGGGGTACCGCCCGGGGTCTTGTCGCTGGCTGCGACTTGAGAAAGAAGAGCTAAGTCTCCCTCTTGTTTTAATTGGCAATCTGACTTGTGGTCTTCCTCGTTTGGGTGGGCTACAAAAATTGTTGGAAAACACGATTATTGTACAGACTATGGTGAGCTTGTGTATGGTTCCTTGTACTCAGGGCTATGGATAAATTACTCTGGCATGTAACTGAACCTTATCCTAGAATCAGTTCTTCCGTTTAGAGACAAGTTTTCATGGAAATCTAAACTGTGCTTCCATGTGCTTCTCTCAAACAGTGGAGGACACTTATTTTTCAGGTGACCAACTAGGACATCATCATGAAAATCAAGTCCTGAATTGTGATAAACTAATAACATCCTTAGGATACTGGCAAACAGACCGGGCCAATGCTCTTGAACATGGAAGACTTGCATTGTTTTTTCCTCCATGTCATCACCATCAACACAGAAGCGGCTGATGGTTCTGCCAGTGGCTGACACTGAAGTAGGCCTCAAACCTGTGGTTCATGAAGACCAAGCCAAGAACCTCTTTATTACTTTATGATTCTGACTGCAAATACAAAACTAGACTGAACTGGTCTCTTTACATACTTCTATTTAACCTGCAACCTTGGTAAGAATTTCCGAAATGACTGACCAGCTGATTTTCTGAGCGTATGTCGCTCATGTGTGTATATGCAGTTCAGCTGCAGAGACCTGCATGGACATGTGGAGGCCAGAGATCAACACTGGGTGTCTTACGTTTTGAGACAGGGTCTCTCACTAAAGCTGGGACCGGCTAATGAGACTAGACTAGCTAGCCAGCAAGCCTCTGGGACCTTCCTTCTCCACATTCCGATCCCAGGGCACCCTGCTGTGTGGGTGTTATGGGAAATTATTTTAAGATGTGTTACATTTGTTTACGCTGTGGACCATTTGTTTAATGATGTAAAGATGTGTTGCTTTTGTTTATGCTGCATTTGTTTAATTCTGTGAAGCTGCGATTCTTTGCCTGCCTGAAACACCTGATGGTCTAATAAAGAGATAAACAGGCAATAGCGAGGCAGGAGCAAGGATGGGAGGGGGGCTGGCAGACAGACTAAATAGGAGGAGAAATCTGGGAACAGAAAAAGGAGCAAGAGAACAAGGTGAAGAGGATGTCAGGTGCCAGCCACCCAGCCAGCCACGGAGGAAGAGAGAAAGCAAGATATATAGAAGAAAAGAAAAACGCTCAGAGGCAAAAGGTAGATGGGCTAATTTAAGATAAGAAAGCCTGGCTAGAAACAAGCTAGAAACAAGCCAAGCTAAGGCCAGGCAATTTATAAGAAAGAATAAGTCTCCATGTGTGTGATTTGTTTGGGAGCTGGGTTGTGAGCCCCCAAAAGAGCAAAGAGTTAAGAGTAAAACAAACAAACAACATTTTGGAAACAACATTTCCAATGTGGGGCTAGAGTAAAAGAAAATCAAACAACAGCCATCTTTCCAGGCTCCCCAGATTCTTTATTGCTAAGTTTAATATGATATTGTCTTCAAAAGCTTTATATGGTAGATGGTCTCTACTAGCTGACACTCTTAAAAAAAAAAACAAGCTAGGCAATGGTTGCACACATCTTTTAATCCCATCACTCAGGGGGCAGAGGCAGGCGGACCTCTGTGAGTTCGAGGCCAGCCTGGTCTACAGAGCGAATTTCAGGACAGCCAGAGCTACAGAAAAATCCTATCTTGAAAAACAAAAAATAAAATTGTAGTTGATTTGATGAACACATATGTATGAAATTCTCAAATAATAAAAGAGAAAAAACCTTAATAACAATAAAAGGGGGGATTTTATTAATTATTCTCCTCTGACAATGAATGGCCTTTCTGAACTGGACAGCTCTCGGGCACCTTGCCATACTCAGCCTCTTGATTCCATGAGATTGGTACAAATGTTTAGATTGGAGGGTGAGCTTAGAACAAGAACAAAGAATACAATATGACATTCTCTTGTTGTGACTCTATCTAGGACTACTGATGGAGAACCAGTGGATAGAAACATCTGCCTACTAGATATATCTATGCAGCAAGTATGATTGTGCATGTCTGTAATCTGAGCACTCAGGAGGCCAAGGCAGGATTACTTCAAGTTCGAGTCTACCTGAGCAACAATGTGAGACTGCTTGAGGGGAAAAGAGAAAGGGAGACCACCCCAGTGTTACCACAGCAGGAAAAGCCCACTGCAAAAGCCGTGCAGCAGCCCGAGTGATAGTCTGTCTCCAAGGAGTTGTTAACGATAATGGGGCAGGAGTACAAGAATACAGTGTGGTCTGCTTAGATCAGCAATACCCACCTTGGAAATACTTCGAGTTATATATAATACATGAAAAGCACAAGCAGTTTCAGATATGTTATTTTTCAAACAGTTATGTCCCCAAGTATTGTGTGTGGGTTTGAGAGTCACAGGCTGGACCACCCTCACGTGGCAAACTGGACTCACCTGAGTTCTTCCTCCTCTTCGGAGTCCTCTTCATCTTGTTCTACCTCATACTCTTCCTCCTCACTCTCGCCTTCTTCATCATCAACTTCGTCGTCACCTTCCATGCTCTCTTCCATCTCTTCATCACTTTCCAGAGACGGTCTCTGCCTAGAGGAAAGTCTCCTGGAGCGCTGCTTTGGTCGGCACTCTGGACAAAACCAATCTCCTTCAGGAATGGCCTGAACAAATCACAGAGATGACCATCATCTACTGGTGTGGACCTCAGTTCCGATGTGGGCAACAGAGGAAGGTAAATACCTTAAGTTTCGGCCGGACGCAGTAGGTGTGATGGCCGCGGTCACAGCCATCACAGAGGACCATGTTCTCAGCATCACCCTTCTTCCGGCAGATCTTGCAACGCGCGTTCAGTATAGATTTAGACCACATCACACTGCGATCCAAGGTTGATAAATGAAGAAAGACTTGGGATAGACTGGCAGAGGAAAGGAGGGACTCTCTCCAACGGTCCAGGACAGTTTTATAAGAACGTCCGCTGTCACTGCCATCTTAAAAGAGAGGAAAAGTGACTGAGGTTCCTGGGCAAACACAAGTGTCTCCTGGAATTCCTTTTTTAATTTCATGTTTCTTATGTTTGTCAAAAAGATTATGCTTAATATTGAAAACTAAAATTCTCTGTGATTCCAGGCTGGACTATGCAATGAGTTCCAGGTTAGTCTGGGTTGCAATGGAACAAGACTGCCTCACTCTCAAACTCCCCACACCTAATGTTCCATCTGTGGAGTCACATTTTTAATGACATAAGGAATTACTTAAATCCAAACTGAAGGCTTGAAGATTATAATAGTTAAAAGAGAAAAGAATTTAGGCAATGTGTTCCCAATCTAGTCTTTGTATTGAATCTTGATCTGATTTAAAACTGATTAAGTTACCCTTCCTTTGGATCAAGTATGTACTTTCTCATTGCCAGAAGAATGACTGAACCTCATGTGTTCTCATTTCAGTATGAACACATGAGGTTTCTTTTGAGCTGATGTTCTAGTATACTAGACCACTGTGCAGACTGCTGAGAGTTCACCACACCAACACTGATATTAGTCCTGCACTCAAGAGACTGAGGCAAGGGTTCAACCACAGGACAGCCTGGGTGACATTTTAAGTTCAAGGCCATTCTGGGGTACTATCTCAAAAACAAAACAAAAATGCCCCCCAAACTAAATCAACCAAAGAAACAAAACAAAACAAAATAAATAAAAATCCAAGCCAGCAAGAGGGCTCAGCAGGTAAATGTGCCTGCCATGGACGCCTGATGACCTAAGTTAGATCCTGGGACCCCAAGTGGAAGGAAGGACCAATGGAGAGTGTCCTCTGACCTCTATACTATGCTGGGGTGCACACAGGTGTAAGTGCACCCCGCAACAATAATACTAATTAAAGCAAACAAAACTAAACATAAAGAGAACCAAACCCCACGAAAGGTTTGAGTGAACAGCTCCGAAGTAGAATGCTTGTTTTGCACTGCAGTCCTGGTTTTCCACCCCCAACAACACACATCCATACACCACCAAACCAAAAGCTTGCATGATTTTATTGTGGAAATAAAATACTGTGAAAACTGTAAGAATGAGACTAATAATGAAACCAAATATGAAAAACTATGTTTAATATGTTTTATGTAAGAGTTTAAATTGGGCATTCCTTTCTCAGAACCCTCCCCACTTGAGTTCTTTCTTATTTTTCTACATTTGCTCTGCTCACTTGGAAACAGGAGATGTGCAATTCAGTGACGGAGCATGTGCGTACCATGCATAGATCTGAGGTTTGATCCCCAGCATAACCAAAACAACAAAGAAATAAGAACTAAAGAGAACTTCAAATGAGTCTTCAGAGCTAGAGAAAATGAAGAGGGCATTAAGGGCAAATACATTTAGGATGTAAGTGGACACTTTTTTCCCACCTTCATCTTTCCATGTATCTAGTGTTGTTGGAGATTAGACCAAGGATTTCACACACACTACAAAACTACGCTAATCCCGAACTAGCTCATACCCCAAGGTACCTTTATCGACAGTATATAAACTAGTTAAATTCTGAATTTCAATTTCAGCTCATCTCTACCTTTGGAGTTTGTGATTTACTAACTAGCACACTGGCTTTATCTCTGCCCGCTCACTCTGTGTTTATCTTGACTCTGTTAAAAGGCTTCATGGAAAGCTCTGGGCATGAATGAACAGGACCTCCAAGGAAGGACCCACAAGCACTGATAGCTAAAAGATCATGAAGAAATCTTTCTGGATAAATTTGGACACAAATCCTTATTTGGTAATGGTAAGAAATAAGGTTGAAGAATGGCCAACATGTTAGAGTGGAAGAAAGGTCAATTATGAGAAGGTTTTAGTCTTGGAAAGGAGTGTGAAGGATTCATGGGTTTGTGAAAGTTTTAAGATAAGGTAGCTCAGGGGCTGGCCTCATATTTAGAGGCATGAGCCATCCACCCCCGGTTTTGTCAGTGTAATCCCAGTTCTAGGGGAACAAAGTGGAGGGTCAGCAGCTCAGGGTCACCTTTGGCTACATCGTAAGATTGAGATCATCTATGTCTGTTCAGCACTGAGATTGTTGGCCCACCACTATCCTGCTTTTACATGAGTGCCAGAGATCCAAACCCCCGCCCCAGCCCTTTGTTGAGACAGGGCCTCCTGTGGCCCATGGGAGTCTCAGGCTCCCACATACCCTAGGGCGGCCTCCACGTAAGTGCTGGATCACAGCTGCACACAAATTTGCTTCCTTTACCACAACAAGCTTCAACAAGCCAAGTACACCTCCCTGGTTCTCTAGGATACATGGCTACCAAGTACAGCTCACTGGTTCTCTAGGATATATGGCTACCAAGGGCAAAATATGTCTTGCTTCTCTTCTGCTTTTCTGGTCTTGATAAACTCCTCAAGAAATTGCTACAGGTAAACTAAACAACCAGATCTCATTTCTCCTCTGAAGGTATAAGCAACTTTTTTCTTGGAGGTTTTCAAGGCTAGCCTCAAGAAGATTAGAGGCTTCTCTTAAATCTCTGTCTTAGTTCAGAGAGTGACAAAACCTTTTATGGGATACAAGGAATCTAACAACTTCTGAGGCAATGGGTGGGATCTCCGGGTTGGTGAGGAGTCTCCTGAACTCTTTTTCCATACCTGCTGTTGTCCTTGATGGATATGCCATGGCCCTGCCATCTCCAGTATCTGGGGTCTCCACTGCAACTGAGGCTGATCTCTCCTGGCCGTTCCCCAGGCAACCTTACCACACGATGCTAGGCCTCAACCACTCTCCATCGGCTCCCTCAAGCCTTCAAAACCAGTACCATGAGACTTTACACATTGCCAAGTTCTGTTGTCAGCTCGAGACAGCCTGTCCGGACACAGCCTGTGTGTGCAGGTTCTGAGATTCTGCTGTCCCGCTGGCATGGAGACATCTTCACCTCAGTGGTGCTGGTGTCCTATTAATTAGTTGACTTCCCAGGCTCAGTTGATCAGCACACACAGACTTAGTCCAATATGCCACACAAACGACCCCTATCCCAGTGTCCAGAGAATCTTCCGTCTGAAACCTCAGCCAAGGCTCCACTGTCTGCCAGTCTCAGCATTCTTTTTTTTATATATATTTTATTTATTTTTTATGTATACAATATTCTGTCTGTGTGTATGCCTGCAGGCCAGAAGAGGGTACCAGACCCCATTACAGATGGTTGTGAGCCACCATGTGGTTGCTGGGAATTGAACTCAGGACCTTTGGAAGAGCAGGCAATGCTCTTAACCTCTGAGCCATCTCTCCAGCCCCTGAGCTTTCTTTTTTGATCAGTCCATTCAAAGGAACATGAGGAACTTTTGGTCTGATGGTACAGGCCTGTAATACCAGTGTAGAGGAGGGTAATTAAGGCAGGAGGGACACCAAGTTCAAGGCCTGCCCGCGCTACACAAGAGTTCAGGATCATCCTGAGAACTTAGTGAGACCCTTTCTTAAAACAGAAAGTAAGAAGAGGGCTGCAGAAGATACAGCTCATGGGAGCATGTGTGGAGCCCAACACTCAGTCCTCAAACCAAACCCCAGCAAAACCAAGCATGCCGTGACATCAGGCTTTACAACTGCACTGTCAGTGTGATAGGATTTCTTAAGTTATAACACAACTATCAATAGCTTTATAACACTGAGGTATTAGCTATGAATTCTTCGATCTAAGGACATTGTGTGAACAAATTCACATTCTGAAATTGGATGGTACTGTCTGTAGCAATGGTTCTCAACCTGTGGGCTGCAGCCTCTTTGGGGTCGAATGACCTTTCAGAGGGGTTGCCTAAGACTATTGGCAAGTACAGGTATTTACAATTCATAACAGTAACAAAATCATAGTTATGAAGTAGCAACAAAAATAATTTTATGGTTCCTCATCACAACATGAGGAACTGTATTAAAAGGTTGCAGCTTTAGGAAAGAACCACTTATTTAAAGAAACTTAAATTCTTATTTATTTTTATACGTCTGTCCGTCTGTCTGTGTGCCACATGTACTCCTGGTGCCCACAGGGACCAGCAGAGGGTGCTGGATCCCCTGGATATGGAGTTACAGGCAGCTGTGAGCTGCTATGTTGGTGCCTGGAACCAAATCTGGGTGCTCTTTACCAATGAGTCATCTATCTAGCTCTGACATTTCATTTCTAATACTCACATTTATCACATTAATATTAATTATTTAACAAATTTAGTTTATTTAGGTTGCTCTTTCCAATGAGACCAGAAAGGAATTTTTTAAAATCTCTATAATCCCAATGAAATATAAACTTCTTGAAAAAAAATTAAAGAGAAAGTCTCACTATGCAGCCCTGACTGGCCTAGAACTGACTATGTGTAGACCAGGCTGGCCTTAAACTCAGAGACCCACCTGCCTGCCTCGCTAGCACTGAGATTAAAGGCGTGTGCTATCATATCTTTTTAACATGACGATTTATTAAAGTCTGACGAAGATGAATTTAAAATTCATATTTTCTGAAGACATATTAATTAGGTTCTTAGGTTGGCCCTAAAAAGCCTATTAAATTGCATAATTGCACCAGGTGGTGGTGGTGCACACCTTTAGTCCCAGTAGAGACAAGCGGATCTCTGTGAGTTCAAGACCAGCCTGGTCTATAAGAGCTAGTTCCAGGACAAGCTCCAAAGCTACAGAGAAACCCTGTCTCAAAAAAAAAAAAAAAGAAAAAAAAGAAAAGAAAAAAAATTGCATAATTGCATGAATAGCCAAAACTGGTAGACAGTATTATTTCTTTCATTCTAGCCACAAACTGCAGCTCAGTGAGTGTTTTCCTGGCATGCATGAGGCCCTGGGTACAATCCCCAGCAACACACACACACACACACACACTACAAATGGCAGAACAAATTCTCATCTATAGTCCTAACACTTTATATTTCTGACTGGACATTTCTTGGGTAATACTTATTTTTAAGCCAAATCTTCAAATGATATAGATTTAAATCAATAACAAAAAAAATTAAGTCACTTAGAAAATCCTGTTTTTATATAATTTACATTATTTGAAGTCTGGATAATATATTTTGGTAATCTTTTTGAAACATTACACAAAAAGGAATAGTCTTAAAAGCATTTACTAGAACAATGTTTATTTAGAATAAGCCAGAAAGCAGTATCTAGTATCTAGGCATTATTTAAAATACATCTTACCTGAAAAAGCTCATCTTTTAAACAGCAAAAACAGTTTCAAGCTCATTATATGAGTCTATCAATTTCATGCCAGCCCGTAGAGCTCTTACATAATTAGTAATAAGAAGATACTCACCAAGTGGAGCTTTGAGGAAACGCCGCTCAATGCCCTGTTCTATTTGAAAGAGGGCCATAGCCAGATAATGAACCACATTGCTCACTGACTGCGGTGTACTGCTGGTACTTGGAGTTTCTGTTTTAATCCCCAAAAGTCTACAATTAAAATAACAACAGTTTATGGTACTGAAAATCACAATCAGGTGAAACTTGGACCTACTCATCCTTCCAAAGTGTGTGTGTGTGCGTGCGCATGTGTGCGTGCGCATGTGTGTGTGCACATGCGTGTGTGCATGTGTGTGTACATGTGTGCGCGCTCATGCCCCTCACCTAAGTGAAGGAGAGGACAGCCTCAGGTGCAGTTGTGTGTGCGTGTGCGCATGTGTGTGCATGTGTGTGTGTGCGTGTGCGCACTCATGCCCCTCACCTAAGTGAAGGAGAGGACAGCCTCAGGTGCAGTTGTGTGTGCGTGTGCGCATGTGTGTGCATGTGTGTGTGTGCGTGTGCGCACTCATGCCCCTCACCTAAGTGAAGGAGAGGACAGCCTCAGGTGCAGTTGTGTGTGCGTGTGCGCATGTGTGTGCATGTGTGTGTGCGCGTGCGCACTCATGCCCCTCACCTAAGTGAAGGAGAGGACAGCCTCAGGTGTCAGTTGTTGCCTTCTACCTTCAAGCCAGGGTTTGTTTGCCACTGCAGATGCCAGGCTGGCTGCCATGCACTCCCAGGAATTCCGTCTCTGCCTCCCATTCTGCCAGTGACAGCACTAGGAGCATGTGCCTAGCTCTATATACGTTCTGGTTGTTCAAAACTTTGGTCCAAACTTGTATGGCAAGTGCTTTATCCACTGAGCCACCTCCCCAGACCCCACAAGTGTATCAACACCTATGTAAGAGGGGAGGGAGAGCTGGAATCAGCAAGGCACACTCATGGAATCCTAGCACTTGGGAGGCAGAGGCAGGTGGATGTCAGTGAGTTTGAGGCCAGCCTGGACTGTTACACAGAGAAACCCTATCTTGAAAAGCCAAAAAAAAAAAAAAAAAAAAAAAAAGAGAGAGAGAGAGAGAGAGAGAGAGAGAGAAAAGTTTCCCAATCTCAAAGAACTATTACAAGTGAGTGAATAGCAGACTGCAGAGGTGAGCAGGAGCCTCTGTACCTGTCTCTCACTATGACCTTTGCTTGCTCAATTTCCATCTCCTCGACGTCTTCATTCACAGTTTTAATCACTCCATTCTCCTTGCTTTCCTCACTTAACAGCTCATACCGTCCATTCTCTAAGGCCGATCTCCAGACGTGCCGATCTGTAACCTGTAACGAAACCCAAACTTATTAACCCTGAAATATGGGAATACATTACTCTAAGACATATGCACTTAGAGTACAAAAGTAAGATTAATTCATGTACATCCTAGAAACAATGAATCAAAAGGCACCTAAAAAATTACAGTTACTGCACTCAGGAGGCTGTGGCAGAAAGACTGGCAGGAAGTTAGGATTATATAACAAGAATAAACTCAAAACCTAAAATAAATAATGAAAAAAGTTGATAAATTATGAAATGAAATTAATATAATTTGTAGATGAAAGCTTTAGTAGTTTATTTTTAAAAATTATATTGTGTGTGAGAAAGAGAGAGAGAGAGAAAGTGAGTCAGTCTTACAGTGTAGCCCAAGCTGGCTTTGAACTCATGGTGATCCTCCTGCTTCAACTTCTAAAGGGCTGGGATTACAGGTGTGAGCCATCATGCTAAATTTGTTTTTTTTTTTTTTTTTGAAATAGGCTCTCTCCATGTAGGTCCGGTTTGTCCTGGAGCTCACTTTGTAGACCAGGCTGCCCTCAAGCTCACAAAGATTCACCTGTCTCAGCCTCCCAAGTGCTGGAATTAAAGGCCATTGCTACCACACCCAGTTTTACACAATTTTTTAAAAATTTATTTTGTTTTGTTTTTATTTTTGAGACAGGGTTTCTCTGTAGCTTTTGGTTCCTGTCCTGGAACTAGCTCTTCTAGACCAGGCTGGCCTCGAACTCCAAAGGCGTGCACCGCCACCACCTGGCCTAAAAATTTAAATTTAAGCTGGGCAGTGGTGCACACGCCTTTAACCCAAGCACTCAGGAGACAGAGGCAGGCAGATCCTGAGTTCGAGGCCAGCCTGGTCTACAGAGTGAGTTCCAGGACAGGTTCTCTCCAAAGCTACACAGAGAAACTCTGTCTCAAAAAACAAAACCAAAACCAAAAATGTACAAATGTTCCGTCTGCATATAAGTCTATGCACCACTTAAGTGTCCAATGTCCATGGTGGCCAGGAGAGAGTGAGATCCTCTTGGACTGGAGTTACAGAAGGCTGTGAGCTACCACTAGTTAAACCGGGGCTTCTAGAAGGACAGCCAGTGCTGAGCCATCTATGCAGCCCCTTTATAAATGACCAAGTTGGCCATAGTAAAAGTGACAAATGATGGCAAAAGCACAAACACGCATATATAACAGGAAGGATGGTGCGAGCCTGCAAGTCCAGCAGCTGGAGAGTTCCAGGCAATCAAGGACACAGTGTTAGGCCATGTCTCAAAGATACAGAAACCAACACCTGGAGATGCACTTCCTGGAGTTGTTACCAGACCCTGTTAGGGGGGGTTTAGGGGACATCCACCAATATGATTAAGCAGAGAAGGCAGGAGTTGGTTAAGGAAGATAATATCCTTATATAATTCAACATCTGATGGTAATATAAAACATCCAGAAATATTTACATATACCAGCTAAGCTATAAACATCAGGAGGGACAAACCTTGATTGCTCCTAATGTCCCTTGATAGATTCTGTCTTCAATGTCCAAAAGAAAGTCTCTGAGCCTCAGCTCGAGCTGCCTCTCTGCAGACATCTGTGATGTGTCGCATACATTGGAGGATCGTCCCCGAGAAGAAACAGGCTTGCTGTCAGCTTGAGGTTTGTCTGAAATAACCAAATATCTCTTACATTAAGATTTTCTACATAAAAACATAACATGACATGATTCTGAGGTAACTGAAATAAAAGAATCATAAGTCCTCAATAGTTACAACCATAAACACATTACATGACATGATTTTGAGATGATCAATATGAAAGCACCGTAAATCCTAAACAGTTACAACCATAAACTTGGTAAAGGTCTTTGTCTTGAGGTTTCTGTTGCTGTTATAAAACATCGTGGCCAGCAGCAGCTTGGAGAGGAAAGGGTTTATGTCAGCTTAATCACAGTTCATCACTGAAGGAAGTCAGGTCAGGAACCCAAGGAAGAAACCTGGAGGTAGGAACTGAAGCAGAAGCCATGGAAGAGTGCTGCTTGTTGGCTTACTCCTCGTGATTCCTTAACCTATTCCTTAAATCCTCCAAGATCCCCTGCCTAGCCATGGCACCTCCTGCAGTGAGATGGGCCCTCCCATATCTATCAATCATCAATCAAAAGCCCTACAGACTTCCTTACAGGCCAATCTCATGGAGGCATTTTCTCAGTTATGGCTTTCTTCCCAGATGACTCCAGCTTGTATCAAACTGATACTAGTCAGCCTTGTATCCGGAACAAAGAACTCTTATCGTAAAAATACACACAAATAGAAATAGACATATAATACATGTAAAAAGACAAATAATCCATTTACAAAATGGATAAAATATTTCACAGACATTTAAGGAAATTATACAAATGGATCCTCAGTGGGACTTCACACCCTGAACGAAGGCTGAAATAGAAAACTAGTTAATTTACTGGTAAGTGGAGAAACTAGAACCTTCATACACCATGGGTGGGAAAATAAACATGTAGCTGCTTTGGGAAACAAACTAATAGTTCCTGGAGTTTTAAAGTTATTACATGAAAAGTAATTTACCCCTAGGTATATTCGTCACAAAGGAAACCCCCATTGCCACAAAAACGTGTAAATATTTACAGCAGCATTTCCCAAGACAGTCTAGAAACAAACAAAACACCTATCCAGAAATGGGTAACTTAGACGGTGTGTGTGTGATCTGTCACTGCACTGTGTGTGTGAACGAGCGGCTGACGGTCCTGTCCTGCCCCCCACCTCACTACAGCAGACTCACTCACCTGGCTTTTAGTGTGGGTCAGGGAACTGAACCCAGGCCACTGGGATCACAAGCTATGCTCTTTTAGCTGCTGAACTATCTCCCTGGCCCAGATTCTTGTTTGAGGCAACAAAAATGTTTTAAGATGTCCTGTGAGGATGACTGTCCATACCCGTGCAATATACTGACAACCACTAAACTGTATCCTTTCAATTGGTGAGTGTCTGATCTGTTGAAAAATATAAAAATGGCCTGGCTCCAGGAGAGGTCGTCACTGTGCCTGACACTGTCTGGAGGGTCAGGAACCAAAAGCTGATGGCCCAGAGACCTAGGATAGAGCTAAACATGAGTGGCAAAAAGTCAATGAAATGATTCCTAATGTTATTTTGCTATACTCATAGATCAGTGCCTTGTCCAGTCAGAAGAGAGGCTTCCTGGGGCAGCTGATGGGAGCAGATGCAGAAACGCACAGCTAAACATGAAGTGGAGTTTGGGAAATGGTGATGCTCGGTCACTCCTGCCAACCCCCAGCCTCACGCTGTTTTCCCTCCGGTTGTTTGGTGCAGAATTTTGCCATAGCAATGCCAAGTAGTCAGTCTCTGACAGAGAACGAGAAGACCTGCTCACACTGTGGTTGGTTCCTCATGAACCAGACAACAAACACACTTTGTAAGCCTTTGCTGTATGAAGAAATATAAGCCCACACTCATTTGCAAACTAGGAGAAGGTCAAATAAAAAGCTAACATTATCTTAATATGTAAGTAACAGCTTGAAATAGATTTAATCCTTAATGATTAGGATTAGAGGAAGAGAAAAAGAAAAATAAAACCCACAATAGTCTTCACTGAAATTTTACCTGAAAGCCAGGCATGGTGGTATGCGCCTTTAATTCCAGCACTTGGGAGGCAGAGGCATCAGGATCTCTTGGGTTTTAAAGTCATGCTGTTCTACAAGTTCCAGAAGAGCTTGGGGCATGTAGGGAGACCCTGACTCAAAAAGCAAAATAAAAATTTACCTGAAAAGTGAAATTTCTCTTCAGAAAAGTGGGCCAGCTGAGCACATATCCTGCCCTTCTCCTGCAGAAGGGTGTCTTTTAAGGCACTTTCCCTGTGTCCTCTCGAGTTGAGAGCGTCAATAAGCTGGTCCAGCTGCTCCCGGGAACTGTAGAAGCACCACCGATTTGGCTTATGCACTGGTTTTGGCAATAGCATAGAATCATCGAATGGACCTTGGTCAAGGCTGGAGGTAGATTCGGACATGAAGGACTCTTCAGCTTTAACAGAAACCTGAGGATCGTGAGACTGTGCATTATGACGAAACGATGAAGGTCTAGGCAACAGCATGTCTTCAGTAAGACCTGAAAAATCCTCTTCTATGAACAAACCGGGAATAGAAGGGAAAATCCAGTATCGCCTGTACAGGCGGTCTCGCCCCAAAGGGAAGATATTAGTACAGGCGATGGCACTCTGGATCTTGTCTAGGAGTTCCTTCTCTTTCCGTTGGTGCTCTTGCCGCACAGCTTCTTCTGCGTCAGCAGGAGGAGGCTCCTGCTTTGTATAGCAGCTCATCTCTTCCTGCTTCATACACTGCTTAACGCCATTTTGACCCACTTTCCCTGTGTTGAAATAAAATACATCATCATTATATTTTATTTTTTGGGGGGGTTTTATTGTTATTATTGTTTGAGACAGGGCCCCATTATATAGACCTCGCTGGCCTGGAGCTCACAGAGATCCACTTGCCTTGAACTCTTAAAGGCATTTGCCTCATTATATTTCATATTTTCACTAAAGAAATATGAAACATGCCAGGTAACAGCCACTTGGGAGACAGAGGCAGGTGAATCTCTGCATTTAAGGTTAGTCTGATCTACAAAGTAAATTCCAGGACAGCCAGGGTTACACAGAGAAACCCAATCTCAAAACAACAACAATGAAGAAGAAAGAAGAAAGAAGAAAGAAGAAAGAAGAAGAAGAAGAAGAAGAAGAAGAAGAAGAAGAAGAAGAAGAAGAAGAAGAAGAAGAAGAAGAAGAAGGAAAGAAAAGAAAGATGGAACACAAAGATACAAAGCTAGCCACCATTTAGTGTGCTATGGACTGATTCACATACTGAAGCCCAACCGTTACTGCAGCTGTATTTGAAGCTGGGGCCTTACTGACCAGAACTGATGTCCTAAGAATAAGATACACTAGATTTCCTCCTCTCTGGCATGCACAGAACACATTATGTGAAAACACAACAAGAGATCTTTGTGTGTAGGCCTGCCCATTGCTTTAATATATTATAGAGAAAAACTAGTAAAACCAGATAATAAAACTTGCTAACTATGGGGCTGGAGAGATGGCTCAGAGGTTAAGAACACTGCCTGCTCTTCGAGGGGTCCTGAGTTCAATTCCCAGCAACCACATGGTGGCTCACAACCATCTGCAATGAGGTCTGGTGCCCTCTTCTGGCCTTCAGGCATACACACAGACAGCATATTGTATACATAATAAATAAATAAATATTTAAGAAAAAAAAACTTGCTAACTAAAATTTAAAGTTACTCAGAAGGCAGAGACAGGTGAGGCTAGCCTAGTCTACAGTGAGTTCCAAGTCAGCCAGAGCCACAGAGTGAGACCCTGTCTCAAACTGTCCCCACCCCCTCAAATAACATTTCAAGTTAGGAAACACTGATCTATATATGATAGGCATAGTGGTTCAATCCCTGCACTTGGGAGGTTGAGTCAGGTGAGAATCTCTGAGTTCGAGGCCAGCCTGGTCTACAGAGCAAGTTCTGGGATGGCCAGGGCTATACAGAGAAACGGTGTCTTGAAGGATAAGGAGAAGAAAAAGAAAAAGAAAGTAAGTTCCAGGCTAGTCTGGGTTATGTACTATGTAGTGAGGAGTACTATGATGTCTTGATGAAATACAAAACAAAACAATCCCAGAAATACAACAGTGTTTTTATAACATTCTATAACAAACTGGTCATTTTTATGGCTCACCATGAGCTGTAAGGCAGATGTTTAGACACCACACATATTCATGCAGCATATTCTTAGAATCCCACCATTTAGAGGCAAGGTCAGTTCTGGCTACACAGTGAGTGTAAGCTGAATTGAGACCTAGCTAAGAAACAGTAAATGACCTTCTGTACGTCTTCTGCTCCTTTTCAGTGATCCTGGGTCATCTTCATCCTCAGTAACCACGTCAGGGTCCAGATCTTTCCCATCTATTTCTTTGCTCTCCGTACTAGTGTCAAAATCTTCCCTTCCTTCCTCCCTGAAAGGAAAAAGAATGAGTTTAAAGTAAAGTGTCTCAAGATATGGATGAGAAAAAGGAGAGAAAAACCCTGCTTGGTCCTAGAGCAGTGGAGAAAAGTGAAGAGTTGCACGTGTTCTGCATGCATGCATGTACATGCACCATGTATGCTCCTGCCACCTGTGGAGGCCACAGGGGCTGGATCCCTAGGAACTCGAGTTACAGACCGTATTGACTGCCTGCAGTACCAAATGGCTGCTGGGGATGAAAGCTGTGTCCTCTCTGAGGCAGCTGGGAACGCGGATGATGTAGAAAAGTCCCTTTAACCACTCAGGAGGCGGGTTAGGTGATGATATGGTTCAGGGTAGGAAAATATAGGGAGCCATACTCCCTGGGAAGGAGCTCCATACTGCAGGTACAGTAAGTGGGTGGAATGAACATAACCCATTTATTCCATTATGTTGCTCAATTTAAACTAAAATATATGAACTTCAGAGTAAATTCCACAATTTAAACTGGACGCAGTGGTGTATACTGTAATTCTAGTACTCCCGAGGCTGGGGCACAAAGTCTGCCTTGAGTCTGAGGTCAACCTGGGCCACAGGGAGCACCAGACCAGTCAGCGTAAACAGCAAGACTCTCAAAGTACATGCTATCATTTTTGTTTCTACATACAAAGTGAGGTTTTGCAGGCTTACTTTTGTTTTCATTGAAAAAACAGGGAAAAGGCATATAAGGGGGGGCGGGATGAGTACAGAAAACAGAAAGGAGCTGACAAGATAGCTCAGGGGTAAAGATGCTTGCCATGTAAGCTTGATGAGCTGAGCTGGAGCCCCAGAATCCACATAAAGCTGGAAGGAGAAGAACTCCACTGCCCTTCCCCCAGTAACACACAATACTTTAAAATATGAAGAAGTCAGGTATGTTAGTGTACGCCTGTAATTCTAACACTTGACAAAGCTGAAGCAGGAGTTTCAGGACAGCTGTGGCCACATGAAAACCTGCCCAAAACACAACTACAGGAGAAAGTGCATTTGTTTGTTTGTTGAGTCAGTATGACCTGTAACCCGCTGTGTAGTCCAGGCTGACTTTTAAGTTCACAGCAGCCGTCCTTCTCTAGTCTGCAAGCCGCCATGCCTGGTTCTAATATTTCTTTTTCAGAAGACTGAGAGGGGTCTAGGATGTAATCAGAGGGAGAGCACGTGCTTAACACCTGCCAGAGCCTAGGTTTAGTACCCAGTACAAAACCAAAAACAATTTACATACTATAAAAACCAAGCCTTTAACTCCAGCACTTGGAAGGCAGAGAGGGGCAGATCTCTTGAGTTCAAGGGCACCCTGATCTACTTGGGCTCTGTAGAAAGACCAGGCTCTAAAATAAATAAATAAACAAACAAACAAACAAATCTCTTCTCATAAAAAAGAAAAAAAATCACTATTTCAAAGGAACAACTTAGTGATGTTTTTAGCATATTTCCAAGATTGCCTGTGGTGTTTTGAATGAGAATGGCCTCCACAGGCTCAGACATTTGAATGTCTAGCCCCTAGTCCATAGATTGTTTAGGGAAAGATTAGGAGATGTGGCCTTGTTGTGTCATTGTAGGCGAGCTTTGAGGTTTCAAAAAGACCAGCCTGGTGCAGTTGTCTCTCCGCCTCCTGCCTGGAAATAAGGACCCACAACCATCAGCTACTGTTCAAGGACCAGGTCTCCTGCTTCCCAACATGACAATGGCGGGTTAACCTTCTGAAACTGGAAGCAAGCCCACAATTAAAGGGTTGCCTTGCTCATTATGTCTCCTCACAGCAATAGAACAGTAATTAAGACATTGTACAATCACCAACACTATCTAATTCTACAATATTTTAATTATTCTGATAGAAAAACCTCATATTCATTAATAGCCCTTTCCCATTCTCTTTTCCCAAAAGACTGCCCATGGCAACCATGTGCCTATAATCTTAATACTTGGGAAGCAGAGGCACAGGATTCATGTTTGAGGCTATCTTGATACCTGCAAAGGATGATGGAAATCAACCTTTCAATCTAATCCCTGTAAGGCACAGAGGGCGGTGAAATAGTGTGCACTGTGCTGGAGTGGCCGTAGAGGGAGAAAAATAACCACTGAAAGTTTTCTAGAAAGTTATCATTTACGACATTAATTTTAAGAGAAAATGTGCCAGGTGGGGGTGGTGTTGGTACTCAAGAGGCAGCCTGGTCTACAGAATGAGTTCCAGGACAACCAAGACTACAGACACACCTGCCTTGAAGAGAAGAGAAGAGGAAAGGAGAAGAAAGGAAAAGAGAAAATGAGTTCTTATATTCTCAAAAATTAGGATAAAAAATTAACCCATGGGGCTGGAGAGATGGCTCAGAGGTTAAGAGCATTGCCTGCTCTTCCAAAGGTCCTGAGTTCAATTCCCAGCAACCACATGGTGGCTCACAACCATCTGTAATGGCATACAGACAGAATATTGTATACATAATAAATAAATATTAAAAAATGAGGGGGGGGGGCTGGAGAGATGGCTCAATGGTTAAGAGCATTGCCTGCTCTTCCAAAGGTCCTGAGATCAATTCCTGGCAACCACATGGTGGCTCACAACCATCTGTAATGAGGCCTGGTGCCCTCTTCTGGCCTGCAGACATACACATAGACAGAATATTGTATACATAACAAAAAAATAGACAAATATTTAAAAAAGTTAACCCATGTATTCTTGATAGAAGTCTCTACATAAATTTCATAAGCTTTTTAACATAATTACAAAAAATTAAATTTCTAAGCCGGGCGGTGGTGGCGCACGCCTTTAATCCCAGCACTCGGGAGGCAGAGGCAGGTGGATCTCTGTGAGTTCGAGACCAGCCTGGTCTACAAGAGCTAGTTCCAGGACAGGCTCCAAAGCCACAGAGAAACCCTGTCTCGAAAAACCAAAAAAAAAAAAAAAAAAAAAAAAAAAAATTAAATTTCTAAACTCTGAAAGCATTTTAGAGTTTCAAGTGTCTGATTTTTATTCTTATTCTTTACTTTTATTGTATATGAGGTGAATAAATAGTCACATGCATGAAACTAAGCCATACCCTAGACCTGCAGCTGAATTCCGCTGTTCATCCTCTTTCAGTTTCTCTTGTTTCTCTTTCATTTTCTGTTCTTGTTCCTTAAGTTTTTCTTCTTTCCTTCTACGTATTCTGAAAGTCAAATAAAAGATCACAGTCCACCTGACAAAGATACGTTTCACTTAGCATCGTGTCTTTACTAAGGTATAGAAAGTGCTCCAAATGCTTTTACAAACTATGCTGGGGAAACCTACCCCCACGCTCTGAGAACACCCCACCAGCTCTCAACACGCCAGTGAGTGGGCACTGCTTACCGAGCAGCTGTGGCTTCTCGCTCTTTGCGGTGTTGTTCTGCCTTGAGCTCTCGGAATTCCTGCTTGGCCTGTCGTAATACATCAACGTAATCTTCAATGAAATCCCTAGTAGAAACTAGGGTCAGTAGCTTCCCACAGAGAGCATGAAGTATCTTCATTTTTTCTCCTGCCAAAATAGATAAATGCTATGTTATCAATGAGAAGAAAAAAAAAACAGTGTTTGACAATTTCTACCTTGTGCTCCTAATAAAGAACAAGGAGTAGCAGATGTGGTGGCACATTTGTTTAATGCCAACATCTGGGAGGCAGAGGCTGGCAGATCTTTGTGAATTCAAGGTCAGCCAGGGCTACTAGTGAGATCCTGCCTCAAAATAAACAAACAAACCAAAACCAAAGGATCCTACCAACAATGGACTGTTTTTTCTTATTTTCTTGAATGACTGATCTATACCCAGAATTTCTTGTTGGCTTGTTAGTTGTCTGGATAAAAGAGCTGGGTAGGAAGAAACCAGGTTAGAAAAATTCCAACTTGCAGCTTACCTGGTGTCAAATCATACACAGAAGTGCTGGACAGTTTCTTCACCAGACTAGGATTGCTCAGTCGCAGCTCCATGCAGGCATCATCTGTGGCATCAAACCCCCCTCGTTTCTGATAGCGGTACTTTGCGTTTGCTGATGTCACATCAGCACCCGAGGCTAAGATGTGCAGTCTCAGTATTTCAGAAAGAGTACAGCTGTCAAGATCCAAGCTTTTCAAACTGCAGCCTAGATTGTTAAAAATGAAACAATCATTTAGAAAATAAACAATGAACATTCAGCAATGTAAATATACCTTTATAAATTAAAATAAAATGCCAAACAAAAATAAAATAAAGCCCACACATACCCTGGTGTAACTGTGGCCATGCAGCGGCCAAAGATGCAACTGCAGACAGTGCAGATTTTGTGGGGTCTACATCTTCATCCAAAGCCTCTGATAAATCTTTAAGGAAATAAATACTTTATTCTAGTGCAAAAATATTTGGGAAGAATGCCCTTTAAAACGATGAAAGAAACAGCAAACAGCTTAACATTGAGGGACCTCAGCAGAGCCAACGCCCACCACAGCATCATTCCCGTCCTCTCGGGCTCCACCTACAACAGATCCTGGAACACAGACTTTACACTAACATTTCCTTAGAGAGCACACAGAGACAATTTCCAAAATACCAACAAGATGCACTTTCATATTCCAAAAATGGCAAATGTATTTTAGAATTAAAACAAACCTCTTTTTCAATGTAACTTTAGAAAGTCTACTTTGAAAGTTGAGTAAAGAAACCCAATCTTATAAACATCTTAAGATTGAATCATAACAAAACATAGCTTGTAATCATCACAAAATAGGCCTAGAAAAAACTGCCAAAAGAACTTTAAAAGCCAGGACTGCTATCAATTATTCATCCTTTTCATTAAAATTTCCTTACTGTCAATCTAAGAAACATGGGGACGATTTCTCTGTATTCTCTAAAGAATTACTTTAGCCTTGAAAACTGCTTAAGTTACAGTAGAACTGGTACAAATATATAAGCATCATATAAACAATTCTTGCCAATTATAGTACACAGATAAAGAATTCAAGTGCCAACTATACCCCTCATGCTTACCTGAGACAAGACCAAATAAACCAGCTTGCCTGCTGTATTCCTGAACAGTGTTAACAAGCTGTTCTAAGCGGCAGGCCATATTCTGGTCTTAGCACTGCCAGTAAGCAATGCACATCCTTCAGACAAGCCAGTTAATCTGAGGGCGAGTCTAGAGAAGCAATTCCTAAGTTTTCTAGTAAAATATTTATTAAAAGCTCCACATAAGAAGTCTTGTTAAAATGAGATGAGGTGAGAACTCTGCCCATCCATCCTGTCACCTCTCCTGCACTCCACCATGACACAAAAGCTAATCTGTGCTTCCAGAATATTCTAACATGTGATTCACTTAGCAAAATTTCAAGATTGATTAAATGAACATTAGAGAATGAAAAGTGGCCAATGTTTCCAAAAAAAAGGCAACTCTGGGGTCAAATCTGATCACAGTTACTGGTGAAGTTAAGATACAAAGCATAAACAGGACCACACAGAGTTCCCAGATTAAATTACTGCAAATGCCCAGCTCACACCTACCAGACCCCAATGACAGACAATGTATTTTTCCTACCAGGGAAATACAAGACCTAGAATTTCACATACATATATACATATATATATATAGCCACAACAAATTTAACACTAGTAGGCACTATGATAACCCACATTACTAGACAGAGTCACACAAGTGTGCTAGATCTCCTTCTCAGAAGGTATTAATCATGTCCAACATCTACCATTTATCTAGAGGAAATCAGAACAAAGGCTAAAGAGGCCTTAAGAAATGAACCATTAACAGAATGATTGTTTTTAATGTATTACATTAAAAATGTTAAAAATATGCATTTATATTTAAAAATTTATGAACGTATTTTCACCTTAGTGTACACCTGTGTACCATGTATGTACAAGTGCTGAAGGAAGTCAGAAGAGGAGGGCCAGATCCCCTAGAATTGGAGTTACAGACAATTGTTAGCCTCTATGTGGGTGATGGGATTCAGACCAGGGTCTTCTGCAAGAGCAGCCAGTGCTCTTAGCTGCTGAGCCATCTTTTCCAGCTCAACAACATGTACTCTTAAATTGTACGATCTATTATACTGCATTCTAGAGAATTCCAAGCACCTCTTTAGAATTTTTTCAGTATCACCTGGCTGAACTGTATCCAGTATAACTGTACGAAGTAGTTATACTTATTTGATTGGGGGGGGGGATGGCAGTTTATGACAGGGTCTGTCTACGTAGTCCTAGCACTGAGCTCTGTAGACCAGGCCGACCTTGAATTCACAGAGATCCTCCCATCTCTTGCCTCCCAAGAGCTGGGATTTAAGGCTATGCCACCACATCTAGCTTTACCAGATCATATTTTAAAAATTTATTTAGTATACAGTGTTCTTGTTCTAATGGCATGTGTGCCTGCATGCCAGAAGAGGGCACCAGATTTCATTACACACGGTTATAAGTCAACATGTGGTTGGAGAACAGTCAATGCTCTTAACCTCTGAGCCATCTCTTTAGCCCCTTACTAGACAGTTGTAGAAAGAGTCTAGTAGAGAGAGGCACATACTATTCCAACACTCAGTAGTAATGATATCCCAGGAAAAAAAAAAACCCACAACTTTTCTATTTAATGAGGATGCTCTTGTCCTCCAAAGAATGTATATGTGTATATGTGTGTGTGTGTGTGTGTGTGTATATCAAAGACAACAAACTGGCCATGGTAGAACATGACTGTGATCCCAGCATGTAACACTGTGGAGCAGGTCAACCTCTACTACATAACAAGTTCAAGGCCAACATGGGATACAAGAGATTCTATCTCAGAAGAGCAGCAACAGCAACAAAAGCTAAAGGCAGAGATATAGGAACTGATATGGTTAGTGCACAAATTTTTAGAGATTTGATATAAAAGCAAGGATCCCAAGGGCTAATGAAATTAGTTATGGGAAATACTAAGAGGACAAATGATTAGTCTTTTAACTTTGCTATCTGTTTCGAGATAATATAATACAGTTATCATGGGGTTATAGATCAGACTGCCTGAACTTGTCCATCACATTCTTATTAGCCATATGTCTTTTAGTTACATCTCTGCTTCTTTGCATGCATGGGAAATGCTTTGAGTATAAAGTAACACAATGACTTGCACCACCCACTGTATCTATGATTGGCAGTAAATAACCTTACTGAATTTGAGTTTTCTCACCACTATGTAAGATTCTATTTTTTTTCTGCTTAATTTCATGTTTATCAGAAATACCTTCAGGTATTCCCTGCAGGAAATACCTTCTTGGTAAGATCAGTCAAAGTAGAAATTAATTCCATTCCACTGTTTTCAGAAAGTCTGTAGAAAGCTTTTCTGTTATTGAGATGGGAGGGACAGCTGCCATCGCTGAACCGTATATCTTGACTAGTAACAACAGCAGGGGGAAGATGGGGGGGCGGAAATACCATGCTGTTTTCCAATTTCCAACATTTATATTTTCAAATGGAACCTTTATTTTGTATCGAGCATTTACCCAAAAATCAACTCTGTATTGTATTTTTGTATCTGAGATTGTTCTGTATAGGAAGAGAGCTATAGGAAAGTATAGACCAGGGGTTGGAGAGACGGCTCACAGTTAAGAGCACTGGCTGCTCTTCCAGAGGACCAGGATTCAATTCCCAGCACCCACATGACAGCTCACAACTGCCTGTAACTCCTGTTCGGGGGTAACTGACACCTATGGCAAAATACCAATGCACATAAAATAAAATAAATAAAATAAAAATAGAACAACAACAAACTAACCCAATTCCTCCCTCTTGTCTATTCATATACTGTCTAATATATATATATATCTCAGACCAAGCAAATCCTTAATAGAAAAAACTGGCAACACAAACACCAGCTTTCTATTTTTTCCTCGCATTAACCGATTTTTTTCCATACCATTTCTTTTCCATTCTACTTCCTTTTTGAAAAAATTTTTTATTACGTGTGTGTGTGTGTGTGTGTGTGTGTGTGTGTGTGTAAGAGTGCAGGCACGCATGTAGAGATCAGAGGAAAACTTCTTTGGATGATGGTTCTTTGGATGTTTATTCCATGGGTCCTAGGGGTCCAATGCTGCTCATCAGGCCTGCACAGCAAGTGTTTTCATCTAACCAAGCTCATCTTAGCTAGCTAAACTTACCTAAGCTATCATGCCAGACCCACTTTTATTTTTGCCGTAGAGCTTCCAAAAGGGCAAAACAACAGCTCTCTTAAAAGCTGGACTAAAGTGAGTTCGAGACCAACCTGGTCTACAGAGCTAGTTCCAGGACAGGCTCCAAAGCCACAGAGAAACCCTGTCTCGAAAAAGCCAAAAAAAAAAAAAAAAAAAAAAAAAAAAAAAAAAAAAAAAAGCTGGACTAAACACAGCTTTATGTATTGTGTTACCAACAGCTATGAAATGTTCCTGGCTAAAACAACACAATGGCTATCTGACTATTTTCACTCGATTGACTTTATTACCTAGGGTGAAAACAGAACTGCTAAAACTACCTTGATATGGAACATACGGTGATCAGCCTTACGCTGGAGAATACATTTCAGTTCAACCCACACCACACAGGCAGAGGCAGACGACACTGGTACGTATTTACCAATATCTTCTTGATCCATTCCCTAGGCACAGAACTCAAACTATCTATCCAGGGACAAAAAAATCTACCGGACTGGAGGAAGTCTCGTCTTTGTGCACCAACGCTCTGCTGTTGAGATACCTCCCAGGATGACTTCCTAATGAAGATGTTTGCAAAGCAGGCTGAAGCATTATTTAACCAAGCTCCTAGTCCATAATCTCGTGTGTGGCAGTATCCACAGAATATTACTCAGGGAGGCAAATCAGTATTGAGTTCGGTGTGTTGCTGAGGATGACCCTGAGCAGCTTCTGATCCTCTTGCCTCTACCTCCCAAGTGCTGGCATTGTGGGAGTGCTCTCCCATGCCCGCTGTGAGGTGGTGTGAGACTAGGTAATCGTATCCACACATACTGTTTAAGTGGTAGAAATAGAGACAGTTTATTAAGAAAGTAAAAGGAAGTGTGCATCTGAGAATGGAAGTGGACTAGACAGCCGGACCAATCCAGTACTTCTGAGCATGTCTAGATGTTTTCCAAAGGTTTCCTACAAGAAAGCTTTGCTATGTTAACACACTATATATGGACCTTGGGTATTTAAAAGCATAGAGTTTAAAGAACAAAATTTCTATTCAAACTATCAAGGTAAAAACTTTTCCTCCAAATGTCAGTGTAAAAAGCGTCAGATTTACAATAAATAAAATTAGCAATAGTGCTATAGTTGAAAGTAGTAATGAGAGTATAAGTTTTCCCAACACAGTCAGTGAGATGCTTCAAAATTACAAGGGGAAATGTGAATGAGGACGAAATAAAAAGGAAGACAACTCAGGGAAAGTGCCTCAAAGGCTGTCAGAAGCAGGCTGCACCAATGTTAAGTTTTAGAGACAACTGATAATGCATTGTTAGCATAATATGACTTAGCATCAGATAAACTGAATTCCTGTATTTCCTAATAATCACGATCTAATAATCATCAAATCCAGTTTTACTACAACGCTACCAGTTCAATGAGCAATGATTCTGAACTCTGACCTTTGGTGTCAGCATCAGTTATCTGCTCTTTGGCTACTTCCTCCTCTTCTTCAGCCATGGCCTGGAAGATTGCAGTCAGGAAGAAAAAAAGCAATTCACACAGTGGGCCTTCACTGTCATTTCCTACAAGAGCTTCCTCTAACACTTCTGCGAATAAAACGTTTAAAAGGAATTTAAAGTTCTGTCATGACTGAAAAACAACTCCACTGGAAAATAATAAACAATCAACCAACATCAGCCTATGCAAGTGTTCTCCTACGTGTTTGCTTATGAGAGTAGATCCACCTATTATCTAAACCAAAATAAATTATGATTTCAACACAGAAAAATAAGTCAAAGTCGGTGTGCTAAGAAACCCAAAATATAACATCTGGACCAATATAACATCTAATTTAAAGCCGAAGCACAACCTTAACTACATGTAAAAACATACAATTTTCAACGGATGTGGTGATATATATTGCTAACGTTTGGAGGTAGGGGCAGGACTGCCACAGATGAAGGCAGATTGTTCTACCTGAGTACACAGGAAGCTCTGAGCCAGTCAGAGCTATACAGTAATACTGTCTCAAAATCAAAATAAACAAATATAAATAAAGCAAATTGGTCCCACTGTTCATGAGAGCTATGTGGGATGTTGTTTACCCAATAGTGTACAGGAGAGGTAATTACCATTATTGTTTTAATCCTAATATTGTGTAGGTATTAAATGTTTCTTCTCTAATTTATTTTACCTAAAATGCTCTTGATTCATAAGGCATAATGCTTCATGCCTTAAACTTAGCCCATAAAGAGAAACTGAAGAATCTGAAAACCCAATTGGTCAATGTACTCTTATTAAAGTAAGAATGATAATGCAATTCCATCTTGAAGGCTTTCTACATGCACCTTAGAAAAATTTATTAGATAAAAATTTAAAATTTGATTCAACCCCCTTTTTATATTGAACTCTATTATAAATGTTTATATAGTGCTTTTAAATACACAGGTAAATCAGTCCTAAATTAGAAGCAGACAATATCTGTCTTTAAACTCTCACATGCCAGTCCTTACTCAGAAGGTCTACTCTCCAGCCCTTGAGCTCTAGGCAGTCTATAGTGGTTCTCAGCCTAGCTAGCGGCTTATGTTTCCTAGTGGGAGGTCCATGAAGAAAGTCTGCACACATGGCATCTTAACAACTAGTTAGTCAAGCCTTCAGGGCCCCACTTCTAGGCACTCTCACTGCGGTCACATGGGAGTCTCTAAACGGCAGGGTAAACTGCAGTGCGGCAACAGGTGATTGAGTACTTGCCTAAGGATACTCCCTCAGGAAACTCATCTTGAAGATCAAAGAGTTCCCCAAATGCATGAAGGAACTCCAGAACCATCAGCGCATCACCAAAGATCTCAGGAGGTAGTCTAGTTTTCACTGGAGTTGGTTCCGGAAGTTCCTGCAAGGTTAAACAGTCCTTGTAATATTCGAACCAGGTGCAAGAAAGCTAAAGGGGTGCACAGCCTAACACACTCTTGACTAGTAAAGCTGTCCCGCGCGCACTAGTGGTCCTCACCCCCGGTGTTTACCACACTTACTTAGGAACTTGGTTTTACTAAACCACAGCCCATAGGAAGGAACTAGGAGGAAAGGGCATTTCCTCTACCTAAAGAAACAGCCGTAGGTGGAAGTGTCTTCCATCACGCTCAGGTTCTGAAGACAGACTAACTGTGCAGGTATCGCCAATGTGAACCTTGTAATACAGAGGACAACTGACTACCCACTGACTTAGAATGCTTCTGTATAAACTGAAGTGAATGAGAATTTTTAGATACTTTTAGAATATTTCCGAAAAAAAAACCATAATTATTATTCTCTTACCCTCTAATAAACCTAAATGCATGCCTGGCTACAGCAGTTATTGTATGTCAGATATCACAAAGACTGACCAGTTGTTTCGGTAGACCAGCCACCACTGTGAACTCATGCTATAAAAACAGCAACCCTGGAAAGCTAAGAGTGAACATCTGTACAACAGGCTGCTTCACTTCAGTTAAATATGAGGAAAAAGTATGTCTCAGCTGGGGGTCTACTTACACTAGAGTGACACAGACGGAGGGGAGACCCAGGCTGCCCGGACTACACAGTGACACCCATCGCACTGAAGAAAAAAAATAATCCACCAAAAATTTTCTTTCTGAGATAGTGTTTCAGTATGTAGACCAGGCTGGCCCCAAACTCACAGAAATGCACCCACCTGCCTCTAACTCCCCATTGCTGGATTAAATGCATCACCATGCTCAGCTCAACCAAGCATTTTGGCAGCAAAGCCACACAGAACAAACTAAACACATCTGTGTCGGACACCGCACGCTCATACCTTAAGGTCATCACATTCCATATCTTCTCTGGGTTTGCTCCACTGCTTTAAGTACTCCATATATTTTCTCTTTTCTTCACGCAATTTCTCTCTTTCCTAACAAAAAAGGTTAATAAAAATTATTAGAAGACATTTATTAGTCAGTATCAACAGGACTCGAGAACAGCTAATAAACACTGAGGCTGGGAGCTCGGCTAGTAGTCAACACATCCTGGGCTGCATCCTCAACACCACATAAAACAAAGCTTGGTGGCATACATTTGTAATTCCAGTACCTGGGGGTACTGGCAGGAATTCAAGGTTGTCCTTGGCACTGAGCAAATGTGGGGCTAGTCTAGGCTACATGTCTCAAAAACAAGCAAACAAAATCCTCTGGAGCTGTAACTACACACAGATGACTGCGAATGACTGTGAAGTGCCAAGTAGACAGGAATGTGTGACCCTTAAAACAGTCACTACATTTTCTGATGCAAAAGAGACATAAACAACTTTTTAAATCAGTGTTCTATGCACAGACTCAGAAGCAATGTGAATAAAGATGGTAAAAACATTTAATTTAAAAAATCAGCCATGCACTTAAATATGCAAATTTATATTACAGGTAAGAATTACATCTTATGCAGACGCCAGTGAATACCTTTTCTCTCTCTATTTTAAGTCGCTCCTTTTCTTCTTTTTTCTTTAGTCGCTCTTCTTCCACAATTTTCTTCAGCTCTTCCCTCTTTTTCTCCTTATCTTCCTTTTCTTTTTTTCTTGCTTCCAAAGCGTCTGCTTTTTCTCGCTTTAATTTAGCCTTTTCAAAAGCTGTGGGGAAGGTCAAATTTAAAACTGTATACAGACAAAAACAGACATTTGGCTTTTTTTTTAAAAAAAATCTAATTTAGGTTTTAGGTTAAATGAAATTAGTGGAGACTCAAGTTCTTGAAGAACTAGAAAGCTAGTAGATAATGGATTAAACAATAAGCTACCCACACCAGAACAAACGTATCCTGCCTTTGAAAGCAAAGACACTAGAACACATACAAAGAACGACAATCAAATAATCCACTTGTTAGGATACAGAACCACACCCCCCCTCCCAATCCCAATGGATTCATCTAGAACTCTCATGGGAGGCAGTTTTGTAAAGGCTATATATAGAGAACTCAGATATAATGACCTCCAACAGCTTCTAAATCCTGAAATCACTTCAGCTCAACTTAGCTTTAAGCAGTCTACTTGGGAATACGGTATATTTGAAGAGATGATAAGTCTCATTTAGAAAAAAAATGGCAGTTATCTGGAGGGAGGAAGCTTATAATTCTAAAACTAAAAAAAAAAGATAGATATATCATTCAGAAATATTCCTCACTTGGGCCCAGAGAAATAAACATTCTTTCTTGTCCTTAAATAGGGTTTAGGAGAATGTTAAAACTCACCTAGTGCCTTCATTTCTTCTTGTTTCAAAAGCTTGTCTCTTTCTTTAGTGGCTTTGTTCCGACAACCTGTAATAGTCTGTTTACTAACAATGTAGTCTTCCTAAAAAATAAACCAAGAAACAAGTGGTAAATCACACGTTCTCCCAAAAGCCCCCACCAGGACTTGCGGGTGTGCTACAGTGGTAGAGTCCTGACTAACACATAGCGACCCAAACCCTGGGATCGAATCGATGGTCAGCACAGCAACAAACAAAACAAAACAAAACAAAACATACCTTTCCTTTCTTTCTTTCTTTCTTGTTTTTTTTTTTTTTTTTTTTTTTGAGACAGGGTTTTTCTGTGTAACAACCCTGACTATCCTGGAACTCGCAGATTCACCTGCTTCTACCTCCGAAGTGCTGGGATTAAATGTGTGTGCTGCTACCACCTGGCCAGTTATACCTTTCCAAAATACTAAAATGAGTTCTGAATCTGCTATAAATGCACATTTAATAATTCTAATCGTAGTAATATCTACAACATGAGTCAATTCCAAAACTTACATGAATTAGAAAAATAACTGAAAATATATATTTCAAGAGCCATATATATATATATATGAAACATTCTTAAGATTACTTTATAAACTAGATGATACAAACATCAAATATGAAAGACATAACGATTGGTCAATATTAAGCAATACCAAATTTTTATTTCATTTTGGAACAGGATTCTTGCTCTGTAGCTTCTTTGCTGGCCTGGAACTTTCTATACAAGCCGAGCTGCCTTGGACTTGCTGTGATCATCCTGCCTCTCTCCTTTGTACCACACCCATCTCCTTAATATGCATGTATTGCTTTATACTATAATCTAACAAAGCATACAATTCATTTTAATATTTGAGTACCTGCTATGCATTAGGCCAGTGCTAAATCACAGTGATAAACAGGACAGACCTAGTCCTTTTCCTCATGGCTATATTATCTAGGAAGTCAGATCTTAAGAAGTAAAATATAAGAACTGTTTTAACAGCTAAAGTTCAATATTCTAAGAGATACCTTTCAAATCTCAAAATTTGGCTAAATCCCAAAGTGGAAATTGCAAACAGCTGAGAAAGATAATTACAACTGAACCAGAGTTGGGAAATAAAAGTAACTAACTGGTCACTATGTTGAAGATTATCTGAAGAAAGTTTTCACCCCCAAGGACAGAGAAAGTACGGGAAGAGTGACAAGGGTAGCTACACTTCCCGTGTTCCTCAGATGAGCATCAGAGGCAGAGGAAGCTGGCTTGTAAAGCACTACTTCATCACAGCCTCTAGTCAGCAGCCCAGGACCAGGAGAATCCAAGAGCGTTCCTCCCACTGCTGAGAGCTGCACACATTAGTTAGCTTGCTCTCAGACACTTCCAGGGTTGGGAAATGACAGTGACCTGACAAAGGAAAATTCTTATTGCTGAAAGGAATAAAGGCAAGTTGGGAAGTCACATTTTTCATCTTACACTGACCTTCCCTTTCCACTCTGAAATTTCTTAGAGAAGATTTACCTTGCATTCTAGGTCTCTCACTACATACCTTGAAACAGCAGTAAATTGCTATTTGCTTGGATTTAGGCTACCTCTTAATAGTTCAAGTCTATTTTCAGTAACTACATAAGCAAACTGGATACTAGAACCATTCTATTTACAAATTGCAGCCTCAAAAATACATATTCTGCCTCACTGCCCATTTTATCTCTCTGTGTATTTACAGACTGCCATGCTATATGAACTACGAAGACTGCAAATGAAAAGCCCTGAGTGTCTCACAACTGTGTTCATACCTCAAGTACCCTTCCCACCCTTCTGCCCTATGCTGAGTGTCGTAGTCACTGTTCTAGGCAGGAAACATGGCAGCAAGCAGGCAGAATCTGGAGAAGTAGCTGAGAGCTATGTCCAGATCCACAGGCTCAGACACTGGACCTGGCCTGGGCTTTGGAAGTCTTAGTCACCACTTCCTGAGGACTAAACATTCACATACACGAGCCTATAGAGGCCATTCTTATTCTAAACCCCACACCGAGAACTCTTCTGTGTCCTTCAAGTCCTCTGGTCAGAATTGCTCTGGATACTTCAACCTTACAGCTTATTTCCTGAGTTTTTCATCACATTTGTTTTTCCCTAGTAATTGCCTGTCCACTTGTTCCTACCTTGGTATGAGAATGTTTAATCCACACTGGAAACTTCACAAATCTTAATGCTGAGCAGTTGTCAAGAAAGCATACATTCAGCCAGGTGGTGGTGGCGCACGCCTTTAATCCCAGCACTCGGGAGGCAGAGGCAGGCAGATCTCTGTGAGTTCGAGGCCAGCCTGGTCTACAAGAGCAAGTTCAAGGACAGGCTCCAAAGCCACACAGAAACCCTGTCTCGAAAAACCAAAAGAAAAAAAAAAGGCATCCATTCAAATTTTCTCGTAGGAAGTAAACAGTCATCTTACAGAGTTAGGTGTAACAGGAACCAAGCATGTCCTTGATTGTAAGTGCTGCTTTATTAACAGCTAAAGGGTCGTTTGGCCTTTTTTCACCTACCTGACCAAGAGATAATCGTTTGGGAGGTCTTCCTCTTCGTCTGTTAGCAGGACTAAGGATAAATGTAGGTGGATCATCAGGGAAGAAATAAGAAAAATCTTGCTCTGCTATGTTGTATGTTGAAAGAGATGATGCCTTCATTAAAAACACACAGGGTATAGGAACAACACATCAGTGGACTGTATGCAGCATGCTCAAATGTCATATGACCACTATTAATGCTATAAAAATTAAGCCATTATGTAGCTGATTTATGTAGTCTCTTTTACTTTAAATAGTTCAGCAGAGAGATACCAACCAGAAAGGACACGGAAGTTCGCCATGAACTGAATACTGTGACACATGCCTGTAATCCCAGCATTTACAAGGTAGGACAAGAGGATCAGTTCAAGGTCATTCTTGGCTGAGTCGAGTAAGGTCCACTTACCCGAGACTCAGTCTAACAAAACCAAACCACCATACCAGAAAATATCAATAAAGTTTCTACAGATTTTTCAATACTAAAAACTATTTCAATATAATCTGGTTTTTATATTAATTTTTAATACTGGTGTGTGTGTGAGTGTACCTTTGAGGGCAGGTACCTCACTGGATCCCCCTGGAGCTGGAGTTAGGCAGTTGTAAATATCCAGTGTGCATTCTGGGAGCCAAACTCAGGTCCTCTGCAAGAGCAGTAATTAGCTCTTAACAATGAGCCATCTCTATAGGGCACTGTTTTGTTTGAATCTGCTTTGCCTCAGTTTTTCTGGTTTTTATTCACTACGGACCTCTAACTAGCCTTGACTTGCTATTTAAACGAGGTTGGTCTTGAATTCAGGCCTGCCTCTCCCTCCCGAGTGCTGAAATTACAGGCATGCACCACCATTCCTGGCTATATTCAAGTCATACACTTGACATTTAAAAAAACCCCTGTATTTTGTTTTTGTTTAGCATATAAAACATAATATAATGCTTCGATACATTCCAGATTAATCTCCCATGTGTAATTCCTCTGCCTCAGTCTTCTCAGTAGGATTACTTCCACCTAGCTCACAGTAAATCTGTCTCAGCCATCTTCCAACTACTGAACATATGGATTATTTTTTCAGGACTGGACAATGACTTAAGTTATTTATTCATGTATGTATGTATTGGTTTTTCAAGACAGGGTTTTCTGTAGCTTTGGAGCCTGTCTTGGAACTTGCTCTGTAGACCAGGCTGCCCTTGAACTCAGAGAGTTCTCTGTCTCTGTCTGCATCTCAAGTGCTGGGATTAAAGACATATGCCACCACTGCCCAGTGTAAAGTTTTTTTTAAAGATTTATTTATTATGTATACAGTGTTCTGCCTGCATGTGTGCGTGCACCCCAGAAGAGGGCACCAGATCTCATTACAGAGGGCTGTGAGCCACCATGTGGTTGCTGGGAATTGAACTCAGGACCTCTGGAAGAGTAGTCAGAGCTCTTAACCTGAGCAGCCTGATTTAATTCGGTTTAATGGACAGATTATAATTTTTTTTTACCTCAAAGAAAAAAGCCATTCACAAGAGTTTCAGGAAAGCAAAGCTACAAAAATGTTGATATTAACAAAGCAAGAAGAGTTCTACTAGACAATTTGTTTATTTTATTGGTAGAACACAAGATTTAGCATCTAAAACCGTTGATTCTGACCATTCTAATAACTCAGCAGCCCATTACATTTCACACTGGACTCTACTAGGACTCCTGCCATCCTGCCTTTGAGAACGCAGACTCCACACGAGCAGCAGAGTGGTTTCTTCTTGAATGCAGGATGATTTAAATAGTTCACATTAAAAAATCAATTTTACCATTTTTGACTTTTTATTTAATGCACAATAGAAGGTCTCTAAAATCTTGATTTTCAGGGCTGCGGATGCAGTTCAGTTGCTAAGTGCTTGCTCAGCACATATGAAGCCCTAAATTCAAACCCCACTCCACATATGGAGACACACCTGTAACACAGCACTTAGGAGGAGAGGGCTGGAGGGTCGTAAGTTTAAGGCGAGTCTCTGGTACACACAGCTTTATTTTCCCTCTAATCTAATATACACTGGCTTACTATTGGTCTAGGCGCCTGTGGTTAGCTCTCTTACGTCAGCATTTATTTAGCATTATTCTGAATTCATCTCTTCTCTGTGAGGCAGATTCACGCCGTTAGAAAGCAGTTAACTGATGGTGCAACTTTTCAGTTCTCCACCTGTTTTCACCTGTCTTGGTTGACCATCTATATCATTAAAAAGTGGTAGTAACTGAGCCACCTAAAAATTCTAAAAACAAAACTTAATTCAACAAAAATACACTTAAAAGGGACTAAAAATTAGTTCCTCAGATAAAATGAGAGCTATTTTAGCCATCTTTGAAATATTTTGGCAATATTACGAATTTATAGCACTATACAATTGCTATTTTTATTTCTTCCTGATAAATAATTTCACTATTTTCATTACCTTAATTTTAATGATTCCATCTTGTGGTTCACAGTGTTGCTTCAGAAAAAGCTTTAGTTTATCACGAGAAAATAGGTGTTTTCTCCGACTGATGGAGGAAAAAGGGTAGAATTAGTACACGTGATTTAGAACTCCATAATCACTACAAATTTAAAATATGGCTTAAATTTTTTTAACCTTTACCGATTATTTGTGGATTTCACATTGTGCATTCCGATCCCAGGTATCTCCTGGTCCCTCAAACTGGCCCTCATCTTTGCAACCTCTTCCCCCACCCTCCAAAAAAAAAAACAACCAAATTTAAAAGAAAAATCAAACATCAAACAAAACAAAGCAAAGGAAAAAAAAGGACAGCCTTGTCCTGAAAGCTGCGGTGTGGACTGTGGAGTCACACACTTCACCCTAAGTCCACTCATCTTTACTTCAAGTTAAAACATGACGTTTAAGCCCAGGAAAGGACTTACACAGGGGAGAATACTCATCCTCTAAAGGAACTTAGTAGACCTTATTAGAAACTCTACAGACGGGGAATATGCCAGAACTTAGAAAACCTGAGCGTATCAATTATAAAGCCTACTACAAAAACATTGTATGTATTTGTTGTTTAAAAATACAAATAAGGCCGAGCAGTGGTGGAGCATGCTTTTAATCCCAGAACTTGAGTGGCAGAGGCAGGCAGATCTCTGTAAGTTCGAGGCCAGCCTGGTCTACAAGAGCTAGTTCCAGGACAGGCTCCAAAGCTACAGAGAAACCATCTCGAAAAATAAACAAAACAAAACTCAAAATAAAAAACCACAAGAAAGTAGGAAAATTTTATTATTTTAAAAATTAAGATTGTAAGAGTACTGACTGCTCTTCCAGAGGTTCTAGGTTCAATTCCCAATACCTACACAGCAGCACACAATTGTCTGTAACTACAGTTCCAGTGGATCTGGCACCCTCACACACACATGCAGGCAAAATATCAACGCACAAAAACTAAAATGCCTTAAAAAACAACAAGAAAAGAAAAAAAAATAAAATTGAAGCTGGGTGATGGTGGCGCACGCCTTTACTCCTAGCATTCGGGAGGCAGACAGGTGGATCTCTGAGTTGGAGGCCAGCCTGGTCTACAGAGTGAGTTCCAGAACACGCTTCAAAACTACAGAGAAACCCTGTCTCTAAAAACAAAACAAAACAAAAAAATCAAAACTGACAAAAAATTAAAACAAAAATGATTAGTTAAGACATAACATCAACTAATCAATAATTCACATGGATAAAGCAAAACTGAATAGCGATCCTAACAAAATTTAAAGCCCTTTGTATTTAAACCTCATACAACAGTCAAATAATTAGAGAGATAAAAATTAAAGAGAATTAAGTTTCAAGCAAACAATTTTAATTTTCCTTTGGATCACGTAAAAGCATAACAACCCAAGTTTGATTCCCAGAACCAACACGGTGGTAAGAAAGAACCACTCCCTGACCCCCCCACAACCACGTGGCACAGGCCGCAGGCGCAGGCAAGCAGTGCTGCTTGACAAAGCTCCAGTATTTCAACGTCACAAACCACACTTCTCCAGCACCTTTTCACTTTCATTTTTAATCATTCTCAATATTAATGCCTTTTCTTTTGAGAAATTTTGTGGGGACTTTGGTAAAGAATAAAAATGTGTACAAAGGGGGCTGGAGAGAGGGCTCAGGGTTAAGAGCACACTGCTCTTCTGGACCATATGGCAGCTAACAACTGTAACTCCAAGATCTGACACCCTCAAACAGACATACATGCAGTCAAAACACCAATGCAATTAAAAATAAATTATAAAAAATGTGTACAATGGTAGCCTCTCTAAACAAAATAATTCTTTGGGGGAAAGAACAACCCCACAGAACCAGAAATTCCATTGTACCCTCCTAATTACACCAAGAACAGGAATGTTGGAGATTTACTAGATAGATGCATCTGATCCCAGGGATGAAAAGCCTACAATTTGGATCCAGAGCCTGAGGCCATTAAAGGCAAGAGTTCAGTTAATACATACACAGAAATCAGAAGGGAAAAGAATGGGACATAAGGACCTTCCCTTGTGGGAGCGGTCCATATAGTAAGACTAAGAAACTGTAGGATAGTGTCTCCATTCCCTTGGAGGCTTGAGGAAAGTACCTGCTTGGTAAGGCAGTCATCCCACTCATCTCTAGAAAGAGGAACTTGTGGCCCTTTCTTTGTCAAGGTCAAGGCCAGCTTCCTCAACTACTGACCTCAAGCCACACCAGCTCACAAGCCTGTCTCCCTTTTAAACCTATTTAACTATACAGTATAAAAAGTGTAGTCTCTTTTCAATTAAAGCTGCTCACAGACATCCCAATTCATCCTGTCTCCCTCCTTCTCTTCCCCCACTGACTCCGTATGTCCTCTTTGGAACATGAATCCTCCTGCCCAAGCAGGTCTTCAGTGCCTAAGCACTTTAGCGCGTGCGCACACACACGTAATAAAGAACTACTGACAGCTGAATAAATCAGGAAAGAACACACCAACTGGTTGTTCAATGCCAAATCGTCAGCCTTGAACATATACATACAAGTAACATTATATGGATTCAACAAAGTTATATTTAGGAATATACAGGTATATACATATATGTGTAGAATAAAAATTAGTAGAAAAAAGAGACCATTAATTTGAACAACAGTGGAGAGTGGTGTACGGGAGGTATGTTTGGAGGGAGAAGGGAAAAGGAAGAAATGCTGTAATTACAACCTTAAAAAGCAAGAGTAGAGAAGGCTTCTGAGGAATGACACTGGCCTCCACATACACACAAGTACACACCCCCACACCTACACCCCTACACAAACTAAAAAATACAATATATAACACACAAGTGACTGAATTAAACAGTTTTTGAAGAAATACAAATGGTCAATAAACATGAAAAAATGTTCAATATCCTTGGCCATCATGACAATGCGTATTAAAACTACATCAAGGTTCTATTCATCCAAGAAAATATTGCTACCATCAAGAAAGCAAAACAAAGCAAAACGGGCTGGACAGAGAGGGTTCAGTGGTTAAGGAAATGTGCTGTTTTTGCTGGGGCCAAGGTTTGGTCCCCAGTACTCAGGTCAAGTGGCACATAGCTGCCTGTAACTCCAGTTTCAGGGTGATCTAACACCTCTGGTACCCATGAGCACCCACAGTCATGTGCACATACCCCCACATAATTATAAGTAAGTGTTTGAAAACAGAATGCACGAGCAGTTGTGGTGCTCTTTAAGCACAGGCAGGCAGATCTCCGAGTTTGCGTGCAAGATCAGGCTGGTTTCCATAAGGAGTTTCAGGCCTGCCAAAACTACACAGTGGGACCCTGTTCCCCACCCACAAACAACCACCACATCCCCCCCAAAACAAAACAAACACTAGTGAACATGGGGGAAAGGGCCCGTATATACTATCAACGGTGGTGTAATTTAGAAAAACCAGCATGTGAGAGAGAGATGCCATGCGACAGAGCTCAGGTGGAGGGGCTTTTTATTGGGGAAAAGTGAATGGGAAAAGGGAGGAAGGGGAGAGGGGAGACCGGCCTCTGGGGACAGGAGTGGCTGAAGAGAAGAGGGAGAGACAGACAGACAGAAAGAGGGAGAGATGGCAGGTGGGCAGGACCCTTTTAAAAGGAAACATAGTGAATGTGTGCAGGTGGTGCTCTTAGTGGCTCCAGCTGAGGACGGATACCCCAAGGTCGGGCCAGTACAGACAGCTGAATACTAACAGATGGGAACATGAATTGGCCTATTTGGGTAGAGGAAGGGGACCAGTGTGGGCAGCGAGAAAGAACAGTGAGATAAACACAGCGAATATGATGTACACTCGTACTTCGTGTAACAGACAGCCTACTAACAAAGTCCTTAACTCATTAGCTTGGAAACCACTTGGACTTAGTTACTAATTCAAACCAGGGGCTCAGGATCATTTTATTACTGCTTTAAATATATAAACGTACACTTAATTTAAAAACACCATCAATTATTTGCAACATTCTCCACTTGTTTACTTATTTCTCTTTTAGATGCCTATAAAGGAAACATTGAGTTTTACCTGATTTGCGTTGCTTTTACGATAGCAGGCTCATACACTTCCTTTTTAGTGGGCTGCACCTTGTACCTGAATAATAAGGGATCAACTGCATCTTTTTTCTTCCTAAAAAGAAGAGGGGACAGACCCAAATCAGTTAGTCATTTTCCAACATGAGATTCTTAAGACTTCATTTCTTTGTACACTGTAGTAATAGAATCTTTTTCTTTTTTCTTTTGAAGCAGGGTCTCACTATAACTCTAGATGGCCTTGAACTCACAGAGAACAAGCTGCCTCTGCCTCCAAGTACTGTGACTGGAGATAAACTCTACACCAGCTATAATACAATCTTATGTGGTTTTATTTGGACTAATATTTTTGTAAGTTAGATAGCGTTTCACATTGTATTAGCTAATAATAAATACTACTTATTAATTTCCAGCTACTTTATTCACTCAAGGGAATTTTACTGAATGCATAATTAAAATGCCTACCTAAGATTCAATCATGCCTTGTAGTGTTTTGGCTAATACAATGTGAAATGCTATCCAATTTTTTAAAAATGTTATATCTATACATACACAGATAGATAGGGTCTCAGATGATTTGGGCTGGCTTTGAGTTCATTCCATAGTTGAGAGTAACTTTTAACTCCTGGCCTTGCTTTCACCTGCCCAGTTTAGATTACAGGCATGTGCTACCACTTTCAGTGTATGTGTGGTTGGGAATTGAACATGCATGCTAGTAAGTAAGTATTCTACCAACTGAGCTATACCCAGTCTCTATGTCAGAAAACTTGGAGGGGAAGAAATGAGGAAAAATAAAGGGAAAGTGGGCATAGGGGCATGCTGTCTGTAATCCCAGCACTCGGGAACTAGGAGGTGTAAGGATCAGAAATTCAACATCATTCTTAGCTACATAGAAAGTTGCAAGCTAGCCTGGGTACTTCAAAAGAAAAGAAAAAAAATAGGTTTCTTAAAATCGCTTTTAACTTTCTTCATAGTAGCAAGCTTGGGCCTGGTGGTTTAAGTCTGTGAACCCAGCTATTCAGGAGGCTAAGGCATACGATTAAGGTTACAAATTGAGTCAAGGTCATTTTGGGTAATTTAGTGAAATCCTGTCTCCAAATAAAAGTAAAAAGGTCAATGGTAGAATACTTGTCTAGCTAAAGCACATGTATACAGATGACAAACAGTACAGCCAATCCTCACTCCAGCTAACGTCTCACTAATGTTACAGGTCTATCTACTCATTCACCATTCACTCAGCAGTTGAAAGCCTGCAGTAATCAGATATTAATTGTAATAACAAAAGTCATTTTTATTTTATTAAAATAAAAATGCTAGGAGATATGCCTGGAGGTAGTGGCCCACACCGTTAATCTAAGCCCTTGGGAGGCAGAGGTAGGCGAATCTGACTTTGAGGCCAGCCTGGTATATATGGAGCAAGTTCCAGGGAAACCGAGGAAGAAAAAAACTGAAGAGCCTGAGGTAAAAGTGTACACATTTAACACAAGAAGCAGGACCATGAGGAGAAAGAGACTCATTCAGTCAGAGAGGGTGGCAATAGTGTTAATGGAGCTTTGCTGCAGGCCTTTCAAGAAACTTCCTTTGAGGTAAAAATCGTAACTTCCTTCTTTCTAAGGAAGTATGATCTCCAAAGCCCAACAAAAATGATTCCTATTATGTGAACTAACCTACCAAACTGGGAGAATACAGAGCTAATGTCCATTTTAATTGCTGCCCTCTCTTGCTGCTCCATGCCTAGGTCGACACAGAGGAGAGATTTCCTTGAACTTCATCTCCATCACAGCTGCTGACCTGCCACTTCGATACCAGCAAGGAAAACCATCTGAGAACTGATGAGGGCAGATCTGTTTGTGCAGTAACACACTCACACCAGATATACCTATGGTGTTAAATCACTGCTCCAGTTAGCCAGCCCACTACATCAGGGGATTCAATAAACCACTCCAAAGTATGTGGGGCCAGAGGTGGAGTACTCCTGCAATCCCAGTACTTGGGAGGCTGAGATGGAGCATTATAAGTTCGAGGTCAGCCTGATCTAACCTAAGGCGCTCTATGCTGCATAGTGAGACCCTGTCTCAAAAGACCCAAGTATTTGGGGTTTGGGGGATGCTCATCTGAACAAAACACTACAGCATAATGCCTACTTTTCAAAGCATTTGAAATGATAAGAAATCTATAAACGAATACATGCATATGCAACACTGTGCCACTTTCTATCAGGAGTTTGACTGAGCATGTGCAGCCAAGAAGGGTGGTAGTGAGTTCCTGGAAGAAATCTTCCACAGATACTGGGGAAAGTTTATTGTATTTATTCACAACAAGATATGTTACATAAATGTTTCTCTCTCACACACAAACATTCTACCAAATAGCAATTTATTTATAGTTGATAAAGGAAAAATTAAGATTTCAATAGACTGGAAATAATCTATTGCATTTTCAATATGAAACCTGTTTTTTAAGAAATCATCAAGTTAGCCAGGCAGTGGTGGTATATACCATTAATCCCAGCACTAGAGAGGCAGAGAAAAGTGGGTTTCTGTGAGTTCGACAGCCTGGTCTACAGAGCTAATTCAAAGACAACCAAGGCTATATACTGAGAAACCCTGTCTTGAAAAACAAAAACAAAAAAGATGAAGCTAGGTTCACTAGAAGCCTGCTGCAGTGAGAACCTATAGACAATCACTTTGTCAGGAGGCAAAGTGACACACACACACACCCCTCTCTCTCTCTAAAAACCTCATCACCCTAACTAACAGTCCAGTTACCATGACAGCTAGATTATATCACATAAAAGGAATTCAGTGAATGTAAAATTTTGAAATAAGTTAGGTGTGGTAGATCATACATATAACTCCAGTACTCAAGAGACAGAGGCAGGAGGATGCCAACTTTGGACCCAGACTGGTTAGTAAGTTTGAGGTAGCTTGAACTAACATAGCAAGAGCCTATCTTAAAAGAAAAAGAAGAAGAAGAAGAGGAGGAGGAGGAGGGGGGGAGGAGGGAGGAGGAGGAAGAGGAAAAGAAGAAGAAGAAGAAGAAGAGGAGGAAGAGGAGGAGGAAGAGGAAGAGAAGAAGAAGACGAAGAAGAGGAGGAGGAGGAGGAGGAGGAGAAAATTATATGCTGTGGGATAATGGTCTTGTGCCCCATCACTTATATTTTAAATAAACACTGATTGGCCAGTAGCCAGGCAGGAAGTATAGACGGGGTGACCAGGCAGGAAGTAAGCACAGGGTAACAAGTATTCTGAGAAGAGGAAAGTTTCAATCTGCAGTTGACACCCAGAACAGAGGAAGCACTATCTTAAAATCAACAGAACAAACTCACCCATACTTGACACACCTTACTCAGATTGCTAACTGTTAATATCTTAGCCAAGAGTGTCTCCCTAGTTCAGTTTTCAGAGAGCTTGTGGTTACAGATAAATTTCAGCATTTGGATACAGACAGAATGGTTAGGCCCACTGCCTAACAAGTAATTACATACATTGGTCTCACCACTTCTAAAACACAGTTCAAATGTTTACTTAGTACTATAAATAATAACCAGGAAGTTAACTTTAATAAAAAGGGCTCACAGATACCTAAGATTTAAATAATTCTAACCTATGGTGTTACCTCTTGCCTAGGCTAGTGTTATCTCCATCTTGTTCTAATTATAAGACGATTAAAGGCTGTGAGCTAGGCATAATGGTGCATGCCTATTTGTAAATCCAGCACTTCAGATGTAAAGGCAGGAGGATCTATAATTAATTCAAAGCTATCCTTGACTTCAATATAGAATTTGAGACCACTCTGGATTTTATGAGATCCTGTCTTTAAAAAAATGCTATGTCTAAAGGTCAAAATCTGAGCAAGAATATGACTTTTTCTTGTTCTTTATAAAGATCTAATTCTGGCACAAAAAAAATTAGCCATTCTGTAAGAGCGTTGGGCTATTTAAGAATAATGGCATAAGCTGTGCATGGAGGCACACACTTTTAATTCCAGCACTTGTAGACAGATGCAGGAGGATCTCTGCAAGTTCCTGTCCAGCCAGGGCTACATAGTGAGATCCTGTCTTAAAAATCAAACAAAGAGAGTCAAACATTATGAAGATGTCCAAAGCTAAGATATCCAAAACTGGGGTCAGGAAAGGAAATAAATAAACAAATAAATAAACAAACAAACAAACAAACGGGCAGAGGCTATAAATGGACACTTCTCCAAAGAAAGAAGATATCCAAGTGACCAACAAACACACAAGAGGATACTCATAACCTCGGCATTAGAAATTCAAATTAGCCGGGCAGTGGTGGCAGAGGCAGGAGGATCTCTAAGTTAGCGGCCAGTCTGGTTTTCAAGAGCTAGTTCCAGGACAGTAAGAACTGTTACACAGAGAAACCCTGTCTCAAAACAAACAAAACAAGAATAATAAGAAATTCAAATCAAATCACAAGTATTGCTTTATACTTACATGGATGGGCATAATTTTAGAAGAGAAAATATTAAGGACTGATAAAGATGCAACAAAATCACTTGCAAACTGCTAAGTGAGAACATAAACATAGAAGGTGAGAAAGACAGCCAGAGCTACACAGTGTGAGCCTTGTCTCAAAAGAAAAAATTTCTAAAACTGCAAACACATTGTATCAAAAGAAAAAAATATTTATAAGAGACACGTTAGCCAAAATATATACAAACTTAAAAACTCAACAGCAAGAAAATGTACAACTCAATTAAAATATGGGCAAAAGATCTGACCAGATACCTCTCCAAAAGAAATCACATAGATGAAAATGTGAAAAGATGTTCTACATCAGCTGTGCTTAGGAAAGAGAAAATAGAGACAGCATTGAGGTACTACCACCCGGCTTCAAAACAGTCAGGACCCAGGTCAGTGAGAGTCCTGAGGAGCACACGCCCTCACTCGCTGCTGGTGGAAAGAAAAAGGCACAACTGGAAGATGGTTGAAACTAAATACAGGAGATGGGGCTAGCTCAGTGGGTAAGCTGCTTGCTGTACAAGCTCAAAGGCCTGCAACTGTAGTCACAGTGCTGGAAAGGCGAGACAGGGCAACTCTCCAGGGCTTTCTGCCCAACCAGCCCAATGAGCTCCAAGTCCTAACGAGAAATCCTGTCTGCAAAAATAAGGCAGATGGCATGTGCAGAGGAACGCGACCTAAGGCCGTCCTCTGTCCTCTGAGTATCATGTGAATACACACCTGCACACACATGCACGTGCAGAGGAACGCGACCTAAGGCTGTCCTCTGTCCTCTGAGTATCATGTGAATACACACCTGCACACACATGCACGTGCAGAGGAACGCGACCTAAGGCCGTCCTCTGTCCTCTGAGTATCATGTGAATACACACCTGCACACACATGCATGTGCAGAGGAACGCGACCTAAGGCTGTCCCCTGTCCTCTGAGTATCATGTGAATACACACCTGCACACACATGCATGTGCAGAGGAACGTGACCTAAGGCTGTCCTCTGTCTATCATGTGAATACACACCTGCACACACATGCATGTGCAGAGGAACGCGACCTAAGGCTGTCCTCTGGGTATCATGTGAATACACACCTGCACACACATGCACGTGCAGAGGAACGCGACCTAAGGCTGTCCTCTGAGTATCATGTGAATACACACCTGCACACACATGCATGTGCAGAGGAACGCGACCTAAGGCTGTCCTCTGGGTATCATGTGAATACACACCTGCACACACATGCATGTGCAGAGGAACGCGACCTAAGGCTGTCCTCTGGGTATCATGTAGATACACACCTGCACACACATGCATGTGCAGAGGAACGCGACCTAAGGCTGTCCTCTGGGTATCATGTAGATACACACCTGCACACACATGCATATGCAGAGGAACGCGACCTAAGGCTGTCCTCTGTCCTCTGAGTATCATGTGAATACACACCTGCACACACATGCATATGCAGAGGAACGCGACCTAAGGCTGTCCTCTGTCCTCTGAGTATCATGTGAATACACACCTGCACACACATGCACGTGCAGAGGAACGCGACCTAAGGCTGTCCTCTGGGTATCATGTAGATACACACCTGCACACACATGCATATGCAGAGGAACGCGACCTAAGGCTGTCCTCTGGGTATCATGTGAATACACACCTGCACACACATGCATATGCAGAGGAACGCGACCTAAGGCTGTCCTCTGTCCTCTGAGTATCATGTGAATACACACCTGCACACACATGCACGTGCAGAGGAACGCGACCTAAGGCTGTCCTCTGGGTATCATGTAGATACACACCTGCACACACATGCATGTGCAGAGGAACGCGACCTAAGGCTGTCCTCTGTCCCCTGGGTATCATGTGAATACACACCTGCACACACATGCATATGCAGAGGAACGCGACCTAAGGCTGTCCTCTGTCCTCTGAGTATCATGTGAATACACACCTGCACACACATGCACGTGCAGAGGAACGCAACCTAAGGCTGTCCTCTGGGTATCATGTAGATACACACCTGCACACACATGCATATGCAGAGGAACGCGACCTAAGGCCGTCCTCTGGGTATCATGTAGATACACACCTGCACACACATGCATGTGCAGAGGAACGCGACCTAAGGCTGTCCTCTGGGTATCATGTGAATACACACCTGCACACACATGCATGCATACCATATGTACCTACAAAACAAAACTTAAAAAAGTAACAAAAACCCTAAACACATTCTTATGTGGTCTAGCATTCATATTCCTTGATATTTACCCAAATATGCAAAAAGCTTACATCTATACAGAAGCCTGCCATGTATGTTCACATCCGTTTTTATTTGAAATTGCCAACACACAGAAGCAACAAACGTCCTTCAGCAGGTAACTGACAAGTAGTTGATGAGATGACTCAGGTAAAGGCACCCCCAAGGACCTAGTGATCTGAGTTCCACATGCAGAACCCATGTGGTGGAAGGGAACAACCTGGCTCCCATATATCCTATGACCCCCCAAAGGCGAGCTGTAGCACACATGCACCGACACATAAACATAATAAATAAATGTTGGCTGGAGAGATGGCTTAGTGGATAAGGGCACTGGCTGCTCTTCCAGAGGTCCTGAGTTCAATTCCCAGCACCCACATGGTGGCTCACAACTATCTGTAGTGGGGATCAGATTTCTTTTCTTTTGTTGTTGTTGTATACATAAAATTCATCAATAAACTAAATAAATAAAAATAATAATTTAAGATCATACAATATTATCCATGCAAAAAGGAAACAAGCTCTTATCAAAGAGATATAGTAAAAATGCAAATGCATGTGCTCAAGTGAAAGAAGCCAGTCAGTAAAGGCGACATTCTGGAAAGCGTAAAAGAACGGGACCAATAGAAGAATAAGAGATTGCCTGGAGTTGCAGGAACAGAGCGGAACACAGAAGAATGAAGCTTACTTGAAACTGCTACTGAAGAGCCATCTCAGGCATAGGTAAAGTGCTTGCCTGCACCCATGAGGATCTAGGTTCAATCTCCAGCACAAGAAACAAACTGCTTTGTTTGTTTTGGTTTTCCAAGACAAGGTCTCATTATGTAGCCCTTGGCTGACTACTCACTATACAGTCCAAGTTGGTCTCAAACTCAGAGATCTGCCTACCTCTGCCTCCCAACTGCCGGGACTCCCAAGGGCATGGACTGTCACACCCAGGAAGTAAACTGTTAATTCAGCTAAGCAGAATTAACCAGGTTTACATTTTAACATCTACCATCTGTTGTTGAAATGTATTATTTATGGATGGCATACACGTTATGACTATAAAAGGAGAAGCAGGAAAGAGAAACATTGCAATAGACAACCATCAATCTGACCACTAAGTCACAAACTACTTACCCCTGTTGAAAAGAGCTGCTTTGTGTTTCTGAATCATCACTGTCACTGATGATAATAGTCTCTCCATCAACACTGCTCATGTGCCCATTAGCAAAACCATTTTGATGTAAAGGAGGGAGGACTTCCAAGATTCTACACTGCAGTCTAAAAGAACACAATCACAAAATACAAGTCACTTGACATTTTATAACACAACACTCAGAAGTCTGCTATTCTGAATAACTCAGTATTTACTTATTTAATTTCATGTCAGATGGGTAATGTGCTTATGTTGTAATAAAGTTTAAAAGAGATACATATTACTATTAATATAACCCAGATGTCATTCATATACTACAATAGGGACTGTTTTTGAAGACTATGGCTTGACTAAATAATTTAACTAAAAAGAAAACTTGCCATCTAATTTTGAAATCCAGTTGATAAGATTCCTGGGCTGGGGATGTGGCCAGCTGGTAGAGTGCTTGTCAGCATACACAAACCATGGACTCAACCCCCAGAACTACAAATAACAAGTAAAAGAACGATTTCTGGGTGTGTTTTTGAGGGTCTTTCTAGAGAAGATAGAGGTGTGAGCCAGTGGGATCGGTGGGAAGGTTTGTCATCCATGCTGGAAGCAAAACCCAACTAGTTTCTGCGAATATTATACTCAACAAAAGGCAGGAGAAGGTAAATTCACCTTCTTCCTAGGATGCCCTACTCTCCCTTGAGGAGAACTCCAGAGATTTCCTGGGCTCTGGTACCTGCAGCACCCACTTCACCGTTCTCAGGCAGGCATTCAGCTCCAGACTGAGCGCTGTGCCATCAGCCAGGCTCCTGTTTCAGAAGCCTTCAGATATGGACCGAGCAATGCTACGGTGCTGATCTCTGGTGATCCATTTGTGCCAACTTCACCTTCAGAACCTAGAGAGCCAGCTCTCTTAAATATTCTTCCTCCCGCTCCATACCTCCTCCCCCAATAGTCATTCTATTTGTTCATCTGGAGAACTGTATCAACTAACAGTAATAGAAAAAAATTTCACTTGCTTTTTCCAAAATCCCTCTTGCTGCAAATTCATTTCGAATTTTGAAATCAATCTACTTTTCACTGCTCACTATGTACCCCCGCCCCAAACTACACACACATTAGAAAAAACAAACCCTTTCCCTCGTGGCCAGATATCTTCACTCAATGAAATGTTCTCCCTTTCTGAATTCAACCTCGCATGCACACAGCATGGAGTATCTACTCCTGGAAGCTGTCCATTAATACCCACATGTGCACTGTGGCATGGACACATGGACATAAACAGACACATACACAATGTCATGAGAAATAAAAAGGGGCTGGAGAGTTGGCTCAGCGGTTAAGAGCACTGGCTGCTCTTCCAGAGGTCCTGAGTTCAATTCCCAGCAACCATGTGGTGGCTCACAACCATCTGTAATGAGATCTGGTGCCCTCTTCTGGCCTGCATGTCTACCTGCAGGCAGAACACTGTATACATAATAAATAAATAAAATCTTTAAAAAAAAAAAAAGAAATAAAAAAGAAGCACTTGTACACACACGTCCACTATTCATAATATCCAAAAATAGAAATGATTCATATGTCCATCAATTGCAAAACAACTAAAATTTGTTGTTAAATATCCAATATAATGGAATATTATAGGGGGGACAAAGTGGACATGGAGGCATGTGCCCATGATCCCATCACTAGGAAGCAGAAGCACAGGAAACTTTAAGTTTAATCCCAGTCTGAGTTCCATACATACAGTTTGTCTCAAAAGGAACTGCACACTTGTGTATACGGTACAGACAAATCTTGAAAACATTATGCTAAAAGAAAAGGCCAGGCATAAAATACAACACAATGTAGGACTCCCTGTATATTAGTTTCCAGAATAAGAAAATCCACAGAGACAGTAAACAGAGGGGTGGATACCAGAAAAGTCGGTGCGGGCTGTAGTGGAAAGGGTAATGAGTGCTAATTCGTACAGGTTTCATTCTAGGTGTTGAATTTTCTAAAATTAGACTGTGGTGATGGCTGTAAAACAGTATATTTAAAAAACATTTAACAGGGGGCTGGAGAGATGGCTCAGAGGTTAAGAGCACTGACTGCTAGCACTTCAGAGGACTTGAGTTCAATTTCCAATAACCACACGGTGTTTCACAACCATCTATGAGACTTAATGCCCTCTTCTGGCCAGTAGGTGCACATGCAGGCAGAACACTGTATACACAATAAATCTTTAAAAAAATTTCAACAATAAAGCCGGGCGGTGGTGGCGCACGCCTTTAATCCCAGCACTCGGGAGGCAGAGGCAGGCGGATCTCTGTGAGTTCGAGACCAGCCTGGTCTACAGAGCTAGTTCCAGGACAGGCTCCAAAGCCACAGAGAAACCCTGTCTCAAAAAACCAAAAAATAAAAAAAAAAAAAAAAATAAAAAATAAAAAAAAAAAAAAAAAAAAAAATTTCAACAATACACATTTCAAATGAACTAATTTTATGATAAGTGAAATATATATTCAAGTTACTAAGACTAACAGCTGGGACTTGGGAGATGTCTCAGTGGTTTAGAGCACTCACTCTTCTTCCCAAAGACAGGGGTTCAGTTCCCAGGACACACAGGTCTGCTCACAACCAGCTGTAACATGGTACACAGACAGAAATGCAGACAAAACACCCATACACATAAAATAAATAAATGAAAAAATAACAGGTAAACTAGACCTGCAGAACATAGTAATTTAAGAAGCAGGAGCAAGCAGTGGTGGGGTTACATCTACCATTCTTCTATAACTCAGGGAATCCAGGTAGGCCTTACTAAAATATCCTTATCATGTGAATTCCTACTAATGAGGTTTATCTGAGAAAATGGCGAGCCCACATTAGATACCGTGCTATTCATGAGCATGGCACTTCAGGAGCAAAGGTGCACATGCTGTGTGCAACCCAAATCTCATCTCTGGAACCTACAGAAAGGTAGTTGGAAGATTCCACTCAGTTGTCCTTTGACCTCTACAAGTGTAAAACACCACACACACAAAATAATAATAATAACAACAACAATAATTAATAATAATAAATAAAATTTGGGGAGAGATGATTCAGTTACATTGAACACTGCTGTTGCGGTAGACCCAAGTTCATTTCCCAGCACTGACATCAGATGGCTCATAGGGGCCTGTAATTCAAGTTCTAGTGGACTCCCATCTGGCCTCTGCAGGCACCCACAGTCAAGTACACAAACCCACATGTACACGCATAATTTAATGTAACAAAAATAAATCTAAAATAAATAATATTTTTAAATGGCTGTATTTTAATTGCTGTATTTAATTTTAATATTTTAATTGCTGAGATGGCTCAGCAATTAAGAGCACTTATTGCTCTTGCAGAGAGATCCTGAGTTCAGTTCCAGCACCCACATCAGGAGGTCACAGCTGCCAGTAACTCCAGTTCCAAGGAGAGCCAATACCTCTGGTCCCCTTGGGCACCTATACTCATATGCACATAACCCCACACATAATTCTTTTAATATACTTAAAGTCTTAATTACTGAACAATGCCAATGATTAGGAGCCGTTGCTTGCTCCTATAGAGGACTGGAGTTGGGTTTCCAGCACCCACACTACAGCTTTTAACACCAGTCCTGGGGTATCTAATGCATGGAGTATGCACACATGCAGGAAATTACATATAAACATAAAAATCTTTTTAAAAACTGAAGAACAGAGAATACTTCCTAACTCATTCTATAAAACCTGAGATACAGTAAATACATGAAGAATTTCTACAACTGAAAGAAAAGCAATGCATTTTTTAAAAACTGGAAGAGCTGAGTAAAGACTTATCCAAAGAAGATATAAATGGCAAAGAGCATTAAAAGAGCTTATATCGGCAGGGCGGTAGTGTCACATAACTTTAATCCCAGTACTCGGAGGCAGAGGCAGGTGGATCTCTGTGAGTTCGAGGTCAGCTTGGTCTACAGAGCAAGTTCTAGGACAGGCTCCAAAACTACAAAAAAAAAACTGTCTTGAAAAACAAAACAAAACAAAACAAAAAAACCAAAAAACCCAGGGCTGCAGAGATGGCTCAGCGGTTAAGAACACTGACTGCTCTTCCAGAGGTCCTGAATTCAATTCCCAGCAACCATGTGGTGGCTCACAACAACCTATAATGAAACTGGGTGCCCTCTTCTGGCCTACAGGCAGGATACTGTATAAATAAATAAACATTAAAACAAACAAACAAACAAAAAGATGCTTGTCTCATCTATAAAACACAGAATCAAAATCGCAGTAAACAGACATATCCAGGAAGGTGGTGTTGCTAACAGTATTGGTAAGGCTGTAGAGAAATAAGAACCCGTGCTACAGAAACAGCATTTCCATCTCCCCAAAAAGTCAAACATAGGGTTATCATATAACCCATCAAGTCCACCTTAAAAATCTTTTAACAAAAAAATTAAAAACAAACCAGGCAGTAGTGGCGAAGGCTTTTAATGCCAGCACTTGGGAGGCAGAGGCAGGCAGATCTCTGTGAGTTCAAGGCCAGCCTAGTCTACAAAGTGAGTTCCAGGACAGTCAGGGCTGTTGAGAAACCCTATCTCAAAAAACCAAAAACTAAAAAATAAATAAAAACAAGTATTTAGATACTTGAACACCAATGTTTCTAATAGACCAAACATAGAATCAACCAACATGTCCACTCACAGATGAATGGATAAACAAACTGTGGTTATATAAACATAACAGACCATTACAACATAGAAAGAATGATGTTCCAATAAATTCTACAATATGAATGGACCCTGAAAATATTCATTGTGATAAGTCACAAAAGGACAAAGACTCGAGCCTGCTTTTATGGAGTATACAGAATGAGTTAAGTTTATACAGACAAAGTCGAATAAAGGTTACCAGGGGCTGGGGGAGGATAGAATCGGAAGTTATTGCCTAATGAGTACAGAGTTTCTGTTTGGAATGATGAAAATGTTCTAGAAATAGTGATGATAGTTATACAACACTGCGAACGCCACAGGATTTCACAATCAAAAATGATTAAAATGGTAAAGCTTGTTTTACACAACAAAAAAGAAACCTGTGTTATTGTCTTCAATGAATATACCTACACTGTCAGCAAATCGAAATGCTGTCTAAATACCTAAATGCTAGATAAATTTATGTCTACATGCTGATTTTCACATTGGCTGACAAAGTTTCTAAAGAGGAAAAACTGCAGGAAGTCACATTTAAAAACTTTCTAGGTAGTCTAGTAGATGGAGTTTAGTGATAAGACTCTGGAAACTGGAGACATGAAAGTAATCGAATAGGTTAGATTATTTATTTATTTTCTCTTTTAGGCAGGATCTAGCTAGTGCCAGATCTTTCTTATCTTTTTTTTTTTTCCTTCGAGACAAGGTTTCTCTGTGAAACAATCATGGCTATAGAACACACTCTGTAGATCAGGCTGGCCTCTAACTCATAGAGATCCCCCTGCCTCTGCCTCTGAGTGCTAGGACTAAAGGTGTGCAACACCACTGCCCGGCTTTTACTCACGTTTGCAGACTTAAATCTCATACCCAGGAATCACATTACCCAGTCTTCTAAGGCGATGAGGAAGCTTTCTGGGGACTCTGCACCGGCAGAGCCCATGCATTACTGATACTGATGGTGACGGTCATGACAGGAAAAGCCAGGTCTACTGACCCCGAGGTCCATATGGTGCAGAGTCTAAAAATAATCTTACAGTTGTCAGAGGGAAGGGTCTGACTGCAACAGGAACCATGGACGGCAAGAATTTGAGGTACTCATCTACTTAAAACCAAAGAAAGAATAGTAATTCCCTTACAGAGGAATTGGGAGGAAAGAAACCTGTACAGTATTGAGACACTGCCTAGAATGTGATACATATTAACTATAGCAACTGCATTAGCTATTGTCGATGCTGCTGTTAGCTATGTGTCACACCCAAACCACAGGCGCCACTCCTTTCCAAGCTTATCATGGCTAGGCCTCGCTTGGCTCAACTACCGTTACTCAAAATGCCAAATCAGAGTCTAATAGATTCCTCAGAAACTTAGCTTCTGTCTTTCAAATCTATTGCTACTATTTCTTAGTTCCAAAGAATCCAAAGATTGAGGTATAAAAAGAGCTAGAGGGTGGGCGGTGGTGTTGCATGTCCTAAACCCCAGCACTCTGGAGGCAGAGGCAGGCAGATCTCCGTGAGTTTGAGGCCAGCCTGGTCTACAGAGTGAGTGCCAGGACAGCCAGAGCTACACAATGAAACCCCGTCTAGAAAAAAAGAAAACAAACAAAAAAAGCTAGAGAATCATGAAATAATTATCATTGGCAGTATAGACTTCAAGTCGTATTTGTTTCAGAAAATGGAAAACTACCTTAACAATCGTGATCTAAGAACTGCACCTCAAGAGATCTATTGCTTGCTCACTCTGGGGACGAGAGAAGCAGATGTAGTGTTCATGAATAGCATGGGAGCAGGTGCTTACAGGGACAGAAATGTTCTGTATCCAAAGTACAATGTCAATATCCTGGATGTGATACTGTTATCAGCATTTTGCAAGATAATATCATTGGGAAAACCTTTACTATCTTACAACTGTACGTGAAGTATTTATCTCAAAACAGCAGTTTTAAGATGTTAATGATAAATGTAAGAAATATTAACTCTGATTACAAGTATTTACTTCACATAAAAGAAATTAATAAGGGATAAAAATAATGGATATTATGCATGTTACTTTCTGAATAACCCCAAAGTCAAGGCCAGCCTGCGTTGCAAAGTAAGTTGAGGCCAGTCTAAGCAAAATAAACAAGAATCTATCTCAAAACAAAACCAGAAACAAAGGCTATTATGGTAGGACGGCTCAGCAGGTACAGGCGCCTGCCACCAAGCTTGGTGATGTTGAGTCTGATACCCAGAATCTACATGGTGGAAGGAAAGAACCATGGCCATCCTTTGATTTCCATGAGGCATACCCCCTCCCACGTAAGTACATAAGTGTAAAAACTAACAACTGTCCTGAGTAGTTTTTTTTTTAATTAAAACATATTTTATCAGGCACTGTTACGTGCCTCTAAGCCCAGCTACTCAGGATACTGAAGGAGTAGTAGGATCATGAGTTCAAGTCTAACCCAGGAAACAAAGCAGGCAAACAAACAAAAGCATATCATCATCTTAGCGTCATCAAGAAACAAGAATGAAAGGATTTTAGGTGCTGCTTAGGACATTTCCTGGCCAGGAACTGGTCATGTCGGTCTTACTACAGTTCACCCATGTTGCTCTGAAAGGCACTCTGACCAAAATCCAGCCGAGTGGAGAAGGGGACTCACTTAACTCACAATTCTTTTTTTTTTTTTTAAGATTTATTTATTTATTTATTATGTATGCAGTATTCTGCCTCCATGTATCCCTGCAGGCCAGAAGAGGGCACCAGATCTCATTACAGATGGTTGTGAGCCACCATGTGGTTGCTGGGAATTGAGCTCAGGATCTTTGGAAGAGCAGGCAAAATGCTCTTAACCTCTGAGCCATCTCTCCAGCCCCTTCACAATTCTTAAGTTAGGCTCACTGTTTTGGAGAAGCCAAAGACAGGACCTCAGGCAGCCAGTCACATTAGACCCACAGTCAGGAGTAAAAGAAGAGAAAAACATCCTCCCTTGCTTGCAAGCTCGTCTTGTTCAGGAATCCCAGGCCACTACAGAATGGTGCCAGCCACACAGCCTGGTTCTTCCTGTACTGACCAACAATCAAAACAACCCTCAACAGGCATGCCTGCAAACACCGAGAGCAGTAAATACATCTGTAATCCCAGACAGGACCAAGTTAACCCTGTCCCAAAAACAAGAATCAAGCATGTATGTGTTTAAATCAAAATAACTCCTCAATGTGACTACATTTTAATGACAACTCACCATTTGCATTAAAGATAATAATATAAAAAGAAACTCAGGTTATTAAAGTACTTGTACAAACTCAGGAACCTGAGCTTGATCCCCAGAACCAATATTGGGGGGGGGCTCTCTGTTCCTCCCAGTTCCAGAGTCAGCCTTGTCCCTGAGACACAAAGATTAAGGTCAAGGTGAACTGATTGGGCAGACTGAGTACCTGCGCTTCAATTCTGGCAACGTGGATACTGCTGCCATCAACTACTCTCCCCCGGCTTCACTGCCCATCACTTCATGATCCTTGGCACTGTCAGGGCTGAGAAAGTGAGGCTATCATCAATGGGAAGGCTATCTCCATCTTCCAGAAATAAGATTCAATCAACATCAAATGGGGTGATGCTGGTACCACATATGCTGTCTTCAGGACCACAGAGAAGAGAAGGGCCCAAGTGAAGCAGGCAGCACAGGTGTCACTGCCTCTTCACCTTCTGCTGTCCCTCCATGTTTGTGACAGGGCTCAACTACAAGAAGTATGACAACTCACTAGAAGATGTCTTGTAGTGACCCTCATCTCTGTCTCTCAAATAATGAAAATTACAGACAAGCAATACCAACTGAAGCCTGTAAATTTTGATACTAAAATTAGTATACTCACCAGGTTAAAAGGATTCTACAATTATTTATTTTCAAAGGTAATTAGAAAAACAATACTAAAATATAACAGCTTATGCTTTTTTTTACTAAATAGTATTTGTTTTAAAAGTTAACTCCCTTGGGGCCAAAGATACAACTGAGAGTGCACACTTGCCCATGTACGAGCCAGATCCTAGAACCCACACGCAACTCACAACTGCCTAGTCCCCAGGAATCTGAAACTCTCTTCTGGCCCATACACAAAGTACACATACATACATGCAAGCAAACATGTATGTTAAAGCTCTTAAAAAAAATTCTTTAAAAACTTAAAACTCAAATAGTATAGGGATCATATTTAAGAGACCCCTAGATATCAATGCAACTCTGGTTCAAATCCAAATCTGCTATATTATTTAGGCTGGGAAGTCTGCCAGTCAGCTAAAGGTCTGACATTATTGAAAGAAAATGCAGTTTCAGCTTGTATGGCAGTGTATGCAGTGGAAGAATACGTGAGCCCGTGGCATTCACTGATGGCCCCTTCTCGGCGTTGTCAGCATACTTTAACATACCTTCTGCCATCTATTTATTTCTAATCTACTCTGAACTCTTTCAGCTTCCACAACACCTTAACTACATGCCTTTTAAAACAGCTTGTATCTTTTAGTGATCCACAAACCCTAGTCTTATAATCAGGAATTATTTTTATGTATCTTCTTTAGACTTATTGTAGCCGTCATTCAAATATTTATATGTACAAATTGACAAAAGCTACCCAGCCCTGTGACCAAAAATAACTTCAGGAGCTGGGGAGATAGCGCAGTCACTGGGATATCTGCCATGCAAACATAAGGACCCATAGCCCATGCTAACATTTTTTTAAAAATAAAAACCAGTTATGCTGTCATGCGCAATCCCAGTGCTGCAGACAGATAGACCAGGAGGCTGATAATCAGCCAGTCCAGCCTAACAGGATGCTGCAGGGCAGTGTGAGGCCATCTTGGAAAAAAGCCACTAGAAGTTCACCCTGCACCCCTAAACAAATACCCCCAAACCTATAAACCAAATAAACAAAACTCCCAAAGAATCTACTTCAAAAAGACCCTACAAACAAAAGCCTGGAAGCTAGGAGTTGGAGAGATGGTTAAGAGCCCTTGATGCTTTTGCTGAGGACCCAGGTTTCATTCACAGCACCCACATGGTGGCTCACAGCCATCCTTAACTCCAGTCCCAGGGGATCAAAACCACCTTTGACTTCTAAAGGCACCAGGTATGCAAGTGGAGTACCGACATGCATGCAGGTAAAACACTCGTACATATGAAATCTAAACAACAAGAAGGCAAAACAAAAAACCCTGAGGGGTGGATGCCCATTATTCTCAGCACTTCAGAGGATGAGGCAGGATGATTCCAACTTTAAAGTCATCTTCAGCTATATTCAAGTTTGAGTAGACAGTTGAATTATGAGCTTGTCTCAAAGAAACGTATGTTGGGGAAATGAACTCAGTCAATAAAATGCTTACCAGTTTGATCCTCAGCACCCAGTGAAAAGACAAAACAATGTATTTGTAATCCTAGCGCTGGGGATGGCAGATACTTACCAATCCCCAGAGTTCCCTGGCTATCCAGTCTAACCATCCGGAAAGCTTCAGAAAGATACCCAACATCAACCTCTGCTTACTCACACCGACACATAACCAAGCACACACAAGTATGCACATACACACACAAGTAAGGTGAACACTTGATGCCAACTCTACATGTGTATGTGCACACACATGCACCAAAAATAAAAATGATCCTCTAATGTGAGAGGGTCGTAATGCCAATCTTCTCATTTTAGTAGGAGATTTAGGTCAATGGTTCTTGACTAGTGTGTACATTCTAGTCAGAGGTAAGGCACATGGACAAACACCAGCAATGACCTTCTACCCAATCTTGGATTTTCAGTTATCTCTAAGTTCACTATGTGGTCCAAAGATTGGGACTGTCTGTTCTTCTAGAGTACTACCTTAAACACAAAAAGTATTTTCCGGCAGACTAGAATCATTAACTTATTCTTAAATAAATCTGTTCTTCAGTTAGCATTTCCATGGGTACATGCTCACTCTAGGCACCTTCCCTCAGTTTGGTCTAAATTTTATACTATTTCTTCATTCAATTATTTAGATGAGGACTCACTATGTCACCCAGGATGGCTTTGACCTGATCACCCTGCCTCAGCCTTTTCAGGGCTGGGATTACAAGTGGGTCCCATCACGCCACACTGGCAGCTATTCTTTACTTCATTTGAGGAAGTTGTGACTCTGTCCTAATGCACAATATTTCTTCCTTTTTTTTAAAGAGTAATAGGAGAGTATGACTTGTGATTCACTGCACTGGGGTTAAGCATCTGCTTTCAAGTCTTTCAGGGATGCAAGAGGGAATCCGATTCCAAGTTATAATGGTTCGAACAGTAACAGTAGCCCTATTCAAAGAAAGAAGACAGAAACCATATGGCTCATTTAAAAATGAACAAAACCTGAAACAAACACATTTACGACAATATAACGAAAAACTTAACATGCTGGAAATTAAGATATCTCTTCCAAACATAACAAACAAAAGAAAGAGGGGGGAGAGAAAGGAGAGAGGAGAGGAGGAGAGAATAAGAGAGGAGAGGGGAGGGAAGAAAAATAAAGACAGAGGGGGAGCAAAGTATCTACACAATTGGGTTAAATGCTGAGCTACCATTTGGTTTGGCAAGCATCCAAAAGACCAAATCCTAAAGTGTTGGAACAAAGAATTGCTGAATTTCAGGAGGAAAGAGAAAAGGCTCCAATAAGAGAGTGATTGTGAGGAAAAACATGGAGAAAAGTAAAGAGTTCACCATTTTGATAATATGGGGAAATTTTCAGGTTGAAAGAGTACAAAGGCCCTGAGGCAGGGACCATGTCTGGCACCTCGGGAAGCAACATACATGTTTGCCTGGTGAATGGGGGAACTGTTCACTGCTACATCAATAGCCCAAATCAACATCTGGCACAAAGAAAGAGCACAGCATGCATATAAAGTAGAGCAGTTACTTCACACCCCATAGAGAACTATGGTTGATATTTAGAAAAGAAAAAACAGAGAGGCAGGGAGATGGCTCAGCGGCTAAAGGCACCTGCTGCCAAGCCTGAGGACCTGAGTTTGAACCTCAAGACATGTATTATAGTCAAAGGAGAGAACCAACACAAAAGATTGCCTTTGGACCTGGTGTGTACATGTATACACACACACGCACAATAAATAAAACAAAGAAACAAATAGTAATTAAAAAATTTAAATATGCCTACCACTGGCTTCTTAAGATTCCCTTTTCTACTTAACGCATACCTAATGCTTGTTAAAATAAGACTTTCATCACTTCTCCAACTAGTCTCTTTTGCTGTTTTTTTGTTTTTTTGTTTGTTTGTTTGTTTTGTTTTTGAGGCAGTATTAGTCTGCAGTTCAGGCTGACCTGGAACTCACAACACAGTCCAGGCTGGCTAGGGCTCACAGCAGTCCTCCTAACCTCCATTTTCCAAGCGCTGGAATTACAGGCATGAGCCCTTATTAAGCTCATGTATGTGTACACCTGCACCTGTGGGCACAGGTGGGCATGCATGAGGATGGAGGCCAAAGGACAGCTTCAGTTGCCATTGCTCAGATGGTATCCACTTTGTTTTTTCAGACAGTGTATAGTGTTCTGCTAGCATGTGGGCCACCACAGTGGCTGGGAACTGAACTCAGGACGTGGAAGACTTGACCTCTAAGTCATCTCTCCAGTTTTCCGATGTCTTACCCTCCTGCTTCTACCTTACAGGACACAGGAGTGCTGAGATGATGGGCTCACACCACCACAAATAGTTACAGAGTGCTGGGGAGCAAACCAAGGGCTTTGTGGGTGCTAGGTTCTCAATAAAGGTATGTGAAAATGTATTTTTTTTTTTTAAGGGACAGAAACATACAAAAAAGTGGAGTATGTACAACACAGTTCTAGTTTTGTTAAATAAAATATTGAAAACCATCAAAACATACAAGTATATTTAAACTATTATTTAGTATGAGGATTATGGTGGATATCATTATTTTAGGCTTTTTAAATATGGAGTGTCCATATAATGGGGTTTACTTTATATTAAGTTAAAGAGAAGGTGGTTTACATAGCAATATAACCTAAAAAATATTACCTATTACATTAAAAGAGTACTGTGTCTATGTATGTTTGTACAGATACATAGACATACACATATTTTTGATGGCACACACATGGAAAGATATGTAAAAAGTAACTATCACAGGACAATCCATCTGTAGGCTAACAGGGTAGCTAAAGAACGCAAAAGAAAGATTTCCATATTTCACCTGTGGGGTGGGTTGTTTTTAAGACAAGCTTGTTATGCTGCCCAAGCTAACTCAGACCCATAATGTTCCTGCCTTAACTTTCTAAATGCTGACATTAGAGGCATGTAGCATCACACCTGGTGATAATTTAACTTTTGAGCAATTTGTGCTTATCAATAGGGAAAATTAAAAGTACTTTACCTTGTTCCATTGTTCCTAATGACTTCCACAGTTTCTTCAACAAAATATCGGTCCTTGATATATGCAAAGATATCATCACAAATCTCATGTAAGCGTGAGCGATGGGTGAGGTTGGTCAAGTATAAAACTGGAATAATTAGTGGCTCTGGGAAGCTCTGAAGATTCTGTCTTGCTCTTTTTTCTGATTCAAGTGCTTCCTGATAGGTCAGTCCAGGTCTGCCCGTCACTGCACAACTCCACACAAGGCTGTTGCACAGAATGGTTCGTTCAAAAAAGTCACTGATTAAGAAACAAAAACAAAATCCCATTACCTATCATTTCATAAAATTTACATTACTAAAATCAACACCACTATGACCTTTTCCCTTATGCCACCTCATCAACTTACTTAATAATACAAGACTAAGAAAAGGTCTTTAAGCTCACACAGCAGCTTAAATGTGCTATCAGGGAAGTTGAACAAGTTGTACCAGTTCTGAAATTTGGAACCAAACTGAAAGCAAATTCAACTTTTCTTTTTCCTTTTAATTTTAAAGTGTTTTGTTGAAAAGAACTCACAACACTAACATTAATTAGCCATGATATTTTAACAGACCTTAATAGTAGAAATACTAATAAATCTAGGTACCTAACATGATAAAAAGTCAGTCAATAAGCAGTGAAAGAATTCTTAATAATAGGGGCAAACAATCTTACTTCAAGTCTGTGTCTTCCTTTATTTTCTATTTACAGTGTGTAATGACTTTACCTTTGCAGAAAAACAAAATAGAAAAAGGAAAGCAGCAACAATACAGAAAAAAGGAAGGGAAGGTGGAAAGAGGGCGAGGAGGGGAGAACTTGCAAAAGCAGAGATTTTGGAAATGCTAGCCAGAAATCGGGCTGTAAGCCGGGCCCGGGGCTCACTCATGAGTCATTCCAGCACTCAGGAGTCTGAAGGAGGAGATTTCCAACAATTTCAAGGCCTCCAAGTGAGTTCCAGTTCAGTCTAAGCTACAATTTAAAACTGTCTAAAAAATAAAGCAATGTGCCAGGAATGCTGTCATGCGTCTGTAAATGAAACACAGGAGGATCCAGGCTAGCCTTAGCTACCTGAGGTCCTATACAGAAAAAACAGCCTAGGGTAACAGCTAGGCACAGGGATAAAACGGCCATCCTAAATCCCTTGCAGGACCCATGTCAGCAGCTCACAACTCTAGCTCCCAGGAATCATATGCCTTAGGTTCCTGAGCTCACCTGCATAGACCCCCTCCCCACAAACATAATTTAAAAAAGAAATCTTAAAGCCAGGCAAAGGCAGGTGGATATCTAAGTTCAAAGCCAGCGTGATCTACACATAGCAAGTTTCAGGCCAGCCCAAGCTACACAGAGAAACCCTATTTCAAAAAACCAAAAATAAAAATCTTAAAAAAAAAAAGAAAGAAAACACATATGCCAAGTCAGATGACCCTGGCTCTATATGAAGAGCCTTTTTTGAAGTGTGTTTTGGTGCAATGAGGGGTTATTTTTAAAAGAGACAAACAAGAGCCTTCAGAGGAAGGCAAAATAGAGTAGGAAATACTAGAACATCTTTTTTCAAGTAGTACTAAGGGTTAGATCTTAAAGAAGGCATAAAGTTAAAGAATACCAGTAGGGGTGGTGGGATGGAACCTGTTTTTAATAAGCAATTAAGTTTGTGTCATAATAATTTATTAACTAAGAGGCAAGGATTTAGATAAGTTATTTTTTCAAGCATGCAGAATAAAATGGATATAAATAACATTAAAATAATTTACATTTTTATGTTAAATATTTTGTATTAAGCCTACTACACACATAAAATCGTTTCAACTGCTTAATGGTCCACAAGGCCAGGAAACAGCTTCTATATCAGCTAAGTTCCAGGGTACTTGGGGCCCACAAGGCATGTAAAATCACTGCAGGGTGACAGTTAAGTTTAAATCAGGTTTCCATAGACACTAGACTTGAACACTGTCTAAAATGTTCAGTGAGCAATGGTATAAGTTCCATATGTAGCCATCAAGCAAGTTACCAGGTGGAAAAAATAGGGTATATGCCAGTGAGATAGTTCAGCAAACTGTCACCACCCTGAGAACCTAAATTCAATCCCCAGAAGCCACATGGCACAGAGAGACTAAATTCACAAGCTGCCTTGTGACTGATAAAAGTCCTCAGAGGTACCCAAGCTCATGTGTGTACACAATAATATAGAAATGTAAACTACAAAATGAGACAAAACAGCAAGCTGCCCTGCTCCTCCCATGAGGTCCCCCTCATCTCCTGCAAAACGTTCATGTTCTTATATTTCTTTTGGTCTCTAGATAGTTCTTGTTACACTGATAGCCTTGTGTGGCTAAGTTATCACAAGAGGAAAAGCCCATCACCCCAAAAGTACAGAGCCATCTACTGCACACTGTTGGAGGAGGGCCACTTGGTCGTCCCGGCTGCTCTCCACTTCTTCATCCTGGCCACCCAGAACCGAACAATCACACAGAAACTGTATTAATTAAATCACTGCTTGGCCCATTGCTCTAGCTTCTTAGTGGCTAACTCTTATATATTAATTCAACCCATTTCTATTAATCTGTGTATCGCCACATGGCTGTGGCTTACTGGCTAAAGTTCTGACGTCAGTCTCTGGTAGGGCTACAGGCTTCTTTCTCCCAGCATTCAGTTTAGTTTTCCCTGCCTACCTCTATTCTTTTGCCCTATCAGGCCAAGCCAGTTTTCTTTATTAATTGATCAGTCGTATTCACAGCATACAGAGGGGAATCCCACAACAGCACAACTTCACTTTAGCCCACTTTGTCTTTCTGCTCATACTTGACTCTGCATCATACACATTTAAATATGAAGTTTGTTAATACCAAATTTAAGAAGGTGGGTTACTGTCTCTTCAACATCTAATTTTACTAGTTTGAGCAAAAAGAAAATGCAAAGTATTATTTAATATGAATAACTTAAGATAACATAAATTACATCTGTTTATGACTGTAATCTTCAATAATCCTCTTTAGGATAGGGATATATTACTGCCTAGAAGCCAAATGCAGTCGTCTCTTGGGTTTGATTTTAGTGGCACACAATCACATCCTCACTCCGAGGTATTTGCTTGCTTTATCACTTCATTGATATAGAGTGTGGGAGACACCGTGACCAACACAGTCTAAAATATTTATTATCTGGTTGCTCACACACAAAAACATTTTTTTTCCTCTTCATCATCATTTCATAAGGAGAAATTCTGGGCTACAAGGTAAAATTTGTTTCTAAAATCTACAGCTCTGGTGAATGTGCTAAGAAACAGAGTGCAACAGGCTTTTAATTTGTTAGGGATTAGGAAAATGGAAAGCCTGGTGGATTTAAAACTTAGGGAACATCACATACAATTCAGATTAACACAAAGTGCACTTTACTTAAGGGCTGAAAGTCTTCTAGCCAGATACAAAATGTGGTGAGCTCCAGGACAACAGCAAAGATCTCAAGAATTGCCTTGCCCAAACAAAAATAATTAGCCATATACTAAAAAAATGAAATTCCTAACCTGAAATAGACCATGATATGCACAGGCTGAGAAATAGCCACGAGCTTCAAAATCAGAGATCAAAATCTTCAGGAGAAATTGACAAAGATGAGACATGCCCGGACTGGTGCTGGAGGTCAAAGTCCTTACTTAAAATGATGGATGTGAGCCAAGTGGTGACATATGCCTTTAATCCCAGCACTCAGGAGGCAGAGGCAGGCGGATCTCTGTGAGTTCGAGACCTGCCTGGTCTAGAGAGCTAATTCCAAGACATCTAGGGCTACACAGAGAAACCCTGTCTCAAAAAACCAAAGACCAATTTTAAGTGAAACTCAGAACTCATATTTCAGTGTTGATTTTTAATAGTTTCCCTTGCTTTAAACGTGTTCTTTACAGTATCTTCTATCTAGAATCTCTTTCTGCTCCACTTCATGTCCTGTGATCTCCATCTCTCAGGCTCCAATTTAGATATTCTCCTACTTGAGGGCTTCCCCAACTCCCAGCAAACATTTATTAGCCTCCTCTCGGATGTTTCCACTCTGCTGGCTTCCTAAGACACATGTGACTTACACACTTCTCACTAGGGAGACAAATGGTCTCAGCATCTTCAAAGCGTCCCCAAAGAAAACTGTCGCGAGTAGACGCTCTCAGTGAATGGTCCACATTCATTTGCATGTGCATTTTGATCCTACTATAAATGTAATGTAAATATCTGTGTTTTCTGATGGTCTTAGGCTACCCCTGTGAAAGGGTTGTTTGACCCCAATGGGGGTCACATCGTGACCCACAGGTTGAGAACCTCTGTCCTAAGAGGTTCACCAAAACAGAAAAAAGACGGTGTCAGAGGAGCACCTAAAGAAAGTTCAGCATTGAGGAACGGGACTTAACTAGCTTAAGAAGCCGAGGAAGTTCTTCCTGGCAGCTCCTTGAAGGCAAGCACAGGAACAACAGAAATTTTAAAAAGAAAGCTGAAATCACTATAGTTAAGACAAGCAATAAAGTTCAATGTCAGCATGGTCTACAAGAACTAGTTGCAGGACAGACTCCAAAGCTACGGAGAAGCCCTGTTTTGGTTGTGTGTGTTATGTGTTGAGAGTATAAGCACACGAGTGTGTCACAGTGAGTATGTGCAGAGGTCAGCTCTTTCTTTCTACTGTGGGTTCTGGGGATCAAATTCAACTCAGGTCGTCTGGTTTGCATTGCAAGTGCTGAGCCATCTCGCTGGCCCAATTTTGACTGTATTTTCATTAATAACATCAGATTATAATAAATATCCTAACCCCAATTTGTTTGCGAAGAAAGCTAAAGGTGCTCAGACTCCTTTGAAATATGACTTTATTTATTAGGATGTGTGTGGATATTTTGCTTGCATGTATGTTGGTGCACTGTGTATGTGTCTGGTGCTCACAGAGCCCAAAAGAGGGCACTGGATTCCCAACAACCATGAGTGCTGGGAACTGCACCCAGGTCTTCTGGAAGAAGAGCCAATGCTCTTAACTGCTCATCTCTCCAGGCCCAACACTGATTGCTGATTTTCTTAGACAGGGAGTCTAAGTTTTATCAGACCTTGAATCCAGGGTGGCCACTGTTTTCATCACACCTACTTACACTCTCAACATACATAGCACACGTAGGCACGCACACGCGCGCACACACACACACACACACACACACACACACACACACACACACACTCTCCCCCACCCCAGATAGGTTTTCTCCATAGTCTGTCCTGGAACTAGCTCCCCTAGACCAGGCTGACCTTGAATTCCCAGAGATCCGCCTGCCTCTGTAAAGGACACCACAGCCCGGCCACTCTCAAACTTTTTAAAATTCATCCTAAAGAACTTGTGGACATACTTTATTGCTTGCCCTTGTCTTAACTACAGTGATTTAAGCTCTTTCTTTTTAAAATTTCTGTTGTCCCCGTGCTTGCCTTCAAGGAGTTGCCAGAGAATATATTGAGACCGCCTCTCCTCTCCTTCCTATTCCCCACCTCCCAGGTCTGTCTCTGTCTCCGTCTCTCTCTGTTCTGGAGCAGCTGAGAACACCCTCTTCAGGTGAGAAAAGACATCTCTTCAGAGTACCACACTTGTGTCAGCGCTCATTTCTTATTCTATTCAAGATCAGTTTTGCCTCTAACTGGACAGAGTTAAGTGCATGAGCCCAAAGGAAACTAGCAAAACCAAACTGAGAATCCATACAATAGTGAGACCAACAAAATGGATTATTATTTCAATCCATGAAGCTCTGGGGTACTACTGATATACATGTTTTGAATGAAGAAAACTGTGTTAACATTAAAAAGCATGATGTGTTAAGCATAAGAAAGAAAGCTGAAAACAGTAGTGGGGCGCCCTTTAATCCCAGCACTCCAGGAGGCAGAGGAGCCAGGAGGAGTGGGGCAAACCTTTAATCCCAGCACTCCAGGAGGCAGAGGCTGACAGATCTCAGTGAGTTTTTGGAGGCCAAGTCTGGTCTACAAAGAGAGTTCCAGGGCAGTCAAGCCTGTTACATAGAAAAACCAAAATAAATAAAAATAAAATAAATAAAAAGAAAAAATATGAACCATTTAGGAATATCTGCTGTACCCTAGGAAAAAAGGACCTGTGAACTCAACAGTCAGAGACATGTAACCAACATATTCCTACACAGGAGCTAAGTGCACCTAATTTAAAGACACTGGCTCAAAAGATTATCCACATTCCCTTGAAAAGTGCATGCTCACCAGACCGACTACAGCTAGATTTCACGTGTCCCGTCATCAGTGTGAGAACTGGCTGGTATGACAAGCATTTTACCCCACGGTAAACTGATGGCACCAGGTGTGGTGGCACATGCCTGTAATCTCAGCACGCAAGCGCAAGAGGATCCCAAGTTCCTGGCCAGCTTGTCATTCATAAACAGACAGCATTCTTCTGATTTGCCCACTACTACCAAGAGCTTAATTGCGGAGGGGCATAGGAAAGGTCAGTGCTGAACAGACAAGAAAGTGGTGCCATCTACAGAAACACAGCGTGTAATTCTAGCTTCTTTGTGCATATGTCTACAGCCTCTGACAACAGCTAGAATTCCTCACATAAAATATGAACTAAAATTCTGGTGCCATCAGTGGCTGAATATGTGATTACAACTGCAATCAATACTCTGACACCTTTCCTCATTTACAAAAGGGCTGAATTAACAACAAAGAATTGATGAACAACAAAAGCAAAACGTATTATAAGCTATCAAATCCTTTTCACTGGCTGAAACAAGCTGAACTGTCTACTAGTTTGAGGTGGAAAACAATAGTAAACTTTATATTCTAAATGTAAACCTTCAATTCTAAGCAACCAAAAAAAAAGAGTTCAAGACATTAAGTCAGTAGACAATAGAACAAATCATTAGGAAATTATATGATGCATAATTTCTAATATTCAACTATTTTTAGCAACTAACCAGGTAGTAGTGGCTCCGCCTTTAATTCCAGCACTTGGGAGGCAGACAGGTGGATCTCTGTGAGTTTGAGGCCAGCCTGATCTACAGGGCAGTGCCAGGACAGGCTCTAAAGCTACAGAGAAACCCTGTCTTGAAAAACAAAAAACACAAAGCAAAAATTGTGTTCCCATCAAAATTACAGTATCTTTCCCTGACTTGAAACTAGATTTTGCACTTTAACATGTATATTTGCCTACAGTTAATGTGGTATTTGTAATAGGTTTCCAGAAAGCAGGTCAAACAAGAGTTAGCAATTAGTTCAGAAACACGCAGTTCAAACCACTTCAACAGAGGAATTTATACTGTAAACGACCCATCTGTGTTAGAGAACACATGGGGTCTTGGAGACCAAAGGAATCAAGCACAGGATACAGGAGAAGATGGTGACAACAGCTGCTTGGAAAGAAAAGAGGAAGTGGACTACAACCCAGCGGAACACTATTTAGCAATGAAAAGTTTCGGACAAACTACTAACGAGTAAAACGTTTGTTAGGAAATGAGAAAGGCTGGAAGCTCTTAAAAAAAAACCTCTCTAAGTGCAGCAGAAATTTACATTCAAGAAATAAGAAGAAAACTGAAGGAACTGGGTGAGCATAGATAAATATTCAGACAAATACAAGGTTTTTTTCAAACTATAAAAGATAACCTTCAAATCCACACAAACTAATCTGAGATGTTAGTTCAAACAGGCTTCCTTCAGTTTCTCCAGGTCATATACCATCCAACCTAAATGCATTTCACGAAAAGTGACTTTTTACCATTTGAGGGTAAGAGATGATTTTTTTTTCTTGAAAAATTTTCTTGGTTTTTCGAGACTAGGTTTCTCTGTAATAACAACCCTGGCTGTCCTGGAACTTGATTTGTAGCCCAGGCTGGCCTCAAACTCATAGAGATCCACCTGCCTCTGTCTCCTGAGTACTAGGATTAAAGGTATACGCCACACAACGGCAGCTTTCCATTTCAGTCAATTTAAAAATAATGATTAGATACCTAAGGAGATGATGCAATTTTGTTTAGGACAAATGATCAAGTATCTCTGCTACCAAATTAATAATCTCTCTTAAAGTTTAACTCCCAAAGCCTCAAATACTTCAGCACTAGAGGAGAAAAGATTTTTGTTTTTGTTTGCTTTGCTTTAAGCTATCTTTAAATATTTTAATATCCTAAGATTACAAAACATACAATTCCTCACTTTTTGTGTTGGGATGCCAAAAATTTTCATCCCAGCATTTCAGATTTCTCCGTGATTAGAATAATTCATTTCGGGAACCAAAAGTACACCAAGAGGGCTTAATTTACAGATGAGAAAAGTCAAAGTTACCTTGTGTTCTACAGTGAGGGCTGCCTCTTTTGTTGTCTGGGTCTAATTTTGTAACCCAGACTGACTGGCCCAGGAGTCACTCTGTGGCCCAAGCTAGCCTTGGACCTGCAAACCTCCTGTTCAGCCTCCTGAGTACTGTATAAAGGGCCTTTTTGAAAGACTGCTTATATCAGAGGGAAGAAGAGTTTGGGATGTAAGTCTATTAGTTGTTTCCCGGTACTCTTAAGTTCAAAAACAATCAGAAATGCTACTAAGGACTTTAGCTTAGACTTTAGAAGAAAATATGAAGACATAACCTTGTACAGTTAGCCAACTCAAATCCACTTACGAAGTTACAAGAGTGCACTCAAAGTAATAAAACAAGTCTGTACAGGAGCTCAGGGAGATGTGCACTCCTACTTAAGGTACTGTTTGGTGAAAAGTACCATCTAGTCCTCCAGATAACACCTTTACCTGTAACCCCTTCTAGGGAGCTGAAGGGAGAGGGTGTAACTTGGAACTGACTTTTCCCTATTGCTCTACTTTCTCAGGCAGCCGCAGGGTTTGCCTGAAGACCTCCCTGGATCAAGCCTTCTCCCCCCCCAGCCCCCCACACTCTGAAATCCTCCTACACACCACGTACTTTGTTGCTATTAACACACGGTTTCTAAGCCACAAAGAGAGGCTGCGTGGAGGATAAGGGAGGAGAAAAAGGCTGTTCCTGTGACTGATCAGTTCGGGTCCCTGTTTCAACCCGGATCACTGAGACCAACTTCTTTACGGCTTCGTGTCACTGAGCGAGCGGAGCTCTTGGCTCTACCAGGCAACGAACTGAAAATTCGGGAGCTGAAGCTACATCTGCAAGCAGCAGCTTCGGGTTCTTATCAAAACAAAAGCAGTGGCACATGTCAGGCGCCCACATGCGCGGGGAAGACGGGGGGGGGGGGGGATAAAGAGGCGACAGACTGGAGCTGGAGTTGAACTTGTCTGTCTAACCACCCCCCCCAACTCCCACGGCCGTGCGCTCGCCTACACGAAAGCAAAAAAGAGGGGCGTCCCGGGGGCCCCAGTAGCCTCCCACTCCTTTCCCCCACGCTCGGCCCGACTTCTTCCTCGCCGGTCTCCCGGGGGCGGAGACGCGAGTTCCCCGGGGACGGGAGTTAGTCACCCAGAAGAGGGGGTGACAGAGCGCGGCTCGCGTCGCACACTCCCAGGCCTAGGCGGCGCGGGACGCGAGGCCGCCGCTCGGGACACCCGTGGCCCCAACGCCCCCAGCGCCGGTCCCGGTTCTCCCGGCCGGCTGAGGAGTCCCTCGCTGCTCAGCGGAGCGAGCCTCCACTCCGGCCCCGGTCCCTCACCTTCGCCCTGGCAGCCCCCACTCCCCCCCCCCAAAAAAATGTCAGAAGCCACGCGCGACCGCGAGTAGCCAGTCCCCGGGGCCGGCTGTTTCCTGCCCTCGGGGTCAGGGATTCCCTCTCCCGGCTGCGGGACGGCGGCGGCGAGCGGCTGACCCGGCGGGGATCCCGGAACCGGCGAGCGCGTGCGGCCGGCCGAGCGCGGCGGGCGGGGAGGGGCGATCCGGGGAGTTTCCGCCCGCCCGCCCGCCAGCCCGGCCGGCGAACGCGGCGACTGCGAGCGGTCCCCGGGCCTCCGCGGGCCCCGCCGCCCGCCGCCCCACGCGGTCACGGCGCGCGGGGGAGGGGCGGCCCGGTCACCCGGTCGCGAGCCCCCGGGAGAGACGAGAGGAGAGACAGACAGACAAAAGGGCGCGGGGGCGGCTGTCCCCGCTGCCCCGGCGCCCAGCTCCCGCTGCCCCCGCCACCGCCGCCGGCCTTACTCGTAGTGGCGGAAGATCTCGTTGGTGACTTTACAGTAGAAAACTTCCTCGTCCGGCCGCAGGTCCCCCGGCGGCTTCTGCCTAACGAACGGCTTTCGGTGGAGCAGCGGCATCTCCCGGCTGCGCGCGTCCGCCCCGCGTCCCTAGAGCAAATTGGAGGGAAAGGAAAGCCGGTAAGGTGGGGAGCGCCGGGGTGAGCTGAGCTGCCTTTTGTGTGACTGACGCGTCCCGGTCCTCCCAGCCGCCGCCGCCGCCACCAACACGGCCGCCGCTGGGGTGCCGAGTCAGTCAGTCAGTCAGTCAGTCAGCCGGGCGGCCCCGGCGCGCCCCGCGGGCGCCTCACAATGGGGCGGCTGCCCCCTCCCCCAGCGCCGCTCCCGGCCGCCGCCGCCGCACCGGGACTCGCAATGTGCTAGACGCCGCTCCGACCCCCGCAGCAGGGAGGCCACGGATTCCCCCCGGGCGCCGGGGCGCTTTGTTCCCGGGTCCCCGGGACCCCGGCCGGCGAGCCCCTCACCTGCGAGCGCCCGCCCGCCGCCGCACCTTCCCACGAGGAACGCCACGAGGGCCCAGCCGCCCCGCCCCGGAGTCTCTCCCGGCCGCCGCCGCTCGCACTGCCACTGGCCGGCTCGGCGCGGGGGGATCGCGTCCCGCCGGCGCTTCCCCGCCTCTCCGCGCTCCTGGGAAGTTTCTGAGCTACTTTCGGCTCCGAAGGAGGAAGAGCCGCGGGGAGGAGCTTTGCGCTTCTCGCTTCTACCTTTTTATTGGCTACTGGATGACTTTTACAGCCTGTCACTGATACAGGAAGAGACGGCGGAGAGCCTGGGAGAGCTACATTATTAATTAATGGAGCAACCCCTCGTGAAGAATCAGAAGCATCCTCCATGTTTGAGATTATCAGCCAGAAGATCTAGGGAAAGCGCCAGCGCTCCCGAAACACATGGCTGACAAAGTAAAGCCCTCTTCACTGCCAGTGTGCTACCGGCGCTCAGCTCTTCAAAGGGATTCCAATTCCGATTTAAAGTGCTTTTTGAAGAAAAGAAGCGAAGGAAAAGAATTAAGGAACGAAATTGCTAAAAACTCTTCAAGTATTTTGCGTGCGTAAACATCCATCTTGAAGAAAGTACCTTTCTTGACACCAGTTCGTCTTAATACTTAAAACAGTTCAAAGATTTCGATAGCTCAGGGAAAAGGCAAAAGTTTGAAATGTCATCACACAGGATCCCCCACATATTTAAAACTAAACACATACTTTAAAAAAACGATATATACACCTCTAAGTAATTTAAGATCAATGTTTAGTTCAATTAGAATCTTAACGATGTTGAATTTACTACTGAAAAGAAATCCCATAAAACGATTTTCCCATATCAGTAATTTTCACTTATGCAAACAATTTTAATGTTTATGAGACTTAGGGCTTTTGAATTGGAAAGAATATTTTAAATTAGAAATCATCCCAAATATTCACAACTGTAATAGTCTTCTTGCTACCACTCTGCTATTCGCTTATTTGCAAATCAGCATGTGAGAAGAAGCCTCAAAATGGTTCTGAAGAATTGTTATTCAATAGAATGTTACTTTACTTTTTTAACTAATACTGTGAAATGACTTCAGACACTGGGATCTTCTATAAACTATAATTTCTATAACTATAACTTTGAGGGAAAAATAATCTGTTTAAGTCTACTTAACCAGGGTTTTTGTTTTGTTTTGTTTTATTTTTCGAGACAGGGTTGCTCTGTGTAGTCCTGGTTGTCCTGGTACTCACTCTGTAGATCAGGCTAGCCTGGAACTTGGCGCCACCACCACCAGGCTAGTTACCACTTTTGAACTTCTCTTAAGCTACTTTTAGCTGATTATACGGATAGCAAAACAAAAGTTGGTGAAAGATGTATTCTTTGGGCACTTAAAAATCATTAATAAGGGAGGCAATCTCTGAGTTCGAGGCCGGCATGGTCTACAGAGCAAGCTCCAAAACAGCCAGGGCTACACAGAGAAACCCAGTCTTGATAAAACAAAAACAAAAGAAATTTAAAAAAATTAATAATATGTATGCATGCACACTCGTATATGAACAAAGTCATGGAAGCTTAGAAGTGCTCCCAGTGGCGAATACTTACTTAAGACATACCACTATGTCCACATGCCACTATGCCCAGCTCAGTGTTTCTCTTAAAGTTATTCTACACAATTAGTGCTAAAGCTTACTTAATTATTATTACTTATTTATTTATTTTGACACCATGACTACTACCTTGCTTTTTAACTTACTAATTCCTGGCTTTTGAAAGTAAGAAGCTCATTACTATATTCAGAAATCAAAATATATTGCCATGAAATGGGACTTTGTATTTTTCATAGATATTGTAAAATAAGCCACGAAAGCTAAGATAACAGGAAAAAAGAAAACAATTAAAGTCATTACCATTTTAAATATAGTTAAATTATACATTTTTAAAGCTCCTTTCATGTACCAAGACAAAATACTAGCTCATGTAAGAGGCAAGAGTCTTCCAGGCCTAGAGAGATCGCTCAGAGGCTAAGAGCACTGCTCTTCCAGAGGACATGGGTTCATTTCTCAGCATCCACATGGCAGCTCCTAACTGTTCTAGCTAACTCCAGTTTCAGGGGAATCTCACACCCTCACACAGACATACATATAGGCAAAATACTGATGCACATAAAATAAGTCTTTAAAAAAAGAGAAAAGCAAGTGTATTCCAACCTCCAAAAAGTAGTACGATCTTGGGAGGAAGAGATCCAAGTACAACAATAAGAATTATGTGAGTCTTAATAATCACAAGAAGGGCAATTAAAAAAGAGGAGCAGAAAAATTAAGATGCAGAAGGACAACCCAGGATCTTTCTGGTCCTCTGTTCATCGAGGATCTGTAGGCCGTGATTTGAAAGGCCACAGAACTTGGATACTCCAGTTTATCCAAGATGCAGCCCCCCTCCCCACCCCCATCTCCATTAGCTACCCATCTGGGTGAAGACTCCATTGTAAGATATAAATATGCTAGTAACACCGGTATGTATTAATCTAACATTCCCAAGGTGTAGTTTGGTAAATCGTCAATTTTGAGAAGCTATGCTGCTTTAGACAAGTTATGACAAAATAAGACTTTCAAAAATAGGAGTTTTAAAAGCTGGAGCTAGGATGATTGTCATATCTAATTAAAAGTAGTTTTGTGAGAAACTTATTAACTATAAAAAAAAGCACTGGAATCTTCAGATTTTCATGGAGTAGAGTCTAGGCCCTGGACAGTCTTTTTAAACCACAGATTTTCAGTGAGATTTGGTAATGATAATATCTAATTTTCTTGTCTACTTTTTTTTTTTTTTGCCTTGTCTGTCCTGGAACTTGCACTGTAGACCAGGCTGGCCTCGAACTCACAAAGACTCGCCTTTACCTCTGCCTCTTGAGTGCTTGGATTAAAGGCATGCATCACCACTGCCCAGCTATACTTTCTTTAAAATACTGTTACAAATCTTTATAACTTCAAAAATCCCTAAACTACAAAAATGCATTGAACTGTCTTGCTGATTTTCAGAAATAATAATTGATTTTGAGAGTTTGAGGATTTCAACCCCGCAGTACACACACAGAAAAAGACGGAGATGGAGCTATGAGAAGGAGGCAATAATATGTGGAATAATAATCTTAAACAGCTAGCCTCGGTCCTGTCTCCACAGTCCATCAACATCCCTGACTAACGTAGGACCATGATGCCCTTTACCTTAGCAAGGTTACATGGGTGTACGGCTCCTCATAAACATAAGAAACACGTTCACCGCTGTAGCTGATTTCTTCCCCATCTCTGGCCTCTCGATGCTCCCCCATCCTTGCTTTAAATGGCTTTCTGACAAATTCATAGCACGTGACCCATAGATTATGCTATGCTCCACACTGCTCTTTTTTCTGGTCTGAGGTCCTTGGTCTGGTGTGGGAACCGTGGCTCTAGACCTCCAAGGCCAGTTAGAGCTGCCCGTGAGGTGTATGAGACATACTGGTCCTTGTTACCCAGTTCCTTCTGCTTGGAACTAGGAAGCGTGGGATGTGAGTAAAAGCTGGAGAACTGTCTTATGGCCACCATCGACGCAGTAATAGTTCCCATTTAGTGAATGCTTGCCCTGTGGGCTTTAAACAAATCATGCAGTTTTCATCTCAAACTCCGTACAGTTTGTCTTTTAGATTTTACCTGTGAAGCCATGAAGCGCAGAGAGGCTATGTAAGTAGGACACCACTCTGTGAATCTGGAAATATAAAAGCCACGATTCTGTTCTTAACTCCAAAACCTCGATCCCTACTCCTATTGTGTACTTAAGAGTTGTTATTCAGCCCAGTGGTGGTGCACGCCTTTGGTTCCAGCGCTAGGGAGGCAGGGGCAGGTAGAGCTCTGTGAGTTCAAGGTCAGTCTGGTCCACAGTGTGAGTTCTAGGACACCCAGGGCTACACAGAGAAACCTTGTCTTAAAAACAAAACAAAACAAAACAAAAAAGGGCTGGAGAGATGGCTCAGTGGTTAAAAGAACAGGCTGCTCTTCCAGAGGTCCTGAGTTCAATTCCCAGCACCCACATGGTGGCTCCCAACCGTCTCATCACTGTCATGAGATCCAATGCCCTCTTTCTGGTGAGCAGATGTACATGTAGACAAGAACATATATACATAAAATAAATCTAAAAAAAAAGCCAAACGAAAAGCACAGAATTCACAATATATGTTTCCATAAAGTAATATTCAAAATTCTGCACGACAGCAGCTACCACAAAGTCAAATTTGGAAAAAAATACTTGCGACTTGTGAACAGAAACTAATTTCTCTAATAAATGAAAAATTCTTATAATCACAATTGCCTGAGAGAAACAGAAGAGAAATACAACTGACTTTTTAAACGCAGGTTGTGACTCCACTGAGCCAGCAGTGTTCATCTTCCGTGTTAGCAAAGCTCACCACCATGTTGATAGGACTGTAGAGAAACCAGCATGCTTCTACAGAGGACGAGAGACAAAGAGATTACACACATGCCAGAAATTCTGTGTGTAGGCCGACACCCCACAGGCCTCTCAGTATGAGTATTTACTTTGGTAATGTTAGGAATAGCGTATTAAACCCAATGAAAATGTCGACAACTGCATAAATTGTGCTCTGTCTGTACAATGGCTGGTATTCACACACTAGAAAACGAGGAAGTCAAAGAACAAAAGGTACGTAAAAATGTATGTGGAGTGGCTTAGTAGTCATATATTTGCTTGATATTAAAATAAATCTAAGGGTAGAGAGACGGCAACTGCTGCTCTTACAGAGGGGGACTCGGGTTCAGTCTTCAGTACCCACATTGTGACCCACAACTCTGCGTAGCTATAGTTCCAGGGGACCTGATGTCTTCTCCTGACTTTCATGGGCACTCACACGATACACATACATACACTCGGGCGAAACACTCATACACACAAAATAAACCTGAAAAAGATAAAATACATCTGGAAGAATACTCAAGAAAGGATGCTGGTGTCTCTGGGAAGATAAGAGGCGGCTAGCGGAGGTGCAGGGTAGCCTCAGCGCAGAGAGAGGAATACACACAGAAAGATGGAATGCAGGTGGAGAAAGAGATCTCTCTGGGACAAGAGTCGGACACTTATTTGTCGGTTGGGTCAGTGGTTAGACAGACAGGTGTACAAAACAGAAATTTAATTTGATTATAGTGATACAAATATAGTCAGAGGAACAACTGTTTTCATCTTAATGTGGAAATAGAATTCAGATCCAAAACCCACCTAGAATGCCCGTGCTGATTCTAGCTCATAGGACAAATGACCGTGGTCAGCCAAATACATCTATTGTTCTTTTAAAGACTCAGACAGACACCGAATAAATCAGTGGTTTTAAAACACGAATAACAGGGTTCCCTTTTATCAAGGGCAAAACTACCTTCCTAAAGTTTCACTGGTCTCCGACATGTCATTTGCTCACTAATCTGCTACTGGAGTAGAAAATACCAGGATGTATTTGTTCCTCTTCTATTTTCCCCTTTATGCTCAGATGACAGCCGACCAGCAAGGACCATTTAAAGTCTTACTATTCATTTGTTATTTATTTTTAAAAGTTTTAAATAAAAAATATTCAGCACAGTGCCTGGAACATAGCAGATACTCAAACCCACCGTGGGAGAATACTGTCTTCGAGCACATTTCTGAAAGTACTTAGAGTTAAAGTAGTATTCCTTAAAAAAAAAAAAGATTTATTTATTCTTATTTTATGTGCATTGGTGTTTTGCTTGCATGTACGTCTGAATGAAGGTGTCAGATCCCCTGGAGCTGGAGTTACAGACAGGTGTGAACTGCCATGTGGGTGCTAGGAATCGAACCCAGGTTCCCTGGTACTGCAGCCAGTGCTCTTAATCGTTAAGCCCTCTTGCCAGCCCCTAGAATAGTATTTCTTACAAATTGTCTTTTGTCATTGGAAATATGATTGTCAAGAGATAGTATTTTGTCACCATGAACTGGTTACCATGCCAGTTACAAAGTTACTCATGTGGTAAGGCGTAAATCCAGAGACAACATGCTGACCAGAGAGACACAAATCAGCTGCATTCAGAACCCAGTCCGGAATACAGTCTTGTAAATTCTAACCTAGGAATTCCCTCTGAAGCATGCTAACTCCTCAAGCTCCTGTAAAATGAAAACATTTTCTCCCTTGTGTTGGTTACCAGTGCTCTGTCTAGAACCTGGAGCTGAGATGCCACCGTGCTTTCTGTTATCCTAACGTGTGGTTCAAAATGCTCATTTATACCTTCCTTAGCAGAGCCGAAATTCATTTTTTTCAGCTGTATTTTCAGCTATGTAGTCTCTTTACAGACTGAAAAGGAAAGTTTTACCCCAAGCTACCAGTGGGCCATTTTTCTGCAGGTTTTTAGCCTTTACACACCACACCCACACGCCTGGCCCTTAGAACATACTTTACCTGTATAATCACGTATTTTTCCCAACTCGAGTATGAATATCAAACCTCCCAATATTTTTAACTTAAAAATGTATTTATGTTGTTTTACATGTATGAGTGTTTACTTGCAATATGTGTGTTGTAGAATATTATTTTAAGGTGCGTTCCTTTTATGTATGCTCTGGAACATTTGTTTAATGATGCAAAGATGTGTTTGATTAAATCGCTCCAGCTCCCAACTTTCTAATGTGAAATACTTTCTCCTGTTTCAAACTGCCCTTTTAAAATAAGAACCTCATAATCAGTCCTGGCATGGTTGGCAGAGTAAAGACCCCCAGAGGTGCCCATGTTCGTATGTTATTTTACCTAGCCAAGAAACTCAAAAGGTCACAAATGGAATTAAGGTTAAGGTTTTTGGTTTGGTTTGGTTCTTTGAGACAGAGTTTCTCTGAGTAACAGTCATAGCTGTCCTGGAACTTGCTTTGTAGACCAGGCTCGCCTCAAACTCGGAGATCCACCTGCTTCTGCTTCCCGAGTGCTGGGATTAAAGCCATTCCACACTATGCCTGGCTAAGGTCAAGGATCTTAAAATGGGCAGATTACCCTGTGTTCCCCAATTGCACCCAACCTAATTACAGGCGTTCTTAAACGTAGACAGCATTTCCTAAGTATGCTTAATCTTTTTTTTTTCTTTTCTTGCCTTTTTTTCTTTCTTCCTTCCTTCCTGTCTTTCTTTTTTCGGTGCCCTATTTGGGGGAACCCAGAGCCACACATGGTAGGTAAGGGCTCCATTCCTGAGCGACAGCCCCGGTCCCTGACTATGGTTAGAAAGAGTATTGTAAGATTGCACAAAAGTCAGAGGCATGTGACATTGCCGGTTTTGGATGAAGAAACTGGGTCACAAGCCAAGGAATGCGGTTATCTCTAGTCAAGGTCTCCACAACTGGGCTACATCCCCAGCCCTTATGGTTGTCTCGAGCAGCTAAAAGGAGCAAGAGTAGCCCCTGGAAGGGTCCAAAGGGTACACACCCCGGCTACACCTTTATTTAGTTTAACCTGATGGGGCCTGACTTAACTTAGTTTATGGTAGTCTGTTAGGATAGCAATATAACATTACAATGTCCAGGTCACAGTCTGGAGGTAAGCCTTAACATCCAACTGATTTCCATTGCAATTTATATAGTGCATGCAGTCACACAAACAGCTCTCAAGCAGTTGGTGTTTTATATGCCTTTGACTGTCCCCCATCTCACAAATTCAGGTGCGGGATCTTTCCTTCACTTGTGCAGTCATGTCCAGACTCAAGTCCTAGATTTGGAAGCTTTGCAGTGTATGAATCTTCAGCCTGTGCAATCATACACATACGCAAATTGGCGTGTATACAGTAAGAGAGTGATTATAAACAGACATCTTCCTGATGAGATGCTGTCTCCGCAGACCCCCTTGGGGACTGCGCTCCCATCAATCATTTTTCTCTAAATAGCAGCTTCTCCACCCCAGGGATCTATGCCCGAGGCTCTAACTAGTGTGGGTCTATTTCACAAGGGAGGGGAGGACTAAATATGTTGCCTCTCATCCTCCTCTTTCCCTTCTCAACCAATATTTTGAGAAGGGGATTTCTCTGCCTTGGTCTCAGTGATCCAGTCCTTTCCCTGAAAGGCTCTGCTTGTTATGAACCCGATCATTAAGCTCTGGTGTTTGCCACCGCCTCCCTTATCATTCCTCAGGGAAGCCGCCCCCAAATCTCCCCACCCCTCCTACGCTACCCCCATGTCCCCCACCCCACTTCACCCTGAGTACAATAGCTATGCCCATTCTCACTAGAACCTGAGCTCCTCTAGGGTCTTCTTGTTTTCTTGGGGACCCTGCTATAGCTTCCTGAAGACTTATGACATTATTGAGATGAGCCTGGGGCAGTAGGTACTGGACCGGGCAGAGCCTCCAGGCAGGGAAACTGATGGGCAAAGTGGAGGCAGAAGCATAATCACTAAAAGACCCTCCTGCAGCCCCCTCTTCTGTGCTCACGCCCCAAGACTCCAGCTACCTGCTGTCAACTGAAATACAATAGCATTTGTCTTGACTCTTTCTAGGAGAGAGACAGCGTAGCATTTATCATGGTGTAATACTATACGTATTGCCTTAAATATTATTGTTTATCTATTATTATGCCTCATTTGTAAATTGAACTTTATCCTAGTTCCTCTGTGTAGGTGATGGTACTCTAAGAAAGAAGGAGGAGAGGTTAGAGATGATGGCAAGGTTTCAAGTCCAAGAGTCTAGGATAGGTAACAGCTTTAGCAGTGGTGAGGGGACCTGGAATCGGATAGGGATGGGAGCGGTTGGAAATACTGTACCTATCTGTGCTCCTACCTACAATCCAGCGCTCTGAGACCAGGCCTTGAAATTCATAAGATCCACCTGCCTCAGAGCAAGACAGTAATACTGCCTGAAAAATGTAAAAGATATTAAGAAAATAATGTGTTTTTAAAGACAGGAAGCTCACCGGTGAGATGGCTCTGTGGGTAAAGGCACTTGTGTTCAACTCTTGGGCTCACATGGTGCAAGAATTTGGAAACCACCAAGTGCTTGGATCTCCACATGAGTATCATGTATGTGTGTACCGTGTCCATGAATGAGTGTACGTATGTATATGTGTGTGTATACATGCACACAAATAGATAAATGTAATAAAATAAATTGATTTTTAACAATTAAAACATATGCTTCATCAAAGCAGAGGTGCTCTATAGATTGTTGGAAACGTGAAGTCAAAAGAGAAATTAAAATTGAGACTACAGATTAGGAAATTGTCTCCAGAAATGGGAAATCAGAATGTGCCAGAGTTGATAGGTTTACATATTTGCCCATTAATCAAGTCTGTTTCTACTCTCTCCTCTCTCCAAGAAGCACCCACCTCCTGCCCCCAAGTGCCCATCATCTCATGGCAGAACTATGGGGTTCTTCAACTTCATGATCGCTTCTAGAAATTACCAAAAAGCTACTGTGTAGTCAGGGGTCTTCACTGAGCCTGTTCTTGTCTTTGGAGGCACCCCACATTGACTCTGTTGAGGTCCTCCAACAGGTTTCCTAGACAACCTCTTCCCCACTTTTCTGAAGGTTCTGACCGGAGTTCCTTCACCTTCAACAGTCGCCTGCTTCCTGATTCATTTGCAGGGCTTGGGCTGTGCTGCACCTCTGATTTCAATGCAAATTCCTACCCAAGAATTTCAGATGTGCTGTCAGAGTTATATCTTCAGCTGTCGGCCGACGCATCTGGGAATAAGGCAGCTCTGTCGAGGAACCCCTCCACGGGACTGACCTACGGGCATGTCTGTAGAGCAAGTTCTTGACTGCAAACTGATGTCAGAGGCTCCATCCACTGTGGGCAGGTGGGCCTGGACTGCGTAAGACAAGCAACTGAGCAATTCAAGGGAAGCAAGGCGGTAAACAGCTTTTGGGCATGGCATTTATCACAGCAACAGGCAGCAAGCGAGAACACATGCCTTTGGCATGTTTTGTCCACCCTAGGTCCTTCTTTATGCCTGGCTGTCTTTTCTTCTAATCCCCTTATTATTGTTGCTTTCTTCTGACCTATTAACATAGCCAAGCCTCCCCTATCCTTGCATACTTTTTGTCCTTCACTTTGATTCCTTTAGAGGAATCTTATTCCTTTTTTTGTGTCTTATTCTGGCATGTGTGTGGTCGGAGGACAGCTTGCAGCTGTCATGTCTCTCCTTCCACTAGATGGGTCCTGGGAATTGAACTCAGGCTATCAGCCTTGACAGCCGGTGCCTTTAGCCACTGAGCCATCCTGCCTTTATTCCTTTTTTTGTTGCTAAGTATTCTAAACTTTAGAAGTTCCTGCAGTCTTGGTTTGAATTTTTACTATGTTTTGTTTGTGTTAGTATCAGGCACACATATACATTTATATAAAGAGAGAATGTGTGTGTGTGTGTGTGTGTGTGCTGTGAGTTCTTAATTAAGTAATTGATTAATTTGCTTATTCATTTTAGTACTGAGGGTTGAACCAAGGCCTCAGAAATGCCAAGCAAGTTATCCCTGAACAACATTCCACGTTCCTTTTGTTCTATCTCATTTTGCACAAGATTATTGGTGCCAACCTGTGATCCTCCTGCCTCAGTCTCCTAAGAAGATGAGTTACGGGGGTACACCACCAGACCAGTTTGTTCTGTGGATTCATGTCAGAGTCTCCAGAATGTTGATTTCTATAGGTTGTAAGTCATTTGATAAAGGATACATCAATCATTTATAACTGAACTAAGGATGCTACAATGCTGCTTTGCTGCCGTCTGTTGCCGAGCAGGTAAAATCGCAAATGTAAACGCACTCAGAGGTGTCAGGTGGTGATGAGCTCTTGAGACAGTGTCTCCTGTGGCCTATGCTGGCCTTGAACTCCTGCTCCTTCTGTTTCTATTTCCCAGTGCTGGGATCAGCAGGCTGGCGCCACCGGGCCCGGATAAGAGCTAGGATGTTCCTGATGTCTGCAGCAGCAGTTCTGCTCGCGTGAGCCTGTAACAGAGTCTTGAGCCATCCTTTCAGCCACAGGCATAGATGCTAGTGTGCGAAACAGGGTGGAAAGGTGCCATGAAAACACTCCTTTCCTCGTTATTTAAATTCAGTCTTCCTCTATGAATACATTGAGTGTTCTAGAACTTTCTGGTAGCGGTGGTATTGGCTTCTGCTCAGTACATATGCTTACCTCTCTACTTATATTCTAAAAGAGTAACCTTTAACCCCCCATCCCGCAATAAACTAACTGCCTTCCTGATGCCTTTTGTTTGTTTTGAGACATGGTCTCACTATGTACAGAGAGCCTTGGTTAGGATGAACTCACTATGTAGACATGGCTGACCTTAAACTCACAGAGACTTCCCTGGAGATGCCTCCCAGTACTGGAACCAAAGGTGTGAGCCATCACTCCTGGTGATCTCATCCTTGAAGTTAGAGAATTTGTACAGAAAATGATGCTAAGCATTTGGTTCGAAGAACTAAGGAATTAAATTTAAGACAAACCAAAAATTGGGAAAAGTTCTAAAAAATAATTTTATATATTTTTTAAAAAAGTCTGGCCATGCATGATGTCTCAAGGTCAGCCTTCTCTATATAGTCTCTCCAGGACACCCTGCCTCAAAACAAAACCAAACAAAAGCCGCCCTAACAAATAGCAACAACAAACCCACAAACTATGGCCAACCATAGTAGTGCGTTCTCTGTACTCGGGGAAGCTGGGCAGGCAGATCATGAGTTTGAAGTTAACCTAGCCTACAAAGGTCCTGCCTCCACCAAGGGCTGGGCCTATGAGATGGCTCGGTAGGTGAAGGTGTTTGCTATGCAAGTCTAGTAACCTGAGTTCAATGCCTGAAGCCCACATAAAATTGGAAGAAGAGATCTTAGACCTCTATGATCTACTGTGGCATCCACACACAACAATATTACTAATAGAACAATAGTTTCTTTTTCATTTTTATTTATATTTTGTTTTTTTCTAGATGGGGTTTCTCTGTAACTCACCCTGTAGAGCCGGCTGACCTCAAACTCAGGGATCCGTCTGCCTCTGCCTCCTGAAAGCTGGAATTAAAGGTGTGGACCACTGCCTGGCATACGATAATTTCTTAATCAAAATAAAAAGGGCTTGGGATGAGATTCAGTGCAGAGCACATGCATAACATCCTGAGGGCCCCAAGTTTAACCCCCAGCACTACAAAAAAAAGGTACAAAAATTAAATGTAAAAATCACTTAGCACTTTGCCAGTACTAACTTTAAGAACAATGATGTCACAATGACTCAAATGAAAGGTATCTTGAACATCTTGTATTATTATCCTCATTTTGTAGAATAGTCGCAAAGTACATTGGGCTGTGGAGTTGGCTTGTCTAGCATACCCAAAGCCTGGGGTTTGGATCTCAGCACTGCATACACCATGCTTGTTGACACATCCCTGTAATCCCAGCACTTGGGAGGCAGAGGCAGGCAGATCTCTGTGAGTTCGAGGCCAGCCTGGTCTACAGAGTGAGTTCCAGGACAGACAGCCAGGGCTGATACATCAAGAAATCAGAAGATTCCTTCTCTCTGGCTACTCTCTTCCCCAGGAGAGCTCCATCCAGAAGAACCATGTTCTTTGGTTCCAAGGGAAAATGGGTAACAACCACAAAGAGCTAGCTGCCTTTTGGGGTTCTAATAACCTTTGGTAGCAGCAGGATGTGCCATGGCCAGAAAGAACATTATCTACAAAAGTTGTAGGGCTAACTGATGCTTCTCCAGAGGCTACCAGTGAGTGCTGTGAGGCTGAGGCATACCTCTGCCGTAGAACACTTGCTCGGCATGTTCGAGGCTCCGAGTTCACTCCCTAACACTGGAAAAGTAAGGCGTATAAGGGGAGGGCTTACTTTGGCTGGGAGGCGGGAACTGCTGACCATTATTAGGTGATCATATCTGGGAAATTCAAAAATAGAGAAGAGTTTCATTTCCCCTCTATGCTTGGGGTAAGTTCTGTTTTATCAAACAGGAGTAGTCAGTCTCCTGTATTTGCCAGCTCTCTCTGCGGTAGTTAAGGATGATATCGTGCTAGAGAAACCGCAGGCTGCTGCGAAAGTTCTCATACCTGGTCTGCAGGACAGGGTTGAGGTTTCCATCAGTGTAAAGTGTTGGAGACCAAAGTCCACCACCTATGGAGTGGAGACAGATTCCAGATTCATCGTTTTTTGGTTTTGGTTTTTTCCGACAGAGGGTTTCTTTGCAACTTTGGAGTCTGTCCTGGAACTAGCTCTTGTAGATCAGGTTGACCTCAAACTTACAGAGATCCACCTGCCTCTGCTTCCCAAGTGCTAGGATTAAAGGCGAGCGCCACCACCGCCTTGCTCAGACTCGTGTTTTGTACTTTGACACAATGTCTGGATTAGAATTGGCTGTGTAAACTAGGCTGCCTTCAAAACTGCAGCTATTCTCCTGCCTCACCCTCCGAAACCAGAATTTCATAAGTTTTTATACACTAATTCTAATAGAATTTTATTGTAAAAAATGTTTTAAATGAAATGAATTTCATTTATTCAAACAGCCAGGCGGTGGTGGCGCATGCCTTTAATCCCTGCACTTGGGAGGCAGAGGCAGGCGGATTTCTGTGAGTTCCAGGTCAGCCAGAGCTGTTACACAGAGAAACCCTGTCTGGAAAAAAAAATTATTCAAACAGATGTGAAAACCCTTCAATAAACTCTGGCATTACAGTCGAGGGACATACAGAGCAGTGCAGTGTAACAAGGGTAAGCAAGGAGAGCAAAAAATAAAATCCATCACACTAGCAGATCGGAAGAGTGAAAGTCCGAGTCAAGCAGGTGGCGCAGGCCTTTAATCCCAGCACTCGGGAGGCTGAGGCAGGCGGGTCTCTGAGTTCGAGGACAGCCTCGAATAACTCTACAAAGCAAGTACCAGGACAGCTAGGTTTACACAGAGAGACCCGTCTCCAGGAAAGAAAGAAAAATGAATGAAAATCCAAGCCAGCCCCTAGAAAGTAGTCTGCCTGTAATTCCAGTGTTTAGGGACTGAGACAAGAGGACCACAAATTCAAGGCTGGCCTAGGCTACCTAGAATACATTGAGGCCCTGTTCCCCCCTCCAAAAAAAACCAACCAAACAAACAAAAAAAAACCCACACAACAAAAAACCAAAAACAAATAAACAAAAAAAGGGGAGGGGAGGATTAAAACTCCAGGATGAATCATTTCTGGTTTGTAAGAAAACAGAGACAATGAAGACATAATAAAGCATTAACCTATCACATCAAGCAAGACTATGTAAAACTTTGCCTACCTTTTACTCACATCTGCTCTCACTCTCAGTGCTATTTCCATAACTACTCAAGACACAGCTAAAAAGCAATTCAAAGACAAGAGAAATAGCCACTTAAAACAGACCAAGAAGTTGGGTAAGGTGCAGTGACACACACCTATAATTCGCCTGCTTGGATGCTGGAGTAGCAAGTCTCCAAGTTCAAGGCTAGCCTGAGCAACTTGGCCGGAGCCTCTGTTCACTCCTGCGCACGGGAGGAAGAGGAGAACCTTCCTGTGCAGGCGTAAAGTGTAGTGGGAGTTAGGACAGAGGTCACATGTGGAGGTCAGACGACAACCTCAGGGATCGCTGGCCTTCACCTTCCACCTGTTTGGAGAGGTCTCTTCACTGCTGCCTAAGCCAGACTAAGCCTCTCATCGCACCGCAAAACCATGGAATCCCAGGTGGGTGCTACCCCGCCTGCCTTGCAGTGGACCCTGGAGACCACAGCCTCGCATTTGCATAGCAAGCTCATCACCCACTGGACCCTCATTACCCACCTCCCCAGCCCCAAGAGGAGGGGTTTTTCATTAGGAATAAATGGTCTGTTCATCTGACTGGAACCCCAACAGTCAACCAAGAAATGTATTACTGTTATTAATGGAGGCTGAAAAAGGTTTCACTACAAGATGGGTTTTCTGTATCAGAGCAGTCACCTTTTGGAAAGCCGAGAGAACAGTGCCTTCAAAATGAGCCCAGACGGAGGAGGCGATAGTGCGTCTCTTTCTGTGCTGGGTACACCTGCCCTGACCCCCGTGAGCTTCCTGCTGCCTGAACCCTTCCATCTCATCTCATCCTGTTCTGTGAGGACTGCCACCTAGTCTCGGCCCCGCGGTGACGCAGAACTGCGCAGCATTTCCCGCCAGACAGCTGTCCTGCGTGCTTGCTTTCCTCCTGGGTACACAGACCGCATTGCCTCGCTTTCCCGGCAGATCCTCCAGGGTGAATTCAGCTCGGTGGACGGCGGGAGAGGGCGGTGCCTCTGCTAGAGACATTTCCCAAACACTCCTCCACATCCCTCTCCTTTTCCCGCCAAAGAACTAAAAAGGTCCCCCAAGCCTAGAGGACAACGGCACAAGATAAAGAGAAAATTGAGGAGCCCAGGTCCGGGTGTAACAGCTGGGAAGAAAACTGTCCAGCTGCCAGACGCCCAAGCTGCCTTGTTGGAGGAACAGGAAGCAAGTTCTTTCGGGAAAGAAATTTTAGGGTTTGCTGTTTTCCAGCGTAGTTACGCGTTTCTTTTCCTTTGTTTTGTTGTTTATTGTTATTTTGTTATTTATTTATTGAGACAGGGTCAGGCTGTGTAACACTGGCTGTCCTGGGACTCACAAAATTCCACCTGCCTCTGCCTCCTGAGTGCGAGGATTAAAAGCACTTTTTAAGGGTAACACAAAGTTCCGGGGCAGGCTGGAAAACTATTCATATAAAACCGACAAAAGACCTAAGAACAAACTCCACCACGTGATATCACGGTACACCTATCAAAATAAAATACTAAATAGAGATGGCCCCCAACCCCAGCACGAATGCCACCTACTACAAACTCAAACACTACTGATAAGACTATAAGGTGATATAAGAAAAAAAAAATACTATAAGGTGGTCTGGACTGGGCATTTTCTTTTGTTTTGATTATTGTTTGTTTGTTGTGTGTCAGGCTCTCTATTCCAGGCTGACCTCAGACTCCCTAGAGGAGGATGACCTTGAATTCCTGATTCTCCTGTCTCTACCTTTAGGCTTCTGCCACCTCGCCAGTTTATGGGTGCTGGAGATCCAACACTTGGCTTCCTGCATGCTCTACCAATTGAGCTGTATCCTTAGGGTGGTTTTATATATATATATTAAATATATATATATAAATTTATTTAATTTATATATATATATTTAAAAATGTTCTTTAGCGGGGACTGGAGAGATGGCTCAGTGGTTAATTAAGAACACTGACTGCTCTTCCACGGGTTCAATTCCCAGCACCCACATGGCGGCACGCAACTGTTCGTAACTCCAAGATCTGGCACTCTCACACAGATACACATACAGGCAAAACACTGATGCACACAAAATAAAAATAAATAAATTATTTAAAAAATGTTCTCGAGTAATTTTACTTCTGGGTTTTTATAAAAGAGAAATTTAAAAAAAAATCTGATTCTGAGCAAAAACCCATGTATGAGTGTTCATAGTTTTGTTCTCAATTCCTCGCCTAGTTTGACTTCAACTTGACACAGCTGAGAGCTATCTGAGGGAGCCTCAGTTGTTGGCATTGCCCAATCAGACTAGCCTGTGGGCACGCTGGTGAGGCATTTTCTCAACTGCTAATTGATGTGGAAGGGCTCAGCCCACCGTGGGCAGTACCATGCCTAAGCAGTGGGCCTGCGCTGTATAAGAAAACTATCTGAACAAGAGAAATAAGGGGAAGTGGGAGAAGCCCTGATTTCTCCCAGTGATGGATTATAACATGGAAGCACAGGGCAAATGAACCCTTTCCTCCCCCAACAGAAAGGCAAGCTACAAGTGCCCAGCACAGAAATAATTCATATGTGAAGCATTAAAACAGACTGTGGTGCATGTATATCATGAAATAATATTTAGCAATAAAAAGGAACAAACTTATTTATACAACAGCCTGGAGGATCTTTAAGTGCTCTTAATTTATGTTAAGAAAACCTTTCGCAAGTTTACAACCTGTGTGATCCTATTAGCATAACAATCTTAAAATAGTAAACCTAAGGAGATGAAGAGCAGTTTGGTGGCTTCCAGGATTTGCTGGGAGATAGAGAGGCAAGTGCCAGCCTGTGGTGCTTGGATCCACGTTTCTGCTAAAGCTGTGCAAATTTTTAGGTTTTTGCTTACTTTTATTTTATGTGCATTGGTGTTTTGCCCGCATGTGTGTCTGTGTGAGGTTGCTAGATCCCCTGGACCTGGGGTTACAGACAGTTGTGAGCTTCCATGTGGATGCTGGGAATTGAACCTAGGTCCTCTGGAAGAGCAACTAATGCCCTAACTTATGGGCCATCTCTCCAGCCCTGTTGTGTATTTTATGCACACGACACACTTATGCTTTTTAAAACTGCATAACTGTATGGCGTGTATTCATGTCTGTTTGCTGAGTTTTATATTGTATCATACATAGACACAAGCTGTTATCGTTGGGGGTACCTGGGTGAAGGGTACGTAGCTCTGCTCTGCACAATTGACGTCAACAGTCATGTCAAAATAAAAAGTTACCATAGGGCCAGGGACGTGGCTTAATTTTAGAGTTCTTGCCTAGAACGTGTGAGGCTCTGGTTAGATCCTAACGTGACTAAAACAAAGTTTATGTTGTAGAAGCTGAAACAATGAACTTGGCTGACGTGTGGGGAGATGGACCTGAATTCATATCCCTTGAGAGCTTAAGGCAGATGGATCAGGAGTTCAGGATCATTCTTGGCTACGTGTCAAGTTTGAGGACTACATGAGACCCTGGACTACTTGAGTCTCAAAACAGCAAGCAAGACCCTTTAGAGTCCCCACTATAGTGGGTCTTTATTGGATCCCACTGATATTCTTTCCAAAGAACAGTAGAGAAAACAACGAGAGGCAAGCACAAAGAAATTGTGGAGAGACATTAGATTTCTTGTTCTGTCTGGGGTGAAAACTTTGAATATTTTTATCTTTGCCATTTTTATTACATGTATTTGCGTGCATGCACGCTCTTGCCAGGACACACATGTGGAGGTCCGAGACAACTCGCAAGAGTCAGTTCTCTCCTCCCTTCATGTGGGTCCTGAGGTTTGAACTTAGGCTGTCAGGCTTGACACACGGAGCCTTTACCCTCTGGGCCATCTCTCTGCTTCCCCTGCCTTCCCACCGCCGCTCCCTTTTAAGGTCCCGCTGCTTAGGTTGGCCCAGGTGTGGCTGCAAACTCATGATCCTCCCTCCGGAGCTTGCCAAGTGCTCGCACGGCAAGCGTGTGTCACCACGCTGGGCTGAGGGGTGTCCCTTCTCAAGTACAGACTGTCGAACACCCGGCCCTCCTCGCCAATGAATTAGTGAGCTAAAATCTGAGCCAGAGCTTAGCGCATCTTCTCTTCCCCGAAGACGAGTAAAGGAACTCTGTTTCCCTTAGAAAGGAGGAGGGGACACAGACGAGTCAGGGCAACAAAAGAGGAGGACCGGAGAAGGCACCAGGATAAAAACAAAAGAGGCAGCTCTGGGAAGCACAGGGGACTGTGACTCACTCAACCACCAGGGCACTATTTGAGGAAAATCGTTTACATCTCTGTGTCTGTCTCATTTCCATAGAAGTTTCATTATTGTATTATAAATAACCCTGCATAAGGCAGATTGTTGGGACTTAAAGTCTGCTGCTAGGCCAGGCCTATAGTCCTGGCACCCAGGAGACAGAGGCTGAGGAGCATGGTCTGAGACCAGCCTGGGCACTTAAGTCCAGATCGAAGAAGATTATAAGAAGTATGATCAGGAGAAAATGTGTGTTAGGGAGCACATTTAGTTCAGTGGTTCTCAACCTGTGGGGTCACGACCCTTTCACACCGGAAAACACAGGTATTTACGTTATGATTCATACCAGTAGCAAAACTACAGTTGTGAAGGAGCAAGGAAAAATAATTTATGATTGGGGGGTCACCACATCATGAGGAACTGTACTGAAGAGCCACAGCATTAGGAAGGTTGAGGACCATGGCCTCAACCTTAAGTTAGTACTCAAGTGTGATGTAATGGGTAGAAATAGAACAGAATGATAGATCTAAGTAGAGAGGCTAATACATGCACCTTTTGGCAATGGAATCGCGTGTAGCTCGGGCTTTCCAAAACAAACAAACAAACAACGGCAAGAAAATACTTCACTGGGTGATGGTCTTAGTTACTTTTCTATTGCTGTGGCAAAACACCATGACCTAAGCAGCTCGTAAAAGAAAGCATTTACTTTGGGGCCCTGCTTGCAGAGGGTTAGAGTCCCCATGACTATCATAGTGGGGAGCATGACAGCAGGCACGATGCTGATGCAGTAGCTGAACGTTCACAACTGATCAAAAAGCATGACGCTGGGAGAAAAACTGGGAATGACCCAAGCTTTTGTATCCTTAGAGCCCACTCCCAGGGGCACATCTCTTCCAACAAGACCACACCTTCTAATCCTTCCCAAACAGTTCTACCGACTGGGTACCAAGCATTCAAACATATGAGCCTGTGGGGGCCATCCTCATTCAAACCACACAGTGCGCCCTCCCCCACTAATCCCAGCCACTATGTCAGCTCTGCTCTAATCGAAGTCACACAAACACAACCGAGCATCATTTTGCTTTTTCCTTTATGGTTCTATGGCTGACACTGGCAGTTTCCCATGCAACTCAAATTTACGCCTCTGATAAAGTATGGTTCCGTGTCAGACTGGGTGGTGCACACCTTTAATTAGGAAGAGACAGAGGCAGGCAGACCGCTGTGAGTTCAAGGCCAGTCTCATCTACAAAGTGAATTTCAGGAAGAAAAAAAAAAAGAAGAAAGAAAAGGAAGGAAGAAATAAAGAAAGAAATTATGGGTCCAGTAAATTAACTTTATCATAACTCTATAAAGTTCATGCCAGGTATGGTGGCCCATGTTTGTAATGCCAACTTAACTCAGCAGTTTGAGACAGGAGGATCACCACAAGTTTGAGGCCATTCTGGGTTATAGAGTAAGATCTTGTTCCTAAATTAATTATTAAAATAAATTCCAGATAACCCTAACTATTAATAATAAACTCTTGACTATCTTCTAGCTATCTGATATATTTATTTTATTTAAATGTACTGATTTATTGATGCAGCTAATTGTTTACTTTAAGGGAAAAAGTTTATTGTTACCTGCGAGAGGCAGTCCCAGGCATACTGGCTGGTCCCTTTCTTTCGAGCACTATTTAGAAATACAGGTAACACATTTCCTTTCTTTTTCTTTTCAGGGTCCTGTGGGTCAAACTCAGGGCCTTGCATGTGCTACGCAAGTCCTCTGCCACTGAACTCCATCCCCAGCCCCGCAATTAACCTGGTAACAGGAGAGTCATTCCCAGCCTCATCATGTGATTTTTTAGATGTCAAAAACTGAGGTGGCACTGGACAAGCCGAGGCAGACTCATCTCTATAACTTCAAGGCCAACCTGGTCTACATAGTGAGTCAGGTCAGCCAGGGATATATTTAGTGAGACCCTGTTTAAATACATTCTGAGGCAGGCAGTAACAACGACCCTCTCTGAAACAACTTACACAGTTGCATTCCTTATTGAATAGACATATATTCTGAACAGACCGGTGCTTTTGTTCATTCCAGATAGATCTTCACTGTGTTAGCCTGCAGTGTGCTTGCTGCACACACCAGCGTGCTGGCTAGTTTTATGTCAACCTGACACAAGCTAGAACGGCCTGAGAGGAGGGAACCCAAAAATTTGGATGTAGGCAGTCATTTTCTTAATCAGTGATAGATTGGGTGGGTGTAGACACCCCTGAAGTGTTGGTCGTGGGTTCTGTAAGAAAGCAGGTTGAACAAGCCAGTAAACAGCACCCCTCCATGACACCCTCCTTCTGCACCAGCTCCGCCTCCAGGTTCCTGAAGGTTTGACTTTGATGCACGTGATTCAGGATATTAAGCCAAATAAACCCCTTCCTCTCCAAGTTGTTTTTGGCCAGGGGGTTTCATCATAGCAATAGTTAACTCCAACTAAGACAACCAGGCTGGCCTCGAACTTGAGGCAATACTGTCTTTGCCTCCAGAATGCTGGGATCACAGGCCTATACCAGCCCACCCGGTGCAAAGGGACAGACGCTTGGGAAAATAACAATGCTGCTTTTCTCATTTCCTTTATAAGAATTCACGGGGTCACGAAATTGGGCCTCTCCTGTCCTGAATCATGGAGTAACGCCCTCCTGGTGAAACCAGAGGAGCACAGACAGAAGCCCAGGCTTGTGGCCCTGCTTTGTTGGCAGTAGGGTTAATGCATCTATAAAGCAAGGCTTAAACTAGAAGCTTGCCAGAGAAACGACTGTTTCCTAGCTCAGACGCGTGCCCTGTGCTCTGGGATGATTTGTGTTCCTAACACACTCGTGGGAGTGATCGGAATTAATTCTCATCAGCCCTGCCATTGTCTTCATGCGCTCATAGATCAGCGCTCACCTGGCGGCACCTCTCACTTCGTATTTGCATTGCGTATTTCCTTGGTGGCTTCTCTCATTAGACCTTAGATCCTCAAGGACAAATATGTGACCAGCAGTAAGCCTCCATAGGTGTACACTATCTTTACTGCACTTCAATTAACTTACTGTGAGGGAGGCCAGTTCCATGTGCACCCATGGAGGTCCGAGAAAAACTTGTAGGATTCAGTCCTTTCTCCCACTGTCCCGGGATCCAACCCAGGCTATGGGGTTAGGCGGCAAGCACCTTTGTCTGCTGAGCCGTCTCACTGGCCCCCCAAATACTGAGTAGTGAATTTTTACTATTCCAGCTCTACTCTGATCGTGTCCACTAGTAAAGCTTCACATATCTTTCTTAACGAGTATTCACGTGTCTGTGCACAGGTGTGCAGGTGCCTTCAGGAGAGGGTGTTGGATGCCCTGGAGCTGGAGTCGCAGGTGGGTGTAAGCCACCTCTTGTGGGGTATCAGGGACCAAATTCTCACCCTCTGCAAGAGTAAGTGCTCCTCACTGCCGAGCGTCTCTCCAGCACGGCTTCATACATTTCTAAGGAATTCTATTTTAAGTTAGAAGCTGTCAAGGTTATTTTCAACTCCCTTGTGTTTTCCTGTGGCTTATGCCATGATTGTTATTTAAATTTTCTTATTTCATCCTAAATCGGTAAGGGAGTGTATTAACAGGAAACTGATTCATATGTCAAGAGGGCAGATCACAGAATTTAATCACCCATGAACTATTACTCAGAGGTGGAGTGAACCTGAATACCTGTGCAGGCTTTTACCAAGCTGGGATGAAAGACATTAAGAGGATTGCGTCATTGTCAACAGTGAAGCCATGATCTGCAGGCATGGATTTAAAATATGTTGACAATGCCATTTCAAGTGTTCTGAGAAGACCGCTCTCAGCAAAATCAGAAATCAGTTACATTCTTCAAAAAGATTTGTATTATCATTTTATGCGTGTGTTTTGCCTGCATGAATATTGTGCAGCACATGACTCACAACCACCTGTGCCCACAGAGGCCAGAGGAAGGCGCGGGATACCCAGGAGAGCTGGAGTTACAGACAGTTGTGAGCCACCATGTGGGGGCTGGGAATTGAACCCAGGTCCTCTGGAAGAACAACCAGTGCTCTTAACTACTGAGCCATCGCTCCCGCCCCGGGAATCACTTAGATTTTACCAATTACATTAATTATTTCCAGCAAAGTATACCGCTGGTTAATTGACCTTAACTACATTTTAGGAAGTTTTTTGTTTTGTTTCACTATTGAGATTACTGATTAGTTCCCACTATATTTTATCTCTATATCATGACTGTTATTTCATGGTGAAACCATGTTTTTGAGTGATGTGCTGGTACACACATGTAATCCAAGCATATGGAAACCATGGATTGGAGGCCAGATTGGGTACCATCACAAAGTCCTACCTCGAAATAGAAATTTAAGCAAAACTATGCCTGTCTGGGCTTGGCCTTGGTGCACATCTGTAATACTAATGTCTGAAGGGTAGAAGCTGGAGAATCAGAAATTCCAGGACATCCTTGGCTACTAGGCTACTTGAGACCCTGTTACAGACACACATGGAGAGAGGCAGGGAGAGGGAGAGAGAGAAGAAGGGAGGGGAGAGTTGAATTCTGGAGCTGAAGCAAGAGGCCTTGGGTTCAGTCTCTAGCACCTCGTAAACCAGGGTGTGGTGGCACATGCCTGTAATTCCAGCATTCAGAGAATGGGGAAGATGAAGGGTCAGAAGATCAAGATTACATTCTTGAGGAAACCTTGAGCTCCATATGATACACAGTTAATAAACACTCAGGGAGAAATTGGGGTTCAACCTGAAGATCTGAAAAAGCAAAACAGCCAGCCACTGGCTCTTATCTCTACCTCAGTCTGAAATGGCCATCCTGTCTCCAGGAATCTCAGAAAGAGACCCTATCTGAGAGCTGTCTCCTCCTGTTTCATAATCTTCACTAGGGCTGGGATTAAAGGTGTGGACCACTGGAATTAAAAGCATGCACCGCCCGGTTTCTACGGCAAACTAGTGCGCTACTGGAATTAAATGTGTGTTACCACTGCCTGGTCTGTAAGGCTGACCAGGGGGATTGTTTTACTCTCTGATCTTCAGGCAAACTTTACTTATTAAAATACAAACGAAATGCCACTACCTACATGAGACCCTCAAAAATGAGGAGATTAAATAAATAAATCCACACACTCTCCTTAAATCCCTATCGTTCAATCCATAAACAGTCCACATTTTCCTCTGTTAATTTTCCTAGTGTGGCTGTTACCACAGTTCTTTTTCAGCTAACTTATTGCTTGAGATATGTCTCCCTGGACTTTCCCTTCTTTCCCGCAGCGCTCCTCATGACAAGGTTGGTTTGTTTTTCAAGTAGATAAGGTCCTATCAGAATAGTGTGTGTGTGTGTGTGTGTGTGTGTGTGTGTGTGTGTGTGTGTGTACGCGTGTAGGTCAGAGGTAACCTTGGATTGCTCCTCAGGCACCATCTACATTGTTTTTGTGTTTGAGGAAGGGTCTTTCCTGTTTGTTTTGGCTGCTGAGTTGTGTACTCCAAGTTAGCTTCCCCAGCGCCACCTGACTCACCTCCCAGCTCACCACTGGAGTGCTGGGATGACGAATGTGTGCCATCCGGACTTTTATGTAGATTTTGGGGATTAGGCTCAGGTCAGGAGTCTTATATGGTGTGGTGAGAATGGCCTCTAGGCTCATAGATGTTAACGTTTGGTGGACTGTTTAGGAGGTATGGCCTTGTTGGAGGAGCTGTGTCACAGGGGGGTTCCAGAAGCTAAATTGATCTGCCCTCAGCCAGACAACTCCTAAGTGGTAGAAACAACGTAAATATAACAGTAAACTCAGCTCTGTCTGTCTCTCACCACTCTCCAAACTATTACTACATATACGTATTACATGTAGGTACGTGTTCAAGTTCGTACACACGTGTGTTTTATTCATGTGGAGGCCAGAGGTCAATGCTGGGTGTCTTCCTGTCTTTGTGCACCTTATTTTTTTCAAGACAGGGTTTCTCACTGAACCCAGAGCTCACTGATTCTGCCGCACTGGCTATCCAGTCAGTGAGCTCACCGATTCTGCTATACCGGCTATCCAGCAAGTAAGCTCCCTGATTTTGCTATACTGGCTATCCAGTGAGTGAGCTCCCTGATTCTGCACACTGGTTATCCAGCTAGTGAGCTCCCTGATTCTGCGCACTGGCTATCCAGTGAGTGAGCTCCCTGATTCTGCACACTGGTTATCCAGCTAGTGAGCTCCCTGAATCTGTGCACTGGCTATCCAGCAAGTAAGCTCCCTGATTCTGCACACTGGCTATCCAGCGAGTGAGCTCCCTGATTCTGCGCACTGGCTATCCAGTGAGTAAGCTCACTGATTCTGCCGCACAGGCTATCCAGTGAGTGAGCTCCCTGATTCTGCACACTGGCTATCCAGTGAGTGAGCTCCCTGATTCTGCGCACTGGCTATCCAGTGAGTAAGCTCACTGATTCTGCCGCACAGGCTATCCAGTGAGTGAGCTCCCTGATTCTGCGCACTGGCTATCCAGTGAGTAAGCTCACTGATTCTGCCGCACAGGCTATCCAGTGAGCTCCCTGGCATCACCTGCCTCTGCTTCACCGGCCGTAGGATTGCAGGCATACCACCACCCCCAGCTAGCTTTTCATGTGCGTCCTCATGCTTGTATAGCAAGTATTTTATTGACAGAACCATCTCTCCCGGGCACGGCCATATTATTGCCTACATTTTAGATTTAATTTAAGTGTACGATACTTTGCCTGCATGGATGTCTGTGTACCGTGTGTCTGCCTGGTACCCACAGGGGTCAGAAGTGGGAAGTGGGTGCCCTGGAGCTGGAATTAGAGATGGTCGTGAGCTGCCATGTGGGTGCTAAGAACCAAATTAGCAGGTCATTGGTGGAGCAGCAAGAGCTCTTAAACTGCTGAGCCACCCACACACATACCTATCTTAACCACAGATGTGGTTACGGCACAGGCTCAAAGGGCATTGTAAGTTCTGGAGGTGCTGCCACAGGCTTTGGTACTGGACCCATACCGGCACTCGGCAACCATTTTACCTTTGGTGAGTCACCACCTACTTCATGCCTACCTGAGCCTCCTTGGGTGCTCCATCTGTAAGTGGAAATGCTAACACTCATCTGAGGGTGTGCTGTGGAGACTCCGTATAATATTTCTTAAGAGAGTGGCATGCAGTAGCAGTCAGCAAACCACTCGCTTCTTTTATACGATGACTTTTGGCTTCATGCAATGGAAACACTGGGCTACACCGGGGTTTAGGGTTTTCTCGATCGTCCTGATCTCTATCAACCAGAAACGCTAGTGCTAGAGATGTATTTGTCAGAGTATGAGCCTTGGCTTGTTGATGGGTTTTCTTTTCTGGCTTAGAAAAGAAGATTGCTAGTCTAGTGGTGCAGACCTTTAGCTCCAGCATTTAGGAGGCAGACACAAGCTCCCCGTGAGCTCCAGGCCACCAGAACTACACAGTGAGACCCTCTCTCAAAAACAAAACAACAACTTAAAACTAAAGAATGAGCCCAGGTGGTGATGCATGCCTTTAATTTCAGCACACCCAGACAACTCTCAGTGAGTTCGAGGCCAGCCTGGTCGACAAAGCGAGTTCCAGGACAGTCAGAGCTGTTACACAGAGAAACTCAGTCTTGAAAAACCAATAAATAAATAAATAAAAAATAAGATTATCATGGTCAAATATCACCTAGACACATACTAAGCCTATTAAAGAGATCTAAAAATTTCATGTGAAATAAATGAATGATATAGCATAAAATGTGTGAAGGATTCACAGACAGGAATATCCATTTTAAGTGGGTGAAAAAGAATAAGCAGAGTTAACTAAGTCACTCCTGTTAAATTTGATTTATTAAATGCTGAGAATATGGGTCCAATTTAAGTTTTATAATTTGATGCAATAATGAAAAGAGAATATGGTTATCTGTACTTTTAAATATACAGTTACATTTGCCTATGTATTTATTTATATTTATATATCTATGTCTTTATTCTATTTATTTTTTTACGTGTACGTGTGTTTTGTCCACTGTATGTGTGTAACACTTGCATGCCTGATGTCCAAGGAGGCCAGAAAAGGTTGCAGATCCCTTGGAACTAAAGCTATACATAGTTGTGAGCCGTCATGTGGGTGCTGGGAGCCAAAGCAGCAAGTGCTCTGAGGTTATTTTGTCTAAATGTTTACTGTATTTAGACGAGCTGCCATTAGCTAAATAAATAGAGGCTGGCCTTGCACTGTCTCTTCCTCCTGCTTCAGGCCCCTAAGCGCTGGGATTGTCGGTGTGCACCACCTCACCTGGCTAACGTGTCGGATAAAAAGTCTGGTTGGTCATATATTTATTTTTGCAGATTTGGGATTGAACCCGGGGCCTCACACATGCCAGGTGAATGCTCTCCCACTGAGCTCCGTCTCCAACCCCCTTTTTACTTTTTGTTTTGAGACAGGATCTCACCAGGTTGCCCAGGCTGAACTTAAATTTTATTCTGTAGCCCAGACCTTGAATTTCTCCTGCCTTAGCTCCTCAGTAGCTGACGCTGCAGGCTTGGACCACTCAGTTAAACAAGGGAAATGAGTGAAAAACATGTGTAGCAAACCATGCATGGTGTTGATCCCTATGCAGGCAAAACTGTCTGGGCAAAGTGCTTGGTGCGCCAGCGTGAGGACCTGAGTTCAGAGTCTTAGGTTTGTAAAAAGCTGGGCTTGGTGGCACAGGTGGTGTGACTCAAGAGGCCCCTAGGGGCTGGCTGGGCAGCTACTCTAGCCAATTAGTGGTTCCAGATTCAATGAGACCTGCCCAGAAAATTAGGTGGAAAACGATTGAGGAAGATATCTGATGTCAATCTGCAGTACTCATTTGATTGTGTGTGTGCATGCAAAGAGATACACACATATGCATGTGCACGTTCACACATGTGTTCACATGCACACACACAAAAGAAGGAAATGTGTGTTTAATTGAAGGAAATACATGACTCTAATTGTATAGAAAAATTAAAATCTCTAAATGACTTTAGCCAAATGCTCCTTTAAATATAACAACAGGAAAAAGTTCTGCTTTCAAAGTTACTCCAAGTCTTATACCAAGGCAAAGAGCGGGCAGGCGAGATAACTTAGCATGTAAAGAAACCTGTTGCCAAGACTGATGACCTAGGTTCAATCCCCAGGACCAGGAGAGAGCCTTCTTTCAAAAGTTGTCCTTTAACACACAAAACTGCCCACCATGGATAAATAAAAGTAATTAATTAATTAGCTAATTGAAAAATTAATGTAGCCAGCCGGGCGGTGGTGGCGCACGCCTTTAATCCCAGCACTCGGGAGGCAGAGGCAGGCGGATCTCTGTGAGTTCGAGACCAGCCTGGGCTACAAGAGCTAGTTCCAGGACAGGCTCCAAAACCACAGAGAAACCCTGTCTCGAAAAACAAAAAACAAAAAAAGAAAAATTAATGTAGCCAGTGGTGGGGCACACCTTTAATTCCAGCACTCGGGAGGCAAAGACAAGCTGATTTCTGAGTTCTAGGCCAGCCTGGTTTACAGAGCGAGTTTCAGGACAGCCAGGGATATACAGAGAAACCCTGCCTTGAAAAACCAATAAATAAATATAAAACTTCAAAGAGCAATTAAAATTAAGTACTACAGCTTAAAAATCTTATCATGAGGGCTGGACAGGCTGCTTGGCGGGAGAGTACTTACTAAGTTTAAAGCTTTGTTTCCCAAATGGCAGACACAGTCGCATCCAAAGGAGAGCTCCCTTCACAAAGATCTATTTTACATTTAAACCGTGTCTTCCCTAATGCAGACTGCTTGTCAATTAAGTTGAACAGCGATATTCTTGGAGGCAAACTAATTAGGCTGCTGCCCAGGTGGAATTGGGAAGCCACAGGGAACCGACCTTCCCCAGACCTCTTCTACCAATTCCCTAGGTGGTGTCAGTCATTAATATGTTAGCTTAAATTAGTTTATCAGTCACCAATTTGTCTAAGTCTCCTAAGACATAAAACATTGGAGCCCAGTAGGGAGAGAGAAGGAAAGGGCAATTGGTAGCTAGTTGAGCCTGGGACAGAGTGACAGGCAGTCTGGGAAGTGGAAGAGGAAAACAAGCGGCTGAAGACAAGAATGCAGAAAGGTGCTTCAAGAAAAGAGAAGGGCTGGGCGGTGGAGATGCGCGCTTTTAATCCCAGCACTGAGGAGGCAGAGGCAGGCGGATCTCTGTGAGTTTAAGGCCAGCCTGGTCTACAAGAGCTCATTCCAGGAAAGGCTCCAAAGACACAGAGAAACCCTGTCTCGGAAAAGGAGGAGGAGAAGAAGAAGAAGAAGAAGAAGAAGAAGAAGAAGAAGAAGAAGAAGAAGAAGAAGAAGAAGAAGAAGAAGAAGAAGAAGAAGAAGAAGAAGAAGAAGAAGAAAGAGAAAGGATTTGTGGAGGAAACACCCCACCCATTTCAGAACAGCTCAAGGAACCCAGAAATACTCCACATACGCAGTTGACTCCAAGCAGTACTGAAGCCAGGTATCACACAGTCACACTGTTACTGTATTATGTCCCTATGTGACAGGAGGTGACTGTTTTCCAAAGTCTTTCACAACTACCAGGCAAAATCAATTACCCTGAGTTTGTGGATTGGCTGGAGGGCCTCGGGGCAGCTGCTCTGGCAGCCCCTGGCTGACCTGACTATTGAGGAACAGGAACGGCAAGTTTCTCAATGACACAAACAGGTTAAAGACTGTGGATGTGGCTTATCAAGCTCACACAGAGTCCTGGGTTTGGTCCCCACCAATGGCTTGGTGATACAGTACTATGATACCAATATCCAGGATGTGGAGACAGGAGTCGCAGTGGTTGAAGGTTATGTCCTGAGGAGTTTTATGTCAACCTAACACAAGCTAGAATCATCTGGGGGAAACCTCAACTGAGAAAATGTCTCCAAGGTGGCACATGCACCTTTAATCCCAGCACTCCAGAGGCAGAGGCAGGCGGATGGATCTCCATGAGTTCAAGGCCAGCCTGGTCTACAGAGTGAGTTCCAGGACAGCCAGGGCTACACAGAGAAACCCTGTAAGCAGCACGCCTCTATGGCCTCTGCATCAGCTCCTGCCTCCAGGTTCCTGCCCTGTTTGAGTTCCTGTCCTGACTTCCTTCAGTGATGGACTACGGTGTGGAGGTATAAGCCAGGTAAACCCTTTCCTCCCCAAGTTGCTTTGGTAACGGTGTTTCATCACAGCCATGGTAATCCTGACTAAGACAGTTGCCTGAGTAAATAATGATCTTCGAACTTGGAGAGAAAGAAAAGCATCTCATGAGTGCCAGGTGGTGGGGATGAGGGACCAGATGCCATCACTAAAAGGTCACTTGTCTGGGGTCACCTAGCTCCCCTCTCCCCTGCTCCTAAAATTGCTTCCCAGCCACATGGCAGAATCCCACCTGACTTTCTAGCTGCTGTTGAAATCGCGTTCTCCCTCCACCCTCACCTTCTTTCCCCATCAGTGCCTTGCGTCTCCACTGGCTTTCCTCCCAGTCGGGGGAGAGAGCAGGGTGAGCCCTGTGAACAGTAACTATTCAAATGTGGTAGATCTCAAACGCTACGAGCAATTTCAGATAACCAAAGCTTGAAACCACTAAGAAATCCTTCGGTAATTACCTTTTCTTTGGCGTTGGAAAGCAACAGGCTGGCTGTCAAATGGCTGGGAATGTGTTCTATTTACTGGTCTTTTCCTTCCAGCAGTTAAAAACCAGTAACCTAAAGCAGTGCAAGCTCAACATTCTATTAAGACTAATCAGAAGGAGTAGCCGAGCCCACATTGCTGTGGAAAGGCTGCTTCCTGTCATGTATGTGGGCAAAGGTATGCTTAACCTCTCACCAGATGAGACTGCTGAACACTGAAATAAATTATCAGCAAAATGCAGCTGTTTCTCCTGCTATTCTTGGCACACAAGTCTGATAAATGGACTCCCATAGGTGCTGAGTTCCAGACAGGAAAATGTCATATAAGACTGAAGCCTTTAGGGACAGCGCATGTCCATGTTTCTGTTTCTGAAACAAGCAGGGTACTGAGACTGGAAAACAAGGAGTCAGTCTTGTGGGTGCCCCTGAGTCCACCAGTGCCTGGCAAAGCACTGTTTTGCTGCTACTGTTGTTGTCCTCTCTCACTGAAGGAAAGCAGCATGTTTTATTTGTTTATTTTTACTATTTGATTTTGTTTTCTGAGACAGAGTTTCTCTATGTAGCCCTGGCTGTCCTGGAGTTCAAGATGTAGACCAGGCTGGCCTAGAACTCACAGAGCTCTGCCTGCTTCTGCCTCATCAGTACTGAGATGTAAGGCCTGCATCACCATGCCCAGTTTACTTTTTGATTCTTTGAGTCAATGTCTCACACATTTGCCTACGTGCATGCACACCAGGCTGACCTAAAACTCACTATGTAGCTCAGGGTGGCCTCAGAACACATGGCAGTCCTCCTGCCTTAGCTTCCCAAATGCTAGGATTACAGGTATAAGCCACTACACCTAGCTACACTACATTTTGGAAAGCCACCACCACACAGAGAGGCAAAGATAAAACTACCTAGTGGTTTCATAGTCTCTCTCTGTCTCTCTTTCCAGAAACAGGGTTTCTCTGTGTAGCCCTGGCTGTCTTGGAACTTACTCTGTAGACCATGCTGGCCTCAAACTCAGAGAGCCTCCTGCCTCTACCTCTCAAGTGCTAGGATTGAGGAACCTTGTAGTACAAATTCTAATTGTTCTTAATAAAAACCCGGAGTCAGACATTAGGGGGTGAAATCTGAGAGATCTTTGTGAGTCAGGCTTCTCCTTTACAGAGTCATGCACAGACCACGCAGTGTTCCCCTGGGCCACCACATCTGGCTTAGTTAGTGGTTTCTAAGTCTTTCGAATCAGAATCTGCAGTAGTTTGCTGGCTTGAAGGGAAGAAACCTACCTTTATCTCAAACGACAGTACCACGGAACATTAAGAGGAAAGGGAGCATTTTGCAGGGCAATCCTTGAAGTCAGCGAGGCTTTACTTTGAATTCTACCTCTCAAAATTAGAGCTGCAGAGTGTGTAAGAACTTAGACTGTGGGACTGGAGTGATGGCTCAGCTGTTAAGAGTACTGGCTGCTCTTCCAGAGGACCCGGGTTCGATTCCCAGCAACCACATGGCAGCTCACGACTTTCCGCAGCTCCTGTTCCAGAGGAACTGACACCCTCACAGAGACATACGTGCAGGTAAACACCAATGCACATAAAATACAAATAAGTAAATAAAAAGTAACTTACATTGCTGATTCTTTCTTCCTGTTGATGATCAGGCTAGCTTTGAATTTACAGAGATCCACCACCTTCTACCTCCCCAGTTCTGCAATTAAAGGTGTGCACCACCGTGACGGAATAAAAAGGGAACTTTTAAGGTATGATCTATAAATATTTGTTGGGTCCAAGTCTGCTTTTGACACTTTATGTGCCCCAAACTGATTTTATGTAATACCCATTTTTTTTTTTTTGATCAGGGTTTCTCTGTGTAACAGCCCTGTCTGTCTGAACTCACTCTGTAGACCAGGCTGACCTTGAATTCACAGAGATCCACCTGCCTCTGCCTCCCAAGTGCTGGCTTTAAAGGCATGCACCACCACTATCTGACCACTACCCAAATATTAAATAGCTATCTTAATTTAAGAGATCTCTAAGCTTGGTGTGGTGGTGTATATACCTACTGATAAAATTCTCATACACATACAAAACAGAAAATATTTGCTTATGGGCATTTATGGAAATGCATGATGACCATTAGAAAATAATACAGGTTCTCAGATTATCATTCAAAATGAATTCCATTTATTTATTTATTTATTTATTTATTTATTTATTTATTTATTTATTCAATGTCGGACACAAAACCCAGGGCCCTGAGCATGCTAGGCAGGCACTCTGTCACTAAGCTACGTCCATCCTCCCATGCCGTTTTTGATAAGGTTTTTAGTGGGCATAAAAGGAGAATCTGGGACAATTTGCCTTCCTTTATCAAGATGGTTGAACAGTGAGCAAAGCTGAGAACTGCAGTAGGAATTACTTACGGCTATTCAGTTCTAACTTTACAAGGAATTAAAATCTCTCAAGCTGGAACTAGTAGCGAGAAGTCAGATTATATCAGGTTGGTGGCAAGAACTTTTAAGGAATATTATTTTATATGTATGTGTGTATGTGTAAATGAGTGTGTGTGTGTGTGTGCGTGCGTGTGTGTGTATGTGCGTGGATCATGGGCTGACAAGCAGAGGCAAGAAGAGGGTGTTAGATCACCTGGAACCGAAGTTACAGGTAGTTGTGAGTCACCGTGTGCGTGCTAGAAACTGAACTTTGGTCCTCTGTATGACCAACAAGAATTCTTAAACATTGAGCCATCTCTTCTGTCCCATTACAAAAATATTTAAGGCAGAGGACAGACATCCAGACATGAGCACATTTGAGAGTCTCAGAGTAAGCATACAAGATGAGAACATCTTTGAAGGGTGCCAGAACAGAAAGAGGCACAGGAAGGTAGCTGTCAGGAAGTAAAATTTGTTTACCAAGGAAACCAGAGAAATGGTGAGTTTTTTTGTCAAAACAGTTACAACCAGCACGAAGTCCTGGGGACACAGTTCACATACAGAATGCTCTCAGACCCCTCTTGTTTTCTAGGGACACCCCATCAGAAGACAAACACATCCTTCCTGCTTTTGAAGTAACTAGAACCCTAATGATGGCAGCCTGTTATTGTAGAGCCCTCTCTCCCAACCCCAATGCAATTAGGGGGCTTTAAAAATACCAGTGCCAAGGGCTCCCACCTCCAGTCAATTATCCCATCCCCAGGAGTGTTCAAAAGCTCCCCCAGATGAATTTAATATGCAGTGAAAGTCACAGATTACTTCCCTAGGGGAAGCTTCTGTGTAAACTGTGTGCAATAAGCTGGGGGAAGGGCTTATTAAAATGCAAGTTATGACTAGGTTGGGAACTAAGATTAACAATCTATAATAATCTCCTAAGTAATATTAGTAGGGTTGATTTACAGGCCACACTTAAACGTCACAGGCTGTAGAGAGAATGCCCACAATGCACTCTGGCCTGTAACTACTGAAAATTTAATACTGGGTGGACTAGATGGCTCAATAGCTAAGAGCACTGACTGCACTTCCCGTGGACCCAGATCCAATTGCTAGCATGGTGTCTTACAATCATTTATTATCCCTGTTTCAGAGGATCCAATGCTCTCTTTTGGCTTATGTAGGCACTAGGCACTCGCATGGTGTGCAGGTATACATGCACTCAAAACACACATATAAAATTTAATATTAGATCAAAAGCTCCACATAGTAATTCTAGTGATTATACAAAAAGACAGCAAACAATTTTTTTGTTTTGTTTTTTTGGTTTTTCGAGACAGGGTTTCTCTGTGGCTTTGGAGCCTCTCCTGGAACTAACTCTGTAGACCAGGCTGGCCTCGAACTCACAGAGATCTGCCTGCCTCTGCCTCTCAAGTGCTGGGATTAAAGGCGTGCGCCACCATTGCCTGGCCAAAAAAAATTTATTTTAGGATTAAGATTTAAAAATATTTTCACTTTTATTTATTTATTTGTTTGTTTGTTTCACTGAAATAAAATAAAATGTATCCCTTAAGGGGCTGAAGAGATGGCTTAGTGGTTAGAAGTGTTCACTGATGTTGCCGAGGCCCTGGGCTCAGTTCCCAGCACCCACATAGCAGCGCAGAGCCACCTGTAGGTCCTGTTCCAGAGGATCTAATGACTTCTAGCCTCCAGTGGCACCAGGCACACATATAGTTAATAGACATTCATGCAGGCAAAATACTCATACACATAAAGTAAATCTCGTAAAAAGTATTCCTTAGAAGAAACAAAGACTATCAAGCTGGGCAGTCGTGGCTCATGCCTGTAATCCTAGGACTTTGGAGGCAGAGGCAGGCAGATCTCTGAGTTCGAGGTCAGCCTGGTTTGCAGAGCTAGTTTCAGGACAGCCAGAGCTGATACATAGTGAAACCCTGTCTCAAAAAAATTTATTTTCCTTGCTATAGATGAAATTTTGCTGCCGTTATGAATCTTAATGTAAATATTTTTGGAGATGGAGGGTTGGCAAAGGGGTTGCAACCCGCAGGTTGAGAACCACTGTTCTAGAGGCCCCAGACTCAATTTTTAAAATCCACACTGTAATTTACAACTGTCTCTAACCCAGTTCCAAGGATCTGATGCTGTCTTTTGGCCCCTGGGGCATCAGGCAGGAAGGGAAAATACCACCATGCATAAAAAAGTAATTTATTTTTATAACAATAAGATAATTTGGGGGGCTGGAGAGATGGCTTAGTGGTTAAGAGCACTGGTTGCTCTTTCAAAGGACCTGGGTTCAGTGCCCAGCACCCACATGGCAGTTCACAACTATCTGTAACTCCAGTTCCAAGGGATCTGGCTCCCTCACACAAACATACATGCAGGCCAAACACCAATGTACATAAAAACATAAATCTTTTTTTAAAAAATAAGATAATTCTAAAACTAAAAGAAGTATTAAATATATTGGAAGAAATATGATAACAGAAAATTTAAAAGATAGTACAAGTCTTTAATCCCAGTGCTTGGAAGGCAGAGGTAGGCAGGTCTCTGAGTTCGAGGCCAGCCAGGGCTACACAGAGAAACCCTGTCCTGAAAAAACAAAATAATTTAAAAAGTTGAGAGCAGTAGAATGGGCTTAGAAACACAGATAACCATCAGGTAAGAGGGAAAACACTGTTAAAGAAGAATTATATACAAATGCATTTTAAATTGTGGTGACATTTCAACCCCATACACTTAGTGTAAGTTAAAAATGTTTGGTTTAAACACATATTACACCTAATCTACCAGACATCATTGCTTTTAGCTTAGATTACTTTGAACATATTACTATATTAACCTATAATTGGCCAAACTTACCTATCACAAAGCCTATTTTATAAAAAAGTGTTGAATGTCTTATGTAATTTATTCTTGTTTCCAAAAAAACCTCCAGCAATATCTCAGTTGTTTTCCCTTGGGATTTCATGGCTCACTAGGAGCTGTGACAGCTGCCCAGCATTCCAAGGGAGGGCTCACACTACACATGGCTAGCCCCAGAAGACAAAACTTCAGATGCAAAGTACAATTTTTACTGAATACCGGTTGCTTTTGCTCCTTAATACATGAAAACTTCTCAAGTTGAATCATCCTAAGTTTCAGCCTATCTGTTTGCAGAAGTAGTTGAAATTGAGGAAGTGAAAAGGAGAGTGTCTGAGTGGCTACCCTGAACCCGGGAGGAGCCTGGAAGTCAGGAAACTCAAGTAAGATGGAAGGGTGCCCCAGAAAACGGGTGGGCAAGAATTTGCTGTGTGATAATAAATTCCAACGGCTCTGCTCCTCCCTGAAGCGATACTCAGCAAGCCCAGGGCAGGATCAGAGCAGGGAGCAATGGACTCACGGAATCAGGAGGGAATCAGGAGTTAGGTACGCTCTCAAAAGATCGGCAGCTATGGCGCAGTGCTTGAGAGAGCTCCTTGTTCTTGAAGACGACCTGCGTTCCATTCCCAGAGGTGGCTTTACAACCATTCCTAAGTCCAGTTCCAGGGAATCCAGCTCCTACTTCTGGCCTCTGAAGACACAAGACGCACACGTGGTGCATGCCCACATAAGCAGGCAAAATTCTCATACACGTAAATAAGAAAATCTTCAAAGAAAAAAAAGGATGGTAGAGGGAGGAGGGCCAGGCATGGTGGTACATGGCTTGGATTACTTGGCAGGGAGAGGTTGGCAGATCCCTGTGTGTTCTAGGCCAACCTGGTCTACATATTGAGTTCTAGGACAGCCTGGACGACATAGACAGGCAAGGAGGGGGGAATAAGAAGGAAGAGAGTTAGTTAAAGATGAGAAATGGAGCCAGACAGTGGTGGTGCACGCCTTTAATCCCAGCACTCAGGAGACAGAGGCAAGTGTATCACTGTAAGTTCCAGGCTAGCCTGGTCTACGAAAAGAATTCCAGGCCAGCCAGAGCTAAACAGAAAAACAAACAAAAAAGATGAGGAATAGGGACCCCTCATGCTGTCATGGAAAGACAGGAGATAAAAGTTATAAAGCAGAGTAGCTAAACTTTTTCTTTTAGGATGAGCTCGATGCACGGGGTGGAAATGAAATGGGGGTGAGGGAGTTTGGAGAAGTGTAGATGAATTTTCTCTATGGTTTTTGCATGAAAACACACATTTCTCAAAACAACCACGGTGGCTCTATTTTCTACCTTCAACCATCTAAGCCACACGCCTTTCCTCTCATGCTTCTGTTAGAGTTTCAGAAAAATAAAAACCTGTAGCCTGCTAGACCTTTGCACCGGTCTCCTACGGCTTTGTTCCTTAAAAACATACACGCACAGTTATTTGCCAGCTCGTAGTCGAGGTCTAGGGACGTGCCTACACGTAGGCAGAGGCAGAGAGTCCTGAGGTGCCCACATTTTGTGACTGATCTGAATACCCAGGGAAGTCTATAACGGCTCTTCTCTTTGGATTACCCTTACTCCTGAGAGCTGAGTCTCTTAGACTGATCCAAATTCTACTCTGGAAAACTCCAGAACAATCCAGAATTTGGATAACAGGCTGGTAAGTTTCTCATCCATTTGATGAAACAAAGTTGAGATATAGGTGCCAGACACTTTCCAGTAATGTCTGAGTGAAACAAAGCCACACACTATAATTGAAACTCCTTGCTTTCTTGTTTCCATCATGTGTTAGGCATACATATGCACACACACACACACACACACACACACACACACACACACACACCCCACAGCTGTGTTACAAAGGTATTTATGAGCCATCAGGAAGGCTCAGTGGGTAGGAGCCCTTGCTGCCCAGGCTGCAGTTGGTCCCTGGAACTCCAATGCAGAAGAGACCTGGCTGCTGGATGTTGTCCTCTGACTTCCGCCCGTGCCGCATAAACTCACATAGTCTCTCTCTTTCTCTCCGTGACAAAAATGCCTGAATAAAGAAATCAGCGTAAGGCATATACCTGTGTGTGTTGCCACAAATGGCTCTGTACACCGGGGACTATGTCTTTCTTACCCTCCCTGCCGTGGCTTTTGCTGGACACTATCTTTATAGCAATAATTACAAGTCTACGTTCTACCTTCCGAAGTTCTTACTACTCCATTATTTTATCATATGTAATCCCCGTCTTGGCTAGGTTAGGGATGCATTATTACCCCGAGATTGTAGAAAAGGAAATAGTCATCAAACAGTCATTAGTGACTTACTCAAGGTCACACCATTGGCTGGTAGGTAAGATTTCAAACTTCAGATGTCTCTCTCTCTCTCTCTCTCTCTCTCTCTCTCTCTCTCTCTCTCTCTCTCTCTCTGTGTGTGTGTGTGTGTGTGTGTGTGTGTGTGTGTGTGTGTAGCCCTGGCTCTCCTGGAACTCCACATATACACCAGTCTGGCCTTGAATTTACAGAGATATATGCCTGGTTCAATCTCCCTACTGCTGGTGATTTATACTTTTTTCATTATAAGAAGTGAGACTTTTGGTAATATCTAGTGGAAATACTCTATTTTATTTTTTCTTAGGGAATTGAGCCCAGGGCATCATTATGCATTGTTGTGTGAGAGACTCAACACACACACACACACACACACACACACACCCCAGAAAGAAAGCCCAGTCAGACCAAAATCCAAAATACGTATACACCGAAGTCCAACTTGGTAAACCAATGAGTTTTATTGGGTTTCTTCCAGGAATAAGGATGGAAGTAGAAATGACTCAGATAGCCAAAGCCCAGCATGCGTTATAGCTCACAGCATGAGGAATCCGAAGCACACTGCAGTGTGCCCGCAGCTTTGTAAGTTGAAGGGTCCCTTTCAGGTGGCCCGTAGATCTGAACCTCTTCCAATCAGTTAAGCCAGTCACTGTTTCTTCCAGGCAGTTAGACACTTCTCTTTACTGTTCATACTATTCTCGGGGAGGCAAGGGGGCGGGCTAGTGAATCTAGTCAGTTTCAGGGACTTTCTGAGCTATTTTTAATTGTCTACTTCCTGTCTGAATGAACTTCTGTGGTATATTTCACCTTCCCTTAGAACATACTGTTGTTTTCACCTCCCTGTAAAAAATCCTGTCCTAAGACGTTCCCTCTATCTAGCTAGTGGTGGAGCACACCTTTAATCCCAGCACTCAAGAAACTGAGGCAGATGGATCTCTGTGAGTTCGAGCCCAGCCTGGTCTTCAAAGTGAGTTCCAGGACAGCCAGGACTGTTATACAGAGAAACCCTGTCTCAAAAACAAAGAAACAAAGAAGTGTCCCTCCAAAATGGAAAGTTCTGAACTGGGAGGAAACTGTTGCCTAACAGGTATGCTTGCACACACCGTAAAGCTGGGTTGTAGCTATAACCTCTAAACACGCTTCTATACTGCTTACTAGAAAGGGCGTCTCTTTAAAAAAAAAAAAACTGCCTTTTTTTTTTTAAAGTAAATATCCAACAAAGGAAAAATGGTCACAAAATATAAATGAACTGTGCTGGCTAGTTTTATGTCAACCTGACACAGCTAAAGTCATCGGAGAGGAGGGAACCTTTGGCTCCTGTCCTGACTTCCTTCAGGGATGGATTGCAGTGTGGAAATGTAAGCCAAATAGACTTTGTTTCCCAACCTGCTTTGGTCATGGTGTTCCATCGCAGCAATAGTAACGCTGAGACATGAGCAATACTTTCTGATCTTCCAAAACGACACCAATGCAAATATTTTACCACTGTTATCTAGTGCTTATTAAATAAAATTTCTTTTGCCAAACATAGTGATAGGTTTTTTTTTTCCAAAATAATTTTTTACTGTATTCATTTATTCATTGAGGAAGCAGGGGTGCGCACTGCACAGCTCACATACAGAACAGGCGTTGCTGGAGTCAGTTCTCTTGCTCTACCGTGTGGGTCCCGAACAGCGAGCTCAGGTCACCGTGCTCCACAGCAGGGGCCTTCACCTGCTGAGCCGCCTTATCAGCTGTGATAACAGTTTTGTATAAGATTATTGTTCTGGAGACCAGGACAGGGGCACGAGGCTGTTTTCCCAGCGCTCAGGAGGCCGAGACAAAAATATCACCGTAAATTCTAGTTGAGCCCAAGCTACATGATGAGGTCCGTATCAGTCTGGACTGCAGATTAAAAACCCCATCTCAAAAAAAAAAGACTAAACTTACAAAATGAATAAATAAATGAAGGAATGCCTATTGGCAAGAGAGCTCGGTGGGTAGAAACACTTGCTGCACAGAACAGATCGCCTAGTTCAAGTTCCAGATCCCACACTCAGTGGAGAATATCAACTCCCCAAAGCTGTCTCTGGCCTCCACACAGGTGCTAAGGCACACACGTACCCATGCTCACAAACACACATGCATATAGTAATAATAATCAACAAAATAAGTAAAATGGGGCAGAGCATGAGGACCCAGGCTTTTGATACCGGCGTTCAGAAGCAGAGGCAGGAGGGTTTTTGTAAGTTCGAACGCAGCTTGGTCAACATGGCCAGTTCCGGGTCAGCAGGGCACCCTGTCTCAAAATAAGTTAGTAAAAAACTACCATAGGAATCGGAGCAAAAGCCCTAAGTGGTATGTAAACTCAATGCTGAGATGATTTGGCTCTTTCAGTCCAGAGTCTAGCATCATTCATCATGACAACTGAGTTGGGTGCCCTTAATCTTTTGAGGAAGGCTTGTTAATGGGGAGGTGTTATTTTTCTGGCCAGGTAGGGTGGTGTACAGCAATAATCATAGCACTAGGGAGTCTGACGTCTGGGCCAGGAGCACAACTTGAAGGCTGAAGTCAAAGTCAAGCTAGAGTCCGCAGCAAATCCCTGTCTCAGAAAAAAAAAAAAAAAAAACTTGTCCAGCGTTGATATTCCACAGTAGTCCTTAGTACGCCCCGGTAACAGCGAATCAGAGGCGATATCTTTGAACATAAGATACCAAGGTGCAGCATCCTGAAGAAAGGAAGCAGAGGCCTGAAGCTTCTGGAAGACTGGTCAGAACAATAGTCCTATCCAATGCAGATAAAACCCCCATTGTCTACACACAGACACACACAGTTCCTTAACTAAACTTCCACTTGTATCTCTGGTCCCGTGATGGAGTGGCTTACCTTGTTACGTTGGAACAGAAACATGGGGTCCCATCTCTCTGTCTCACTTTCAGGACAGGTTCTCCCTATGTAGCCCCAGCTCCCTTAGAGCTGGCTTGGTAGACCCGCTAGTGTGAACTCCCAGAGATCCAGGTGCCTCAGTGGACTGGGCTGGGATCAAAGGCCTGAGCCACCACACACATCCTTGTCCAAGGCCTTGTTCTCAAACACCGTCTTCTATGCTGTGGCAGGCCTCTGGCTTTGAGGCCTCTCTTGAAGGCTCTGCCTCACCCTGTGCGCTGTGGAGTGTCAGGATCTTGTGCACTATGCGAGCTGAATGAGCTACACCCCCAGCCCTAAGGTCTTGGTTTTATTTGTCTGCTTTTGGTTTTAGAGATGGGGGTCTCACTGTGTAATCCTGGCTGTTCTAGAACTCGCTATGTAGACCAGGCTGGCCTCGAACACAGAGATCCACCTGCCTCTACCTCCTGAGTGCTGGGATTAAAGGCATGTGCCACCACTGCCCAGCCACCTTGGGTTAATTTTTTTTAATAAAGTGTAGATTAAAGGCTCAACTTCATTATTATACACTTAAATACCCATGTATTTTGTATCCCTCCCTAGCCTATATATTCCTGTGTACGTGTATTTATTTTGTCACTTACGTATTTAGGCTTGTTACAACCGCACCCTATATTTTCACTAAAACTTTTATGTAGAGATTAAAAACATCCTGTGCATTAAATTGCTAATAAGCTTACACTGTGGGCTGTTGAAAGGGAAGGGATGTTCACTCAATAAGGCCATTTCTGTAGACTGTATTGGGTGGGTATATATTGCACCACCATATCGGAGCTGCTTAGAAAGGTATCAGCTTTGTGAAAAGAACTACACTTGAAGCAGTATTTTAAAATGAAGCAGTGAGAAAGAGATTGTTAAAGACAACATGAGAGAAATTAGCGATACATGTCAGTAATAGGATTTGTGAGAAACTGGTGCAAAGACCCTTCCCCTGGTTTGTGCCATTAAGGATTTTATAATTAGAAACTGAATCTAAAGTGGGCACGGTGCTGGCACAAGTCCTTATTCCTAGCATCCAGGAAACAGGTGGTTCTCCCAGTTCGAGGTTAGCTTGGTCTACAGAGCAAGTTACAGGACAGCCCGAGCTACACAGAGAAACCTTGTCTGGAAAAACCATAATAAATAAAAAAATTAAATAAATAACAAAAATTTAAAAATTTAAATAAATAAACAACAAACAAACAAAAAGCTCAAACTGGATGGCGGTCGCACACAACTTTAATCCCAGCACTCAGAAGTCAGAGCGAGTGGTTCTCCGGGACAGCCAGGTCTACTCAGAGAAACCCTGTCCCGAAAAACCAAAAAGAAAAGAAAAGAAACTGAATCTAAAAGTACAGTCTGATAACTAATCTTGTGGAATAAAGATTTACTTGGCGGCTTATTGTGGGTCATTTTCGTTTTCTACCCAAAGTTAACCCGTGTGCCGTCGACCACTCTAAAGGAAAGTTGCAGCCACTCCCGGGCAGGCGCGATGACCATCCTTCCCCTCCGCATCCCCGCATCACTGGCTGCGGTCCTCCTGGCTCCGTGGGGGCTGCGGGGCTGCCTTGCCGACCTCCCTGCCTCCTGGTTGCCGCGCGGCTGAGGAGCAGAGGACTCAGGGTAAGCTCCGAGGGGCCCCGGGAGCTCCGCTCCGTGCCTTCTGCTCTGCCCTGGACGCTCCGGTACCAGCTGCCCCTAGAGGACGCACCGGTTGGCTTGGTCCTCTGCCCTGGAGGCTGGGCACAGGCCAGGCTGGGGACTTCAGATCTTTTGAGGTCACCGCGCGGGTTTCTACAGAAAATATTTTGAATGACTCTTTGCCCACTCAACGCAATGGTTTGTTGGGAGATCTAATTCTGCTTTTCCCATCCCACAGAGTCTCACCCCTACTGGAGGGGTAAACTGGGGCGGAGAAGAGGAGTTCCTGGCAGATCCCACAGCCACAGAGGAAGCAAGCTCGAACTGAGTTGAGGAAATCGGGAGGACCCGGAAATGTTTACAAGCCCAGCCTCTGAGGTTAGGCCTAGTCAGCGGGTTAACGACCTAGAGGGACAAACACCCTATCCTATCATTTACACAAATGCTGACTTCTGATTGGCCACCTCAGTCAGTCTGTGCTGGTGGCTAAATATCCCATCGAAAAGCTAATTATAGTTAAAAAAGAAAAAAACACAAAGGAACCTCAAAAGATTTTTATGCCTAAAGTCTCGTTCAGGCAGGTTAAAATTACGTAAGATGTATGCTCTCAGTGATTATCTGCAAAGCTAATTTTTCTACATGCTTAAATGTAGTCCAGGTAGTAGCGAGGGCTCGTGATAGACAGGAAGAAGTCCAGGCCTTGGTTTCAGAACAAGCGCTGACCTTTTGTCTTTTGAAGTAACTGGCCTTAAATATAAGTATACTGTGAAGTGGTGTTTGTTAACTTTTCAACAAATTTGTCTAGTATGTAACATGCATGGAGGTTACATACCTGGAGCCGCTGCTGTTGCAGGACTCTGGTTGGATTCCCACCACCCCACAGGAGCTCACCACCCTGAGCAATGCATTCACGTGGCACACGGACATATGTGCAGGCAACACACACACACACACACACACACACACACACACAAATTAATAAATATTTCTTATAACTCATCCCTTTGTGGTCATGTATTCCTTTAACTATTTATTTTTATCTTTATAGTCAAAATGGCAATTTTCTTTCCTTTATTTGTAACTAGTCACCATTTTAAGTGGCTGTGTATTGCCAGGTTATGGAATTAATGGAATTAATTTTGATCAGGTCAACCTCATGAAAATGTGTTATTTTCGATAAGCCAGTATAATTTAGATACTTACTACTAACCGAATGGTGGTGACTGCTTTCTGTTTGGATGGGTGTTCTTACTAAGCCGGTCGATTCTCTGACTTGGGGAAGAAGATAAAGGTGTATTCATATTTTTGTTTGCTTTGTAACTTAAGAAATATGACTTTATAACATCTATAATAAATATTGGCGCCTCCCCATAATAAAAACACAGGATGTACCAAAAATCGTTTAGTGCCTCGTTTTCAAATAAGAAAGCTGCAGGGTAAGTGACATATAAGTCGCTGATAGGACCAACCCCCACCCCCACCCCCCGTCACTCACCTCCTTGCCTCTGTACCATGTGGCATCTCTTCAGAGAAGCTGTAGGATGCACCATACAGGAGTATACTTGTTTTTTACTTGTCTTGGGTTGTACTAGCTGCACAATTTGTGAATCAGACGTGGTTAATAAGGATCTACTAGGGAGATCACAGGGATAAGGGACTGTGATCAGGTGTTTAATTAAATTACATTGGACGGTGGTGGTGCACCCCTTTATTCCTAGTACTGAGGAGGTAGAGGCAGGCAGATCTCTGTGAGTTTGAGGCCAGCCTGTTCTACAGAGCGAGGTCCAGGAGAGCCAGAGTTACACAGAGAAACCCTGTCTGGAAACAAACAAACTTATATACAAGCACTTATGTTTAAAAAAAAAAAGAAAGAAAGAAAATTCTTAACTTTATTATTATTATTAGTCATATAAGGGGTCTATTTGTCATAGATACACATAACGACTTCAGGAGCAATTGCTCAAATATTTTAATCCAAATTGTATCTGGACTGCCATTTAAGACTCTCTGGGACAGGGTGCACATACTCAGGTTGATTTAAACTTGCTGAGAAGCGGGGGTAAGCTCGGAAACTTCCTGTTTGGTCATATTGGAGAGCCAGAGGATTGGAAACTTCCTGTTTGGTCGTAATGGAGAGCTGGAGGATTGGAACACATGAGTCTGCCTCTCTCAATCTAGTCCTCGCGTTGATTAAAACTGCTGATTTGAGATTATTCATAACCAAAGGAACCAAAGTGTGGTATTGTGTTAATTGTATTTGGAGAAGATAGTTGTAATGTGGGAAAGAAATACTCAGATTTCTAAATGAAAGGAAGTTCAGCGAACACATGACTTGCTGGAAAGCACAGCGCAGAGCAGAAGAAGGTGTACCTGGTATCTTTCCATCTTATTTATGTTCCTGACTTCAGAGCTGCTGCCGCCACTGCTTAGCCTATTGGCCACCAAAGTCACAGGTGTCTAAGTTTAGATGACATCTGTCGGCCACAGTGGACTGTGTCTTAATTTTTCTCTGATGATTGTGCATGGTAACAGCCAACCTTGTACTATGAATATATGTAATTCTTCCTACTCTTGGTTTCTCCTAAGCAGGCAGAGCAGCTTTTGTGTTTTGTTTCTTTTTTCATTTGTTTCATTTTATTTTCGTCCTTCTAGTAATTCTTTCTACAAAGGGGCATTTTAAAGTTTCATTTTCTGTCTGTAAAGAGTCCCAGCTTTATTAGTAGAATCTCAAGTGAATCCGCCATTCTTAGTCTTGATTGGTATTACATTTGCCTGGAGAACAGGGACTCAGTAACATGCTTGGATTATCAAAACTTTTTTAAAATGATTTATTTATTTTTATTTTATGTGCATTGGCATTTTGTCTCCATGCATGTCTATATGACGGTGTCAGATCTTGGAGTTACAGACAGTTGTGAGCTGCCATGTGAGTGCTGGGAATTGAACCCTGATCCTCTGGAAGAGCAGTCAGTGCTCTTAACCCCTGCACCATCTCTCCAGCCCTGGAATATCACAACTTTTAAGCTAGGGAGGAAAAACTATATACACTTTAAAAGGAAGAAGTCTGGGCATAGTGGCACCTACCTTTAATGCCAGCACTTTGGAGGGAGGTGGGTATCTGTGAGTTCATGGCCAGTGTGGTGAGTTCCTGGACAGCCAGGGCTTTGTAGAGAGACCCTGTCCTAAAAAATAAATAAATAAGGAAGGAAGGAAGGAAGGAAGGAAGGAAGGAAGGAAGGAGTTGGATGGTCTGGGGAATCTAACTGAGGGTAGATATACATAAGGATTCCTGACACCACAAAACCAAAATGTACATAATGTATAATGACTGTATCATGCCTGTAGCCTCTTTTAATGCATAATCGTGTGTATTTTTAGCGCAGCGTAATCTATCATTGAGAAAAAGCTATTACTTACTAGAGTGCTATGTTAATTATATACCAGATGATATCATTAGTTGTGTGGTTGAACCTGTTAATGTATACTCAGTAAAGGGACTCCGAGTGGTCTGTTTCACTTTATTACATACCTGTACTCGAAGATATATAGTTACAGCTAATAGGTCATATAGCTTTGAAAATATTATGCCAAACCAAATTATACTTGGTGATTTTTTTTTTACCTGTCCAGCTTCTCCATTTCTACCATCCTACGAAGTAGAAGGTGTGCTTCAGAGCTATGAGGAGCCTGTGTGTTTCTTTTCTGTTGTTGCTTTTATTACAGACGCAGATTTTTAGCTTGTCTGTTTTGTTATAATTGTACTTAATTGTACTGTTGTCCTCAATGGTCTGACTCAAAGAGTAATATAAAAGTATGCAAATGCATGTTGAATGAGTCAAAAATAGGGAAGGAACTTTAAGAGGTTTTTGAAAACATTGAGTGGTTGGAGAGATGGCTTAATAGGTAAGCCCACTTGCCAGACAAGCGTGAAGGGCAGTGTTTGGATCCCGATACTCATGTAAACGACAGGCAGTCATGGCAGCCTGGTAGTGATCCTAGAATTCAGGAAAGATGAGATTCCCAGGGCAAGCTGACTAGCTAGACTAGCCAAGTCAGGGAGTTCTGGGTTCCAGTGGGTGACCCTGCCTATCTATGTAAATTAGAGAGATTAATAACAAAAAGACATCTCAAGTCAACCTTTGATCTCTACCTGCGTGTGTGCCTGTACACACATCTGCTGCCCCACATGCCCAAACACATGAAAAATGTGCACACACATACACATATACGCGTGCACTGCACAGACTTTAAAAAGTTTCTAAAAAGAAAACCAAAAGCACTGGGTTTATAAAACACAGTCAACAAAGGTTCTATAAGATTCCTCCCATTCTGAAAGAAGCCAGGTTCATTCAGAGTTTCAAGCTGTTCTTCGTCCCAACTTTGAAGTGCGTTACTAGCTTACTGGATGATATAATTAGACAATGAAGTAATCCCTAGAGTTCAGAGCTGAGTAAGGGAGCAGATTTGTAAGGCAGCGTCAAAGGTAGCCCTTGGCGCCTGACTGAGCGTTTGAGGAAGGACATCAATTCCTGTGGGCAGATGTGCAATCTATGGAGGATGAACAAGGATGAAGGAACAGACTTGTTTTCTCATGGTGTGGGCTTTTCTCTTAATTTTTTTTTTATTATGGCACACGCCTTTTATGCCAGCACTCAGGAGGCAGAGGCCCGGGATCTCTGTGAGTTCAAGACCAGCCTGGTCTACAGGGTGAGGTCCAGGATGACCAGGGCCATACAGAGAAACCCTGCCTCGAGAAAACAAAAACAAAACAAACAAACAAAAACATTACATTTGTTTAATTTTGTGTGTGTGTGCTGTTCATTTGTTTTTTAAATTTTAGCCAGTCGTAGTGGTACACTCCTTTAATCCCAGCACTTGGGAGGCAGAGACAGGATGGTTTCTGAGTTTGAGCCCAGCCTGGTGTACTACATAATGAATTCTAGGTCAGGACCATAGAGACCCTATATCCAAAATTAATAAATAAACAAACAAACGAATAAATTTTTTACTCAAGATCAGTTTTATACTTATTTTATTATTTTTTATGTTTATGGATGGTGTTATAACTTAAAAAAAAACGCCACAAAGGAGTTATGCCATACAACAGGGCTCACATAGGAGGTTTATTCGAAGAGAAGAGAGACAGGGCAGAGAAGGGGCCCGAGAGGGAGGCAGAGACCAATCCCCAGGGACTAGAGTGGCGGAAGAGAGAGATGGAGGTGGGCAAAAACGGAATGTAACGAATGTGCACAGGGGGTGCTCTTAGCGGCTGCAGCTGAGGACGTATCCTGTTAGGACCCTAGAGGCAGGCCAGTACAGATGCCTGAATACTAACAGATGGTGTTTTGCCTGCATGTATGTGTGTGTGCTACATACATGCCCGGTGCCCTTAGAAGCCAGGAGAGAGTGCAGGATCCCCTGGAACTGGAGTTACAAACAGTTGTGAGCTGCCATGGGAGCTCTTGAAGGCCAACCTCCGGAAAAACAGCCAGTGCTCTAACTGCTGAGCCATCTCCCAGTCCCTTATTTTGTACTTTTGTGTGTTTGTGTCCATGGACGAGCGTCACAATGTGTATGTGGCGGACAGAGGACAACCTTCAGGAATCTGTTCTCTCCTTCAACCTTGTGGGGTCTGAGGATGGTGGAGTTCAAGTTGTCAGGCTTGGTGGTAAATGTTATTAGTCACTGAGCCATCAGCTCATTTGTGGGCATCTCTTTAATTTTGTTTCTTTATCCTTTTTCGCTCCAAACTAAAGGAGAACTGAAGTAACTGATATTAGTAAAAAGGTAACACAATTTTAGCAGAATGAGCTGACCTGTATAAATGGGTTTAATGGAAGGTAAGAAAAAGCCTCCAGAAGCCGAAGAGACGGCTCTGTGATTACAAGCACCTGCTGCTCTTCCAGAGGACCCCGGTTTGATGCTCAGCACGCACGTGGTGGTTCACAGCTGTCTGTTCCAGGGGACCCGGCACCCACTTATGGCCTCTGCAGGCACCAGCCATGCATGTGGGTCACAGATATACATGCAAGGAAAACACCTATAACTCATAAGATAAATAATTTTAAAATTGAAGAAGTTATTATTATTATTATTATTATTTTACCTGAAGCTTTCCAAAGCTTTTTTTGAGGGGGTTTGGTTTTGTGGGGTTTTTTTGTGGGTTTTTTTTTTTTGGTGTTTTGGTGTTTTGGTTTTTCAAGTCAGGGTTTCTCTGTGTAACAGCCCTGTCTGTCATAGGACTCTCTTTGAAGACCAGGCTGGCCTTGAACTCACAGCGATCCACCTGCCTCAGCCTCTTGAGTGCTGGAATTAAAGGCGTGTGCCACCACTGTCTGGCTCAAAGAATATGTTTTTAAGTCAACTAATAATGAGAATTATCAGGGTGATTATATTCCAGCTGTCACACAATGGTGGCTGACGTATTAAACAGACATTAAATTAAATTAAAAAGACATGCAATTAAATCTTCATACTCTAATCATTTGTACTATAGAGTCCTTATTTCCAGAATTGGTCCAAATTACTACCAAATTAGGAGTACATTCTTTTCCAAGGTAATGAAGAAATAATTAGGGACTTGCAATTTATAACAACAAACTGCCGGACAGTGGTAGCACACACCTTTAATTCCAGCACTCGGGAAGACAGAGGTGTGTGGATCTCTGAGTTCAAGGCCAGCCTGGTCTACAAAGGTTGTAGAACAGCCGGAGCTGTTACACGGAGAAACCCTGTCTTGAAAAACAAAACAAAATAACAGGAAACCACCTTGTTTCTAAATAAAAAACTATGACCACATTTCTTACTTATAAACTTAGAAGCAAAATTAGGATACAGTTGTTTGCTAGCAAGGAAGCCTTTTCTGAGTAATAAGTGCCGTGACTGGGTAAGGAATATACCGTCTACATGGCTTTTTGTTTCCTTTGATTGGGTATGTGCGGATGATGGGTGCTAAGGATCAAATTCATGGCTTAATACAGACCGGGCATATAGTTTTCATCACTGAGTGAAATTTAGTTAGACATAAATTAAAATAATATCTAGCAAAAATTGTATTAGTAATCTATTCTTTTTAGTTTTTCTTTTTTAAATTAAAAATGATGATGTGGTGGTGGTGTGTGTGTGTGGAGAGAGACAGATGTGAGGTGCACTGAAATTGTGGTGTGCATGCAGAGGTCAGAGTGAACTTCCAGCAGTGTACTCTCCTTCCACTGTGGGACCTGGGTGGTGCAGGAGAATTGGAGCTCAGGTCACCAGGCTTGCTCAGCAAGTTCTCTCTTTAACCTGCTGACCCATCTTACTCATTTATTTTGAGACAGGGTTTTTTTGTAGCCCAGGATAGACTTGAATTCATTATGTAGCTGAGGTTAGTCTTGAACTCCTGGATCCTCCTGCCTCTACCTCCTGAATTCGGAGATTAATGCATGCGCTATCATGTAGATGAATGGTTCTGTCCCACCTGGTCCCACAGCAATTCAGCCCCAAAGAAACACACAGAGGCTTATATTAATTATGAACTGTTTGGCCTATTAGCTCAGGCTTATTACTAACTAGCTCTTACTATTTAAATTAATCCATAATTCTTGTATATGTTTAGCCACAGGGCTTTGTACCTTTCTCAGTGAGGCATTCTCATCTTGGTTCCTCTGTGTGTGGTTGGTGACTGCCTCTCTGCCTTTCCTCTTCCCAGAATTCTCTTAGTCTGGTTGCCCAGCCTATACTTCCTGACTGACTACTGGCCAATCAGCATTTTATTAAACTAATACAAGTGACAAATCTTTAGAGTGTACAAGAGCATTATCCCACAGCACTATTATGACTAGATACATCAGTTACTGATTTATGTAATAAATTACTCCAAAAAATGAAATAAAACTTGGAGTGGGTAGGTAGTTCTAAGAGTACTGGCTGCTCTTTTCCAGAGGATTGGAATTGATTTCTAACACCCATATCTTGTAGTTCAAAACCACCTGTCGCCCAGCTCCAGAGGATCCAACAGTGTCCCTGGCCTCCTCAGGTACCCACACATATGCAGCATGTAGATTTACATGTATCAAAATAAATTTTTTTTTAAAAAATTAAGAAAAACTAAACTTGGTGGTGTCACATGCCTGTAATTCTAACATCTCAAAAGAATAAAAGTACACTAAACCATTGTTGTCCTCCACTGTCTCCGAGTGGCTGGGCAGAACTTTGAATTTGAGCTTTGCACAGGCTGTACGCAGGGTTTGGCTGCTGCCGCAGTCCTCTCTGGGGTGGTTTCAAAGTGAATATTGGCGAGGATTATTTTCTTCCAGAATGTGATAGTGATGGCCTTATGTCTCTTCTGGTTTATTTCCGAGACAGAATCACATATAGCCCAGGTTATCCTCAAATTACTATGTAGCCAAGGCTGGCCTTGAGCCTCTGACCTCCTTGCCCCTGCCTCCTGAGTGTTGTGCTTACAGGTGTGCAACACTCACCTGGCTCACTATTGACCTTCTTTGTTTTGCCTTATGCACCTACCCAGTGGGGCTTACACATCAGGGCAGTTTCCCTCAGCAGGTGGAGCAAGCAAGAAAGCAGAAGAGAATGAGATTCCACAGTTGGTTGCTTCTTCGTTATTCTAATCTCAGACAGGGCATTCTATCCATGTTCGTGTCGCCATATTTTACACATTAAGAGCAAGTTCTAGCCCATCACGAGGGGGCAAATTACAGAAGATGTGGAAACAGCAGATGGGGTCACCGGAGCCACGCTGAAGCAGCCTGCTGCAGGACCAATAAAAAGAAGGCAGCTCCACAGGAGTCATGGTGAAGGAATAGCTTTCCTGTGCAGAGATGGTGTTAGTGATAATGATCCCCTTATGACTCTGTGGTCAGGAATGGAAAGACTGCTGAGGGAAGCAAAAACACTTTCCACGAAAACAAAGATGGTTTTTTGATTGAAAACTGTTGTTCGCTATGTGTAGTTCGTGGCTGTTTCTGACTGTGCGAACAGCACCCTCGCCCCCAAGACAGCAAAGCAGTTCTGAGATTTATAATTCAAAAACAACTGTGGGCCAGGCGTGGTGAGACACACTTGGAACTCAGCACTAGGGAGGAGTCCCAGTTTGAGGCTTCTTGGACTATATAGTGTAATCTCAAAACTCAAAAAAGAAATCAGGCCCGGCGGTGCTGGCACACACCTTTAATCCCAGAACTCGGGAGGCAGAGGCAGGTGGATCTCTGTGAGTTCGAGGCTAGCCTGGTCTACAAAAGCTAGTTCTAGGACAGGCTCCAATGCCACAGAGAAACAAAACAAAACAAAATAACAACAACAAAAATCAATCAGAAAAGCGTTTACCTATCCTCCCTGAATTTTGGGATGCCTCAGTCACCAGGAAGAATTTATTGAGCACTTACTTTGTATTATATTAGAGGCATACAAGACAGCATTTATTTTCAATTAGCCTGGGACAAGATTTGTAACCGTTGAAATAAAAGCCTTAAAAACTATTTACTTGTTTTTAAAACATGTATTTTCATTTTATGCATATGGGTGTTTTGCCTGCACATGTGTCTACATACTACATGGGTGCCTGATGATGGCGGAGGCCAGAAGTGAGCACTGGAGTTGCAGATAGGTGTGGGCTGCCATATGACTGATGAGAATTGAACCGGGTTCCCCTGCAAAAGCAGCCAGAGCTTTTAACCACGCGGGCATCTCCCCAGCTCCAGGGAATAAGCTCTTAGTGTATCACGTTCTACATCGTGAAGTCAAGAGAAGAAGGAAATTAAACAAATTTAGTGGGGTGTAGTGGCACACACTGATAATTCCAGAATAATATCCCCCACAGTTTCCTCGGGGGAACCTTCATTTCATTTCTTCAAATGCATTCATCTTCATTCATTATTTTCAATAAAGTTTTTTAGTGCCTAATATGTGCTAAGCATATGAAGTACATTTTCTATACCCACTTGTTGTTTTTGAACAGAGTTTCTCTGTGTAACAGTCCTAGTTGTTCTGGAACGAGCTCCTGTACACAAGGCTGGCTTCGAACTCACAGAGATCTGCCTGCCTCTGCCTCCTGAGTGCTGTGATTAAAGACACAGCACCACCACCACCACCCGGAACCCCTCCCCCCCCTTTGAGATGTGATATCACTAAGTAGTCTTGACTGGCCTGGATTTCACTCTGTAGACCAGGCTGGTCTCAGACTCACAGGTCTACCTGCTTGTGCCTCCTGTGTGCTGGACTAAAGCCATGAACTACCACGCCTCACCTTTTCTATGCCTTTATGTTTGACTTTTTTTTTGGTTTATATTACTTTCATTAAAAAAATAAAGGTCAAAATGTTGCCAGTGTGTATTGGTAGATGGTAGGGCTATATATTTGCATATTTTCAAAGTGGGTGCTTGTTTCTTTATTAAATACATTTAAGTAAGTTCAAACAGAGATAGATACAAAGTTCACACCCAGGAGCTACACCCTGAAAATCATGGAATAGAGTGTTTGTTCTCTTCTAGAGCTCTCTAGCTCATGGCATGTTTTAGTATATATAGGTAGTTTATGTTATTCATTTCTACCAAAAACAAATTTTGACATTATTTGGGGTGTGTGTGTGTGTGTGTGTGTGTAATGCATGCCATGCCTATAGAGGTCAGAGGCCAGGCTTTGGGAGTCTGTGTTCTCTGTTTATGCCGTGGGTTCTGGAGATCCGAGGTTAGGTTGTCAAACCTTGAAATCCCAATCCCTCTACCTCTACTTTCCGAGGGCTGGGATTACAGGCATGTGCCACCATGCTTTGTAAGATGCCGAGAACCAAACCCGGGGCTTCTTGGGTGCTAGAGAAGTACTCTACCAACCAAATCATATCTTAGATCTTAAAACAAAACTTAATGCTGAAAACACTTAATTCAATAGATCACCAATATTTCGTTTTATGGCAGTGGTGGGAATGAGCCTAGTCTTGTCCACAGTAGGTGAACACTTTACCACAAACACTACTGTCAGTCTTAGATGTTACCTTGCAAACTATTATCTGAATGAACAGTTGCTGTTAAAGGCCATTTGTAAATCAAGAAACCATTCTTTCTATGAATATTTCAAATGTGCTATTAGGGTGATGGAGAGATGGTTCAGTGGTTAAATTCACTTGCTGCTCTTCTAGAGGACCCTGATTCAGTTCCTAATACTCAAATTTGTCATCTCACAGCCATCTATAACTCCAGCTTCTGGGGGATCCCACACCCTTTTCTGGCTTCTGAGGTCACTGCACACACACACACACACACACACACAAATATATAAGCCTTTAAAATGCAATTACATGGGCAGGAGAGATGGCTTAGCAGTTGAGAGCATTGGCTGCTCTCTCAGAGGCCCCAAGAGCACTCCTCAGCACCCACATGGCAGCTCACAACCACCTCTAACTGCAGCCACATGGGATCTGATGCCCCCTTCTGGTGTGCAGACATACATGCAGACAAGACACCCATACATCTCTAATTCATACACAACTTTGAAATGCAGTTGTATTAGAACATTAGAAGGTAGCATCTGCTACCGCTATTTTTTTTTATCTACAAGAATCATATCACTATTCCCTGAAGATGATATGAAGCGAGTGTGGCAAAGGGATTCTGTGTTGCGTCAAACACAGGCAGTGGGACAAGAAATGCAATTGGAAGATGCTGTTTGATGGAGGAAGGTCATTGCTTAATTAATAAAGAAACTGCTTGGCCTCGTAGGTTAAAACATAGGTGCGTGGAGTAAACAGAACAGAATGCTGGGAGGAAGAAGTGAGCTCAGACTCGATAGCTCTCCTCTCTGGGGCAGATGCGATGAAGCTCCGACCCAGGATGGACGTAGGCTAGAATCTTCCCGGTAAGCGCACCTTGGGGTGCTACACACATTAATAGAAATGGGTAATCAAGATGTAAGAATTAGCCAGTAAGAAGCTAGAGCTAATGGGCCAAGCAGTGCTTAAAAGAATACAGTTTCCGTGTAATTATTTCAGATAAAGCTAGCCATGCGGGAGCCAGGGCGGCCGGAACGCAGCCCTGCCGCTCTTTCAACAGCTGTTGCTAAATCTGTTTCCTGAGGCTTGGGGCACCACAAAAGGATGGTTTTTGAGGTTCTATTTTACACACACACACACACGCAACAATAAAAAAACATCTGAATGTAGAGTCAGTGCTACAAAGTAGGGAGAGCAAGGATGTTCTCAGCCACAGCAGGTGGCTGCAGTAACAAACTCATAACTGCTACTACCAAGTGATTTCCAGGTTAAAACAACAACAACAACAAAAAACTAAAACAGGACAGGTGGTGGAGGTGCATGCCTTTAATGCCAACTCTTGGAAAGTAGAGGCAGGTGGATTTCTGTGAGTTTGAGGCTAGTCTGTTCCAGGACATCCAGGACTGTTTCACAGAGAAACCCTGTCTCAAAAACAAAAAAAAAAAAAAAAAAAAAAAGAAAAGAAAAGAAAAGAAAAGAAAAAAAAACAAAGATTGCTGTGCTAGTGTACACTGAGGCAGGAGAATCACCACTCTGAGGCCATCCTGGGTACACAACAAGTTCCAAAGAAAGACCATATTTTTAAGAGAAAAAAACTACATAGTTCTCTAAGACATTAAGACATGATTTTTTTCCCAAGTAATTCAAAGCAGCATAGATTTATCTGACTACAATACAATCCATTAAAAAAATTCTACCTTGGGCTGGAGAGATGGCTCAGAGGTTAAGAGCACTGACTGCTCTTCCAGAGGTCCTGAGTTCAATTCCCAGCAACCACATGGTGGCTCACAACCATCTGTAATGATACCTGGTGCCCTCTTCTGGACTGCAGGTGTACATGCAGGCAGAACGCTGTATACATAATTAATAAATCTTTTAAAAAAATTCTACCTTTAGAAACTTTTGCTAAAACTCTATTTTACTTTTTCAATAAAGGAAACTTTGGAGTCAGCCACATCCCTAAATGCTTGACAGGTTGCTATGGGAAACAACAGAACGGTCTCAGGTGGGGCTTCAAGAAGGTCACCAAAATGAATTGCTGGGGGTAGGAGTTTATTAGAAGAGTTCTTATGCCATGGACAGACAAGCAGCGACATGGCAGGGACTGCAGATTTTGGCTTCAGCATCGGAGACAGACTGTATGGGGGGTGTGTCTCAGAAGAGAGGAATCAAGAGCCCATGGCGCAGAAGTGGGATTCTCCGCACACACGTGCCCATACTTGTGTGGACGTGGGAGCAGGTTCTCTCCTGTCATGTGGGAATCTTCAGGTTTTTAGGATTGGTGGCAAATACCTTTATCCACCCCACTGGTTTTATTTTAAGAGCACAATGACCACCCAGGGTATTGGCTGCTCTTTACAAACCGACAGCGAGGCCCTATTGTTGAAGACAGCCAGTCTGGTGCCTATCTGGAGCCATCACCCTTACTGACTAGTGTTCAGGCACTGGAAGATACTCAGCAAGCTACTGAAGGAGAAAGGCAAACACTAGCCGAGCTACAAACCCTCCCATCCTCTATGGTGACCTGCCTGAATGGGCTGATGTAATAGTGGCACAAGCTTGTGGGAGTAACATCTGATTGGATTTAAGACACACTGCATGAGATAAACCCATTCCCAACACTGGTGGAGTGCTCAAGAACTTGAGACTAGCTGGGCGGTGGTGGCGCACGCCTTTAATCCCAGCACTTGGGATGCAGAGGCAGGCGGATCTCTGTGAGTTCGAGGCCAGCCTAGTCTACAAGAGCTAGTTCCAGGACAGGAACCAAAAAGCTACGGAGAAACCCTGTCTCGAAAAATTCAAAAATTCAAAAACAAAACAAAACAAAACAAAACAAAGAACTTAAGACTAGGCAGACCAAGGACCTAGAGTAAAATCAAATGCTAGTGTTCTGTTAAAGCAATGGTTCTCAACTTTCCTCATGCTGTGACTCCTTAATACAATTCCTCATGTTGTGGTGCCAACCAAGAAATTATTTTTGTTGCTACTTCATAACTGTAATTTTGCTAGTGTTATGAGTCATAATGTAAATATCTGTGTTTTCTGATAGGTGACCCCTGCAAAAGGATCATTCAGCCCACAAAGGGGTCATGACTCACAGGCTGATAACCACTGTGTTTAAGGAGCAGAGCAGTAAAATAACTCTGCTATACTCAGATCAGTGTCCCCCTCACTCATCATCAGAGAAGCTTCCTGCTGCAGCGGATGGGTGCAGATACAGAGACCCAGAGCTGGACGGAAGATAGAGAATGAGAGACCTTGGGACACTTCGTCCTAAATGAGATGTCTTCCGTCAGATTCCTGCCCTCTGGCTCTGGAAACTCTGCCGAAGAGGAGGCAGGAAGAACAGAAGACCAGAGGGATGGAGGACACCAGGGAAACAAGGCCTTCTGAACGGCGGGAGTCTCACCAGGTCTACAAACCACTCTTACGGGAAGGCCCCATGCTCAGCAGTAGACGGTCAACACAAAATTATCTCAATGGCGTCTTGGAGTTTCTTTGTCTCATAATGCTTTCTTGGGCTTTTATTTTTTCCCCTTACAGGTCTTTTGCAAACATATTATGCAAATATACAAATTATAACCTATATATTATTGCATATATATATATATATATATATATACTATGGTTTTCAGTTTTGTGTTTTTATGAGATTTCTATGTATAAGACCGTGTATGTCTCCATGTGTAAAAGTGTTTCTTGTGCTTTTTATTTGAGTCTATTTTGTCCTATTCCAGTTTGTTTTTGCTTTATTTATTATATTATTTTAGATGCCTATTTGGTTTTTTTTTTTTTTTGAGCCAGGGTTTCTCTGTAGCTTTGGAGTCTTTCCTGGAGCCGATTTGTCTTCTAATGAGAGAGAAAAAGGAAGACTGTAGGTTTGGATGGGAGGGGATGTAGGGAGGAGCTGGGAGGAGCTGGGAGGAGCTGGGGGAGGGAAACCCTAATCAGAATACACTGAATGAAAAATGTGTTCCTAATAAGTGAAAAAAAAGAGCACAATGACTTTCTGAAGTTATAATAGAGCTGAGTGTGGTGGCGCACACCTGTAATCCCAGCACTTGGGAGATGCAACAGGAGGGTCGAGTGTCCAGGGTCAGGTTCCTTATAGTATCATAGATTGAGGTGAACTAAGAGCCTCTCTAGTAAAGGCTGTAAGATCAGGTAAATTCGAATAGGATTTTATATTTTTTTGTATTTTTGTGTTCTTATTTTTGAGACAGTCTCATTGTGCAGCCCTGGTATCTCACTCTTTTTTTTTTTCACTGACCAGGGTAGAAGTTGGTATCTCACTCTTTTTTTTTTCACTGAACAGGGTAGAAGTATTTTGGAAAATTATGCTGCATCAGGATCAGGAAGCCACGCCCTTCTTTAGTTACCGTCCCATCTGACCTCAAGGAGCCGGCGATGCTCCACTGCGGTGAGTTATTTTTATTATTTTGAATTATGTGTATTTGTGTGTGTGAGTGCCCATGCTCATGGAGGCCAGAGGAATCAGGTCTTCTGCAGGAGCAGCAAGCGCTCTTAACCACCGAGCCCCTAAAATACCCTTCGCACACGTTTTGTTTTTAGGGATAACATAATTCCTTTATTATTAGTTACTACGTGATTGTTTTTCTCACTTCTCCATTTTTCATTTTAGACATTCTCCGGCTTCAAGCTTTCTCCATCTTATGCAATGAATCAAGAAATTGAAAAACACATTCTTTGTAACGCTTGGGATTATGTGTGCTGAGCTCAGGAAATACAAGAAAACGAAAAGCTTTACGGCGTTCCACCACCCCCTGGGATGGCATGAAGGGACCAAGTGCAGGATTACAGGTGTGTAGCACCGTAGCCCACCCCTGATCCTTCAGTTTTGAATATAAATGTGTATACTGGCCTCAGTACCAATATGTTAATATCCCAATATGGGGAAAATATGGGGAAAAAGAGGCTAGCCTACCCCACCGGTTTTAGGCCCCATGCCTATTGACTTGGGGGAATCCTGCTGTCTTCTAGACTTTGATCAGCAAGTTTCACCTTGCTTCATGTGTATAATCATTCCTAAAGTAAAATGTGTACCTCATGCTATAAATGGATGGCCACTGTGACTGTGGTGGACATCCATGCAGGTCCCCAGGGAACAGGCTTGGGACCAGAGAGAAGACTATGGGATTAGGGCTTTATGCCTACACACAATAGCAATAGTGCTGCCATTATCCTGGTTCCTGATGAACCTAGGGAAATTTGTGTAATTCTTAATACGTTCTCTAAGAATCACGTATATACTGGCTTCCCCCACCCCTTTTGTTTTTTGAAAGGAGCTTGTCACGTAGCTCAGGCTCGTCTTGAACTGGCAATCCTGTCTCAGGCTCCTGAGTGCCCGGTTTACAACCACACCCTCTCTCAGTTAGGTTGCTACACAGGCTATGAACGTATGTACGCCTATGTGCCCTTCTCTCGGGTGTTTTCGGGAGTGGAACTGCTAGGCCACACAGCAACTCTTGCAAACACCCAGCCACTTAGCGTTTTACCAGGAGTGTAGGATCTTCCAGTTCTCAGCAAGCTACACCCTTCTCAAGCTTCGTCAGGTACCGCAAACCGTGAGCTCTCCAGTGCCAGAGGCGGGTGGGCTTCGGTTAGTGTGTTCTCCAAGTCTGTGCTCTGTTTCCAGACAGAAGGCACAGCTCTTATTTGCACCTGGCAGTAGACCTATGTAAGAATGCCTGCTTGGCAAAGAAAAGGAAACAGAGGGAATCTAAGTGCTCAATCACTGTTCAGATTGACCATTTATCACCAGGACCTGCCCTTTCCTCCCGTGAAGTGAAAAAGCTCAAGTGTTCTTTTAGGGCATATGAGGAGGACTGGGAGTTTGAGGGTAGCCTGGTGTACAGAAGGATATCCTGTTTTTAAAAAAAGGGCGGGGGGAAGGGGAGAAGGCAAAGTCAGGAAGGAACCTCGGGTAGTTTTAAAGTTGTTTTAACCAAGTGTCTACATAATATTTGGGGGCTCTGTCTAGTTCCATTTGTTTTCTAGAAACTTAAAAAACAGAGTCCTATCTTAGACTCTTCACATGAAGCTAATGTCTAAAGTCTAAAGAAGTCTTACCAGACAGTGAATGGGACACAGTGATTTCTGCCTTCTCCTTTGTGTGAAAGAAGCCACTCTCGGACTTCCTAGAGGTCACATTTGGAGGTGGTATGTAACAGCTGGGTGGTGACGGTGCACTCGGGGGAGGCAAAGGCAGGAGGATCTCTGTGAGTTCAAGGTTAGCCTGGTCTATGGAGTGACTTCCAGGACAGCTAGGGCTACACGGAGAAACCCTGTCTCAAACAAAACAAATAAAAACAAATCAAAACAAAACAATCGGAGGTGGTATGTAAACCAAACACAGATACACTTATGTTTGTATCAGAATAAAAGGGCAAACACAACATTTCATATAAATACTTTAATTATCTTATTACACAGTTTACTGACATCCACATCCACTACTGAATGTGTATAATCATACACAGCTATTCACAGGCACAGTATCACAGATAAAAACTTGAGTTACACAAAGCAAATCAACATATCACACAGGTAGGTCACTTCTGTGCTAGAGAACCCTGTACAAGTGAATCTGTTCCAGAGCTTCTCTGTCGGTCTCCGACTGCTGGCACACATCAAGGTTCAGTGGAATCTCTTCCACCCAGCAGGACAGCTGCAGATCAGTCTAGGAGGAAACAAGCACACAACGTGAAACTTCCAGAATGGTCCTATTGCTGGGAATTTCACAATACCACCCTAAGTAAGTACTCAACACATTTTTTAAATTAATATATTTATTGAATATATATCCCACACAACACATACACATTTATTTTGTATGGTACTGCAACATGATGTGGTCATCTATAAAATTCCCACTGTTATAAAAACAAAAACTTAAAACTCATGATGTTCAACTTTGGGGAGCTGGAGAGATGGCTCAGTGGTTAAGAGCACTGACTGCTCTTCCAGAGGATCTGGGTTCAATTCCCAGCACCCACATAGCAGCTCACACCTGTCTGAAGATCTAGTTGCAGGGGATCTGACAATTTCACACCAATGCACATAAAATAAAAAGTTAAATAAAAAAAAAGTTTACAGCTTTGTGCTGGGCCACATTTGTAGCTATCCCGGGTCACATGACATCACAGCCATGGGTTGTACATCCCTGTGTGAGGAGCTTCACATGGATTATAGTTCTCCACCACAGCAGGAGAAAAATCAAGCCATGAGATGCTCTCATATTTACTTTAAAGATCTATAATCCTAGCACTTGGGAGACGGAGGCAGAAGGATCATAAGTCTAACGGTAAGGAGTTTGAATTCAGCCTAAAATTAGAATTAAAAAATTCATCTTTGAGACCAGCCTGGTCTACAGAGCTAGTTCCAGGACAGGCTCCAAAGAGAAACCCTGTCTCGAAAATAAAAAAAAAAAAATTCATCTTCAAAGGCAATTGGATAGAACCTGTCGAAAGGATGTGGAAACCGAAGAAATCCTATCCTGTTGGCTGGAGAAGACCTTGGGGCTTGGGCACAGGGCAGCAGCTGGAGTCAGCAGCAGTTTTCCTGGCAAACCCATGTCAGCCATGCCATGAGGGATGGACAGTAGGGCTGGATGTCCTAGCACAGGGTGGATTCTGCTGTAACGACTCAGCTGAATTCTGTTTGGGCTTCCTCACATAATGCTGAAAGCCCACAAGAGTGAGGCCATTGGACACATAGGCTCGTTCTCTGCCCCAAAGACCTCTGCAGAGAGGATCCCATTCACCATTAAACTGAAATTAAACTTGAGCTAGTGACCAACTATGATGATTTTTCGTAAAAAACGCTTTATAATCAGACAGCCTGTCATCAAACTTCGAGGATTTTCATCAGCCTTAAAACTCATCTGGAAGGAGTTACGCCCGCTGTGTCTTGAGACCGGTCACTCTCCTCTGAAGCCCAAGTCAGCTTTGCAGAGCATCTGGGCAGCACAGGTTGTATTTTGGAGTATGGGTGCTCACAACAGATTTTTTTTAAAACTTATTTTAATTTTATAGTTATTAATTTTTCCATGCATGTATGTGTACCATAGTTGCGCCTGGTCCCCAAGAAGGCCACAAAAGGGTGTCAGATTCCCTGAAACTGGAGTTACAGATAGTTGTGAGCTGCCACACGGGCGCTGGGAACCAAACCCAGGTCCTCTGCTGGTGCAGCAAGTGCTCTACAGTGCTGAACCATCTGTCTAGTCCCCTGCAATACAGGATTTTTATTACCGTGAACAGCACTAAGTTACATAGAACCACACGGATGAGTTTTACTGTCTTCAACTTGGAAACTTACTTTACTTTGATTTTGGAACTTGAAAAATATCTTTTACAAAGACTTTTTTTTTTTTAAAAAAAAAGTGTTTTTAGATTTATTTATGTCTATGAGTGTTTTGCTTGTGAGTAGACTGTGTACCACTTGCGTGTGCCTGGTACACAGGAGTTCAGAAGGAGGATTATCCTGGAGGAGTTAGAAATGGTTGTGAGTGATCATGTGGGTGCTGGGAACTGAACCCAGGTCCTCTGTAAGAGCAACTAGTGCTCACAACAGCTGAGCCATCTCTCCAGCCCCTAGGATAATTATTTTAATGTAAGTGGTACAATAATTATCATAAGGCTTAAGTAACCAAAGACGGAAACAAAAGGAAATATACATAGGAAAGCACAGAGACTTGTCCTCGCTCCCATAGCTCTGTAGGAGCAATCTTCCCCCACAACCTGCAAGAGATCGGACCCTTCCCCTATAAACTCTGGAGCCATGTGTACGAATCTGTTTAAAGTAGTTTTCCTTTTACACAAATGTAGCGACTGTCACACATGCGCATGTGGCTATTGGATGACAACCCTCCAGAGGCCCTTCTCGCCACCACGTGCAATCTGGGGATTGACCCTGCCTGCCAGGACTGAACAGCAAGAGTTGCTGCCTGCTGAGAAACTGCACTGGCCTCAAAGTCGTTTTTGTTGTTGTTGTTTTTCGAGACAGGGTTTCTCTGTAGCTTTGGGACCTGTCCTGGAATTTGTCTCATAGAGATCCACCTGTCTCTGCCTCCTGAGTGCTGGGATTAAGTGCCTAGCAACTTTCCAGTTTTTAAAAAGTATTTATTTATTCTTTTTTTTTTTTTTTTTATTTATTATGTATACAATGTTCTGTCTTTGTGTATGTCTGCAGGCCAGAAGAGGGCACCAGACCCCATTACAGATGGTTGTGAGCCACCATGTGGTTGCTGGGAATTGAACTCAGGACCTTTGGAAGAGCAGGCAATGCTCTTAACCACTGAGCCATCTCTCCAGCCCAGTATTTATTTATTCTGTATACAGTGTTCTGCCTGTATGTATCCCTGCAGGCCAGAAGAGGGCACCAGATCTCATCACAGATGGTTGTAAACCACCGTGTGGTTGCTGGGAATTGAACTCAGGACCTCTGGAAGAGCAGTCAGTGCTCCAGCTCCAACTTTTCATTTCCTGAGACAGGCTGGCCTCCGTCAACTCTCAATCTTCATGCTCAGCCCTCCACATACTGGGATTATAGACTTGCACCAACATGTCTAACTTTTAAAAGTTTTTAACAATTCATTGTATTTATTTGTATATATACATGCCATGCCTCCAGACCTCATTTTTTTTTCTTTTGGAGATATTTTTTGATATAGGCCTGGATGGCCTTGAGGTCATTCATGAACCTCCTTGTCGCTGCCTCGCCTCTGGATTGCCGAAACTACAGGTGTCAATGGCTGTTTGGACAGATTTATGTTCATAGTATTAAATTGTTATTTTGGGGATTGGGGAAATGTCTTGGCAGTTAAGATTACTTGGTACTTTTGCAGAGGACCTAGGTTTTGTTCCCAGCACTCACATGGTGGCTCAACCATTCCTAAGTCCAGTTCCAAGGAATTTGATGCTCTCTTCTGACCAATGTGAGCACCAAGCACACATGAGGTGTACATACATACAAGCAGGCAAAGCAGTTACGATCATCAATAAATGTTTAAAAAGTTGCTGTTTTGGTAAGTGAAAAAACCCCACTAAACTGGCACAGGCATATGTATGTATGTATGTATTTGGAAACAGGGTCTTACTACGCATCTCTGGCTGGGCTGGAACTTGCTATGTATACCAGGTTGACCTAAACTCAGACTTTTTCCTGCCTCTGCCTCCCACGTGCTGAGATTAAAGGCATGTGCCACTATGCCTGATCAACAATATATTTTAAAAGGGATGTTTCTATGAGAACGGAAAACTCTGGTAGATGACATTACTGATGGGTAGAGTTCTCACGGAGGAAATGAAGGTGGTAAATTAGGATTAATATCTTTCTTTACACATTTCTTGATTACTTCCTGTACTATAAGAAGCAAAATTAGGGCATGAGAGATGGTGCAATGTTCAAGAATGCTTGCCGCACAACCACGAGGCCCAGAGTCCAGACCCCAGGTGATTCTGGATCACCTGGACCTGACGATTCACCTCCATCACCACGCTCAAGTAGACCAGCCTGGGTTACAGACTTCAAAAGGATTTGGGAAATCAAACTGCACGAAAAGTATAGTCTCCCCCTTCACTTGAAGTCGTCGGACAACTTCGACCCACTGCAGCCCCTTTATTTTGTATGGCAGAGTCTTGACATGGAGCCTGGCTGGACAAAAATGCATTCATCAACCATCTCTTCTGTTCTAAAAGACAGGATTATGATTTGGGTATTCATTTTTCCAGTTTAGTTTTTGACAAGGGGGTTCTGTTGACCAGGTTGGTCTCAAACCAGAGGGTTCAAGTGGTCTTCTTGTCTCAGGCTCCCATGGAGTTGGTGTTACCTTCCCCCTTAGCTGATGTGGGGGTCTTACCCACATTCGCTAGTGTTTATTAACCTACAACTATGACCACATTGCTATTAAAAACTGTAGAGAAACAAAGGAATCTACACCCAGATAGGAATGATATTTCAGTGCTTTTGAGGGCAGAAAAATAAACCACAAAGCAGAACTTTTGCAACACTATCTTGCTAAGTCTAGAATGTTATGATAGTTATCAGAAAAAAGCCAAGTTTAGATAAGAAAAATGGTGAAGGGCCGGTGATACAGACCAGTAGTTCATCGCTTGCCTAGCATGCATGGCGTAGGGATTTTCTTGTTTGTTTGTATTTTTTGAGACAGGATTCTCTGCGTAGTTCTGGCGGTCTTAGAACTTTTTCTTTCTTTCTTCCTTTGGTTTTCAAAACAAGGTTTCTCTGTAGCTTTGCAGCCTGTCCTGGCACTTGCTCTGTAGACTAGGCAGGCCTTAAACTCACAGAGATCTGCCTGTCTCTGCCTTCCAATTAAAGGTGTGTGCTACCATCTCCCGGCGTTAGAACTCTTTCTATAGAACACATTGGGCTCGAACTCAGAAACCCACCTGCCCAGCTCAGGAGTCTTAGTTTTAATTCCCACCACCAAATAATTAACAGAAGGAAAAGTGGTTACATACCTTCTTAAGACCTAAGAGAGACTCTTGGAGACTTGGTACTGTCACTAATAGCGAGCCTTGTTTTCTGACATTATGGATGATGTAGTCCCAGGCACTAGAAGACATAAAAAACCGATACAATAAAATGACATTAAGATAATATTACATATTAATCAGAACGGAGATGTCTCCTCTTTTTCCTCTCATGCTGGGGAGCGAAACAGAGCCTCAAACATGCTAAGCCACTGACTCTGCCTCATCCAAGTTTGGTCGTTCACACCTGGAATCCTAGCACTGAGGAAACCGAGGCAATAGGATCCTCTGGAATTGGAGGCCAGTCTGGAGACCATGGTGAGCTTCTGGGCACCAGCCTCAGCTACAGAATTAAACACAATCTCAACAAAACAGAAAAAAAAACCCACCACCACCGCCAACAACAACAAAAGAAGCACAATCCTGGATGTATTCTTTACCATAAAATCCAGCACACTTTGCTGTATTTACAAGAAGGTCTGTACATGAATATTTACTGTAGTTTTATTCATAAATGTCCAAACTAGGGAGCAATCATGATGTCCTTCAGGGGAATGAATAAACTGTGATATCAAGACAATACATATTGTTCAGCACTAGAAGGCAATGCGTGCTCAAGTCCTGAGGACACAGAGCAACCTCAGATGCCTATTGCTAGAGAAGACGCTAACCTGGAAGGGCTCTGCATTGTATGAGTCTAATCACCTTGTGCCGGAAATGAAAGCTTTGGGTTGCTGAGAAGCCCAGCGGTGCCAAGGGTGAGGCCAGAGTGCAGGACCAAGGGCTGAGCAGGGGATTCTTGGGGCAGTGAAACTACAGTCCATGTCTTAAGACTGAGTGCGTGTCATTACACATTTACACACATACGTGGGCTGCAAAACACACAACAAAAGTGAACGTTACTGTGGATGGGGACTTCCGGTGACTATGGCGGACCAAAGAGCCATCATGATACGTACACTGTTCTGATGATAGTGGCACAGACCCTGTAGGTGCGGGGGTAGAGCCTACAGGAAATCTTTATTTTCTTTACAGTTTTGCTGAGACTCAAAACTTCACTAAGAAAAGCAAAGCAAAAACTTGACATGTTAGCTTTTACTTGATACTGGATTTTTTTTTTCTGAATAAAGATGACAAAAGAAAATGCAGACAGAAATCTAGATGGGCAAAATGTTTACCCACAGGAAACAGAACTACAGCAACACAGTAGAAATTGACAAATTTTCCAGTTCCTGAGGGGTGTTGGCAAAGTTATGAGGTTAGAGTTCTGAGATTAACGAGATGGGGATGTGGGCTACTGGAAAGTTTCCGCATAAGGAGAAACCAAATTTCAGAGCCACACAAGTCAAGTGGGACCAGCACCAAAGTTCTGCAGTTTCTCTGTGAAACACATGAGACTCAGTGCTTCAGACGGAAGCCAGGGCTGGGATTGCTGGGTGGAGGGAGATGAAGAGTCCTGGGAAAACAAAGGGCATAGAAACCAGGAACCAAAATTAACTGTTGGACCTGTGTGGTGTGTAGATTAGATCTTTAAAAACTCACACCAAGAGTGGAATCAAACCTCATCTGGCTATCTGTGGTACTCTGGGATGGAATTCCAACTACCACATGGCACAGGCAAAGGTTTGGTGGGACCAGCCAGTTTTAAACATACAAACTTTCTATTGTAATGTGGTTCCTAAAAATGCTGTATTTTACAAGCTGATTTAATACAAGACTGTATTAGAACTGTATTAGCACGATCTTTTCATTTTTCTGAAACAGGTCTCAGAGCTCAGGACGCCCTGAACTAGCTATTTAGTTCTGCCACGGGCTCATGCAGAAGTGCTGCATCCTCATACGGCTTGGGTCCCAGAACCCTGCCTAGGGGCAATGAGAGAATGAAGAGAGGAGACAGACAGACACATGCATAGAAGAACTGGGGTTGGGTGGGCTGTGCTCTTGCATGGAGAAGCTCCGTGTGTTTATTTCATAAAGCTGAACAGGATATCGCATGTAGCTGAGCAAGAAGATGGGGCTCATGGTGGACAGCTGACAAGGAAGCAGGCTCAGCTAACCTCAGCAGGAGCAGTCTCTAAGGGGGCACTCTGCCCGCTGGAAACATCCAGGAGGAGAAGATATGGCAGTCCTCTCCTATACATTGTTAACACCTGAGGAAGAAGGCTTTGCACACACAAATAGATAAATACCAAATAGATAAACTCCAAAAAGAAATTAAATATATTTCACAAAATTGTTTTTTTCAAAACTTTGCATTTTGTGTTTAATATGTTTCCTTATTAAAATAAGTCGATATGCATAAAACTGTCAAAGAATAAATAAAAATCATTAAAAAAAACAAGTTGAGTTGGAGAGACAACTCAGTGGTTCAAGTCCCAGCAAACACATGGTGGCTCACAACCATCTATAATGGGATCTGATGTCCTCTTCTAGCGTGTAGGCATACAGGCAGGCAAAGCACTCCTATATTAAAAAATAACAAGGGGCTGGAGAGATGGCTCAGAGGTTAAGAGCACTAGCTGCTCTTCCAGAGGTCCTGAGTTCAATTCTCAGCAACCACATGGTGGCTCACAACCATGTGTAATGGGATCTGACACTGTCTCCTGGAAAGTGTATATATAATAAATAAATTTATTTATTTAAAAAATAATGAAAATAAGTAAATAAAACTAAAAAAAAAAACCCATGAGTGTGTCATTTTAAAGTCAGCATGAAAACATTTCTATCTTAATAGCCAGTCTCTTTTCACACCTTGCTGGATATATTTAATAACAGATTTCTTGCTGAAGTAAATAACATACCTGGCCTGTTCAGCCTCAGTAAGAAAATATTCGAAGACGTTATTCATCACAATGACGTCAGCACTCTGCAGCAGTGGACCTTGGGTACAGACGTCTGCGTGGAGCACCTAGGGAGGACGAGCTCTTGTAAGACGATGAGGACAATGCGCCTCACAGCCACATAAACACCGACTGGCTCGGGATTATGCAAGACCACACAGAGTTCTTAGGATCTCGTAAGCCCAGAAGCTTGTAAAGAACACTTGTTATGGAATTATTTGTTTCGTTATAATTGTGTCCCCTGATTCATAATTATTTTCTTTTTAACTGAATTCAGAGACTTTATTTTTCCATGATAATTACACTGTTAGGTTTAAGAGCTGAAAGATCTGGGTGTAAAGGAGTAAATTATGGGTCTGCCCAACTAGACTTGTACTCTCAGGTAGGTTATGAGTCCCATTACATAATATGCAAAGTTAAAGGCAGATATGAAAATGAAAACCCTCAAGGGGCTGGAATGATGGCTCACTGGTTAAGAGCATTTACTGCTCTTACAGAGAGGACTGGGGTTTGATTCCCAACACCCACTGTGGCTAACAGCTGTCTGTAACTCCATAGTTCCAAGGGATCCAGTCCTCAGTGGGTACCAGGCACACATGTGGTACACAGACATACATGGTAGGCAAAAACACAACACATACAATTAAAAGAAAATCTTAAAAACAAAACCAAAAACCCAAACCCTCAAAACCGTTAGCTTATAAACTGTCAAATATTAATATGCCCTATGCTAACCTGATTCTAAAATTTCCTTGAATGTATTGTCTACCAGGATAAAGAAGCTAAACAACTTATTTAAACAGTATATAGGGCTGAAGAGTTGGTTCAGTGGTGAAGAGCACTTGTGGCTCTTCCAGAGGACCTAGGTTTGGTTATCAGCACCCACACGGCAGCTCACAACCTTCTGTAACTCCGCTCTCAGGGGAACCAATGCTTTCTTCTGATCTTGTGGTCAGACACCCCATATGGTGCACAGACATAAATACAGATAAAACATTCATACACAAAAAAATAACAAAATAAATACATTTTAAAAAAATCCTATATAACTCAATAATTAAGGCTTTGCAGACAATAGGCATGGTAATAAGAAGATACACTTATTGGCTCAGGAGCAAAACAAATAGATTTTACTGTAAAAGGAAAAGAAAGTCTTTACCTTATGTTATTTTCAAATAAATACTCAAGCCTTACAAATATGATATGCAAGGTGGTGGGGGCTGATTTAAAAAAAATTCTTTCTTTTAAATAATAAACATTCTTTTTTTCTGCATTTTATTTATTTAATTTCATGTGTATTCGTGTTTTGCGTCCATGTATGCCTGTACGAAGGCATCAGATCTCCTGGAAATGGAGTTACAGACAGTTATGAGCTGCCATATGGATACTGGGGATTGAACCTGGGTCCTCTGGAAGAGCAGCCAGTGCTCTTAAGCACTGAGCCGTCTCCCCAGCCCAATAATAAACATTCTGAAAAAGTTTTGGTTCATTTATCCTAGAACTTTTAAGCACAGCTTTAACACAGTCTTCAATAAAAAGAAAGACAGCTGGGCCCGCAGACAGCTCAGAGGGCAAGGCTCTTGTCACCAACAACCCCGTTAATAAAATTTCAGACATTATAAACATGTAGCGTAGCTACGCAACAGATATGCAAACTAATCAGCTGATTTATCTTCGTCCTCTCTTCTTATCCTTAGTTCCTCCTTTCTCTTTCCCACCTATCTTTACTTTCTATTTTTCTTTCTCCATTCCTCTACTACACAAACTAGGGAAAGAAGAATCAGAAGGACCAATTAATCATGGCATACAACAGAAGGTACCAGGAAAACTCTAGGGATGCTTAGGGGCAGACTCAGGACTGCTGGCAGCACAGAAACCATGAAAACAAACAAACTCAACCAATATTTAGTGGCCAGCTCTTAGGTATGAGCTATCGTGCAGGGAGACAAACCAGGTTAAAGAGACGACAGCATCTGGACCTGAATCCGGTTCACTGCACTAATGGGATGAAGAAACCCAACTGATGGAACTCCCTGGTCACAGGAGCGAGCCGAGTGCGATGACAGCAAAGAGTGAAGGTTTAGTGCCAGCCTGGAGGGAAGGCACAGGAGAAAGCAAAACAACAGACCCTGTAGTCAAGAGAGCGGATCAAACTCAGACATGTATTATCAACACTCTATCATAATGACAGCATGGAACTACTATTTTCTTTTTAATAGAAAAAGAAAGAAACCAAGAAAGACGAGGGAAATTAGAACGGAAACAACAGACACAAAAATTTCGAAATTTAGATGGGCGGTTAGTTGAGGAAATAAAACAATTACCTTTTATAAAAAAGGGGAAGCCTTGATCTTAATCTTTTTAAAAACTTTACTGATTGTTATTTATGTATGTGTGTAACTGATTGTTCTTTATGTATGTGTGTGTGTGCGTGTGAGCCTCCTTATTTGTATTTACACCTCTTTATTTGTGCATGTTGGATCATGCACAAATGATGTCACAAGCAGTTGTGAACACTGGATGTAGGCTATGGGAACCCCTGGGTCCTCTGCAAGAGCAGCAAGTGCTCTAAACCACTGAGCCATCTCTCCAGTCTGTAGATCTATAACACCGCTGAGTGTTTCAATGTTAAGGGCAGTTACGTAGTATCAGAGATTGTCAATATTCTCCATATTGCCATGAGAAGTAAAGCACCTTATGAAAATTTCAAAGATTACTGTATTAAACAGATCCCTTCAGCCAGGTAGTGGTGGCGTATGCTTTTAATCCTAGCACTCGGGAGGCAAAGGCAGGTGGATCTCTGTGAGTTTGAGGTCAGCCTGGTCTAGAAAGCGGGTTCCAGGACAGGTTCCAAAGCTACACAGAGAAACCCTGCCTCAAAAAATAAATAAATAAATAAACAGACCCCTTCCAAAAAATCAAAACCCCTCAAAACTTTTGTCTTGTGATTTTGTTCTTAGAGGAAACCTGTACTAGCCTAATAATAATAATAATAATAATAATAATAATAATAATAATAATAATAATCCTTCCCTAATAGCCACTACCCTGTGACATTTACATAGTAATTATGACAGTGCAGGCCCTTTCATTTCAGTTTATAAAATACACTGGCAGCCAAGCTCTGGAGAATTACAGTCCTGCTATCCCAATTGCGATATGGAGAAAGAAGAGGAAAAAGCTCTCTAATAGCAAACACACCAGGCCACCTCAGTCAGTGTCTACACACAGCAGCAACAGGTAAGAACACAGTAGCGATTAGATTAGGTAAGGTTCATAAACACGCTGTGAAGGTACCTTTATTCTGTCACCGAACTCGTATTTTTTGATGATCATTTCCTGCAATTGGCAAAATTCTCCGTTGAGCTCCACTCCACAGAGCTGCGCTGCTGAGCTGTAGAGGTAGCCCTGAGACAGGAAGACACGGCAGGCTGTAAAGCAGGCAGCGTCTAAGCAGAGGTTTATGTCCACTGTCACAGAACTTACCATGTTCAGAACTTTACTGACCGGGGCCCTGATTGAAGTCTACTAACGCCTATCATTTAGCTATATTTTTAAGGCTGGTTTCTAAACTTTCCTGATAAAACTAGGCATTCAGCAAAGCCAGAAATGATGAAAGTGACCATACCCTGCCTCTGCAGTTTCTGGAAGTCCTATCATGGCAGAGCAGGCAAGGAGTCAGGCTGTAGGGAATGCAATGATGACCACACATCAACCATTTCAAACTAGGGAAGGAAGGTAACTGACCAAACCAGTTCACAAGGCCGTGCAGGACTGCTGGGGACTGCGATCTCTTTCTGCCGCGGAGCAACAAAAATAATATGGAAGGAAAGGTCGGGTAATTTGGCTACTTTTTTTGAGACAGGATTCATGTAGCCCAGGTTGGCTCTGAAGTTTTAGCTTCTGATGGTAAGATCAGACATGTACCACTATGGCTGGCTGCTGATTGCCTATCAGCATTTGCTCCAAGTTTGAATCCACAGCTCCACCACAGACATTTATGTTTTGAAGTACACATGTTGGTATTAAGAAGTTTAGTATTGATTCAATCAGCAAGTTACTATAAAATGTCACATTTATACATTTATAATATTTACATTACCAGCACTGACACTATATGATCATAGTCACAATTATTCAACATTACATTTTTGCATTTTTTCCCTTTCCCTCCCTCTTTGCTCTTTCATCTTCTCTCTCTCTCTCTCTCTCTCTCTCTCTCTCTCTCTCTCTCTCTCTGTGTGTGTGTGTGTATGCTGTCACGTAAGTGAATTTGCAGGCGTGTGTGCTCACAAGAACGGGAGGAAGCCAGAGGATGGCGTCTCCCCGCCTACCCTACACCATATTGCATCAAGATGGGCAATACTCTTTAAGGAAAAGCCAGTGGGCGAGGCGGGGAGAGCTCAGGAGGCTGAGTCCCAGGACCACTCCAAGGTCAGTCTGATGATTTGGAAAGACTCAGTCTGAACCCAGAACCCAGCCCAACCCCGACAGGAGCACCAATAAAAAAAGCCATCTATTTACAGAATGGAAGTTTGTTTCTGCCTAAAGCAGGCAGCAAGGCCAGGAGTGACGGCACCTGCTTCTTTAACTAATACCACCAGAAACCACATTTGAGTTTTTTTATACATTGACTTAAGAACATCAGATGTACCCAAGATTTGAATTTATAACAAGAGACATGGTGATGTAATATTTCTTTCTTTTCTTTTTTCTTTCTTTTTGGTTTGTTGAGATAGGGTTTTTCTATGTAGCCTTAGCTGGCCTTGAACTCAGAGATCCACCGGCCTGTCTCCCGCCCACTGAAGTGATATGTCAGAAACAAAAATAATGCGCACATCTTGGGTCACAGCAAACTGGATACAATGGATCCTTGGACATCACCCAGTACACACTTAAAGACAGGGAACTAGATATCCAAAACCATTGAGTGACTTGCTATGGACACAAAAAGATTTCTTAGGTCAAGTAAATTTGTTATTTTTATGAGTTCTTATCAAAGTTCAGTATACTATTTTAATATAGCACAAAGAAAAAGAAGCCAGACAGCGAGACAAGCTTGCAATCACAGTACTTAGTGGGCAGAGGCAGGAGGATCAGGAGTTCAGGTTTATCCTCACCTACATAGTAAGTTTGAGGCCAGCCTGGGCCACATGAAAAGCACCCTCCAAGTCCCACCCCAAAAGAAAACAAAACAAAACCAGAGGGGTAGTGGGAGGGGGAAAGGAGAGGAGAGAGACAGTCAGCCAGTCACATGGTCTACCCTGTTTACATTTGTCATTAGTGTTGTGGAGACAAACCAGGGCAGGAAGTAGGACAGCTGTCTTTGAAATTCCAAACCCAATTATTACCAGGGAGCAGGATTAGGAGCCTGCCAATGGATCCTGTTTTGACCTTATCCTGTTACTTTAAGAATAAAGCCAAGCTGTCACCTTGGATGGTGGCAGGCAAAGCTGTTCTAGCAGAAGCAAGTATTCCCCACATGTTGAGGCCGTTCACACGCCGGACTTTACCCCGTAAAGGACTGTGCCGAGCCTGGAGCCGATGTCAACCAAGACCTTTCCTGACAGGTCGGGCAGTACCTGATGATAAAGGAACTTCAGCTCCATGAGTGAGAAGGAATGGGAAATAAAGCCTGGAGAAAGGAGAGAATGAGCATCAAGTTATGGGTTTGTTCTGTTCGTTTATTCTTTCCAGACAGGGCCTCACCTTATTTCTGTGACAGCCTGCCTGGTTTTCCTCTGACCTGGAGGACACCCAAAGACTCCCAACACCATGTCTTACATAATTTAACTGTCAGGAAGGGGGGTAATAAAACAGAAGAGGGCAACAAAACATGGAAGCAGGCGGACCAGTCTCCAGGGAGGAGTCTCTGGAATGGGGTGTCGCTGTCTTAGAGTTGCACAGTCAGAGGTGGGAGGGGCCAGGCCACAGCAGCCCTCAGCCCCTTACCTCTCACCACACCAGTGGTTCTTCTGGGGACCCTAAGGCTAGACAAACCCCTTTCTTCTGAGTACTCATCAGTCACTCACGGCGACAACCATTAGATCCGTTAGTTAGCTGAGCAGCTCTGGGTATCCAATCCACATTTATAACTGATTATGGGGAGACATAGCCAACCTTCAGATTTTTGTTTGTCAAACCTAGTTCTGGAAATGTTTATAAATCAGCTCCTTGGATGTGGTATTTTTTCAGCTATTCATGTGTCAGCTTTTCCTCTAGCTCTCGGCCACATCTTTTTGTATCCCGTGAATATCATCTTTAGAGATGTATCACTTGGTCAAAACAAAATCCGAATAAACTCTTCTCGGGACCCTCTGCTCTGCCAAACCACACCCAGTAGTATCTGATCACATCTGACTTGCTGAGCACGGAGACTGTTTCAGATGCCCTGGAAGTTACACTCTCACAGGAGTGAGCCAGCATGTGCCGTGTGCCAATCTCTGGAGTATGTGGAGTACGAGACAGGTCCCCTGTCCAGTCCCGTCTGATTAGGCTCTGGGCTGAAGAGCTATCCCTGCTTAAACAGTTCTGGACAGGACACTAAGTAACATTTTATCTGCCTACCCACCCTCTCACCTCCTTGTTTGTGAGTGTGAGCCTGCACTAATGTGCACGCCTCAGTGTGCATGCGGCACTCAGGACAACTTGAGGAAGTTGGTTCTCTCCTACCATGTGGACTCCAGTGATTAAACTCAGACCATCAGGTTTGACAGCAGCGCTTTTGCCTAATGAGCCATCTGGATGACCCTTAGAAAATAGTTCTATGTACCCTCCCTACCTTTATTTTGGTAATTGCTATGCCAGAAATTAGTTTTTATTTTTAAAAATGCCCAATAGTCTGACTACAAATTTACACACTCAAGACATGGGAAGGGGCTGGAGGGATGGCTCAGTGGTCAAGAGCACTGACTACTCTTCCAGAGGACCTGGGTTCAATTCCCAGCACCCACATGGCAGCTCACAGCTGTCTGAAGATCCAGATCCAGGGGATCTGACACCTTCACACCAATGCACATAAAATAAAAGTTAAATAAACCATAAAAATATTTTTAAAAAAAGACATGAGAAAAATGCACACTGAAGTAACAGCTTTGCAAGCTTGAATGCCTACCCAAAGGCGCCGTCTGGTGCGAGCCACACACAGTACAGTAGTTTCTGCTCATCTTTCCTTCCTCACATAATGAATCAATAAAGTCTTCATCATACAGGAATGCATCAACGTGAACCGTGGGTTCTGGCTGCTGTCGTATCTGGAGAAACACATCAAAGGCAACAGAGTACAAAGGAACTTCTTTTTATTGCTAAATAAGGCAAAACACCAGCAGCTCTTCTAAGTCCTGAGAACAAGGCCCAAAAGACAGTTGGCTGATTCAGTTCTGTTTACTGGTCCTCTCTCACTGTGTTTCTGAGACACCGATAGCTTTCTCTTTAATCTGAAGGACACAAAACATGACTTTTGAGTCTTACATGTCAACGACCATCGAAATACTTGGCAAGTCATCTTTGTTGAGAAAGCCAAGTTTTCAAGTTGCTAAAATATTATTAAAACTTCGAGCTTATATGCATGGGCACAGTAGTTCCCATTTGTCATACCAGCATTTGGAAGACTGAGGCAGGGTGCCCGAGTTTGAGGCCAGTCTGGGGTGTATAGTAAATTCAAGGCCAGCCTGGAATATAACCTGTATCAAAAAAACAAAACAGCTGGGCATGGTGGTGATGGCCTTGAGCAGAGCACTTGGGAGGCAGAGGCAGGTGGATGGATACCTGTGTGAGTTTCAGCAGTCTGGTCTACACAGCAAGTTCTAGACCAGTCAAGGTTTAGTGGAACTGCCTCACATAAATAAACAGATAACTATATACACACTTGGGAGGTGGTGGCGGGGAGGAGACAGAAATCTTTAATAAATAAATAAAAAAACTATATACACACACACACACACAATACCCATTATATATTATATTAATATATATACTAAAACTATAAAAACGTAGCCATAGCTGCCCCTTACTCCCAGCAATCCTCCTGCCTTTAGTCTCTCAAGTGCTATCATGTTCATCTTCATTTTCCTTTTAAAAACTTTCAGTGTTTTTTGAAGGCTATAGGTCAATTATTAATAAATGAATACTTTTCCTTATTTAACATATTATACTATATAGCATGGTGTTGATAAGAATGTTACTAGCACCCCAACTTCATTACAACTCCAGTACCAACAACACCCCAAACTGTATTCCAAAGTCTCAATTTAACACTGCTTTCTACTCTGCTCTTCTGAGAGCTATTTGAAAGACCGAGCACTTTCTAAGAACTGTTCGGGGTTCACAGTACCCACATACTATGGAAAGGTTGAGCTGGGTGTGGTGACACACACCTGTGATCCCAGCGCTCAGGAGGCTGAGGCCGGCAGTTCTACAGAGAAAGACCTAAGCAATCAAACCTGAATAACCCACCAAATAATCAAGCAACCCATAGTCTCCAATGTCTCCCCCACCAGCAAAGGACTGAGTTCCTCTGCTCAGGTGTTCATAAATGGAAAGGCCTAGACTGTTAACTCTTGATTTTTTTTTAAAATATGCTGACAAATGGATTCTCTAAAAAAATATTTGTTGAATAAAATAGTACTGGGGAGTCCAAAGGTTAAAGTCTCAAGAGAAGGGGGACATGTCTGAAATACCAAGTGAAAGATTGCTTAAAGCTGACCTTATAACCAACGGGACCACGTTTCTCGAGTGGCACAAACGGAAATGAATTCGGTTCAACACACTTACTTTCTGAAGGGCTAGCTGTTCCGAGCAAAGCACCGCCTCTGGGGGCAGACAGCTCCGAAGGTCATCGGCTATGTTTTTCAACATAACGTCATTGTTATCTTGAGTGAATTCGTCAAAATCCCCTGGAAAAGAATAAAAAGGAAAAAGAAATAGACCCCGCTCTTGCAGTCTGCCCTAGACTGACCGATCACAGACGACACACTTCCCACCAGACAGTGTGCATTTGTAAGGGGCTCGTCAAGAAGTTAGCACTGACTCGAGAGTGCTAACCCAAGTGCCATCAAAAATCGTGACTTTTTCAGGCTGTCAAGATGGCTCAGTGGGTAAAGATGCTTCTTTAAGACTTTAGTTCCATCTCTGGGACCCACAGGGTCGGAGGGAATCACTCCCACAAGCTGTCCTGTCTCTACACGTGCTGTGGAGTGTGCACACACATAAAATAAACAAATGTAAAGCATAAATTTAAAAATAAAATGAGGGCTGGTGAGAGATGGCCCAGCAGTTAACAGCACTAACTGTTCTTCCAGAGGACCTGGGTTCAATTCCCAGCATTCCCCTCCCAGCCAAAAAAGAAAAAAAAAAAAGGTTTTCTTTCTTCAAACTGCTCATTGAATAAAAGCAAAGAGATTCATGAAAACTTGTTGATTTAAACTGCGCCCCCCCTTTGTTTCTCGTATAGCTTTGGAGCCTGTCCCGGAACTCGTTCTGTAGACCAGGCTGGCCTCAAACTCACAGAGATCCGCCTGCCTCTGCCTCCCGAGTGCTGGGATTAAAGGTGTGCACCACCACTGCCTGGCTTTTAAATTGCTTTGACTCATGAATAGTAATCTTTTAGTTTTCAGGGTATTCAATGCTCTAATAAATAGTAAAATATTTTGTCTTTGAGCACATGAATCTTAGAAATTGTTCAAAGATTGTTCTCAGCAACGCACAAATCAGACGTGGTACCACACGCCTGTAACTCCAGGAGGCAGGAAGGTCACACCTTGAAAGTTGTCACCGGCTACACAGTGAGTCTGAGGCTAACCTGGGCTACGTAAGAGCAAGTCTCAAAAACACCAGATAAATAAGAGTAAAACTAGCACCAACTACAAAATCTATTTGAAACCATGTTGCCCTGATGAAAAAGATGAAGAATACACACGTTACAGAATATTATTTTAAGGTGTGTTACTTTTGTTTATGCTCTGGAACATTTGTTTAATGATGCAAAGATGTGTTTGATTAAATAAAATTCACCTGTGGCCTAGAGGCTGCGTCAGCAACCAGTTGACAGGAAACTGCAGGGAGGAGTCACGTGGAGAAGGGTTATAAGGAGGGACAAGGAAAAGCACAGGACTTCTTGGGAGACCGGGGAGGTGAGCTGCTTGCTATTCTCTCTGGGAAGCAGGACTCTACCTCAATCTTTGAATCGTGAGTTCTTTAGCTGGACAGAGATTTAGGTAAGTTCTCTTGGTAGCTTTGAAGGGTCAATGCCTGAGGGAACAGAATTTCCTCAGGCTGCAGCTCTTGCGGCCTAGCCGCTGGTAGTTGCAGTTGCTGACTAGGAAAGCCGTAGATTAAAAGGCAGTAACCATTAGAGGAGGGCACGCGCACGTACGCACAATCTTTTTTGAGAGACAAGATCCAAAGTCCAGATAGGCCTTGAACTCAGAGTGATCCTTATTTCAAGTCTTCTGAAGTGTGTGGTTACAGGTATGTTACAATGCCTAGCAAAGATAGCATATTTCCTTAAAAATTTTTTTTAAAGTTTTTTTATAGATTGTTTTGCGGGTCTGAATGTGTGAGCTGTGTGTGTGTGTGTGTGTCTGTCTGTGTGTGTGTGTGTCTGTCTGTGTGTCTGTGTCTGGTTGCCGGAAGAAGTCAGTAAAGGGCGTGGAATCCCCTGGAACTGGAGTTAATAGTTGTAAACTGCCATACGGGTGCTGGGAACGGAGCCCGGGACTTCTGAAAGAGCAACAGATGCTCCCAATCTCTACGTCATCGCTCCAGAAATCAAACGGCACACTTTTAAAGACTGTGGTCAATACCTGAATGGTCTGGCAGAAGGACAAAGATACGGTAAGAGATTAACAGTGGACCAATCTAGGTAAAGACACAAAATGGCATTCGTTTTGCTACAGTTTACGCTTTCTGTGGGTTGGATTGTCTCATTTCTAAGTAGTTCGTAAATCTAAAACAGGGCAGCTTATCTGGAAATGAGGCACTGCTGGAGGGCTGCTACTCTCCAGGATGCTAAAGGTTGACTGGGAAAGACTTAGAAAAAAGGAAGCATTTACGTTTCTCTGAAGATACTGTTATAATTACTATGAGCCCTCCATGCCCAACAGGGCTTCTGTGTGCTGCCCTGTCCTGGAAATAGCTCTGCGGAGCTATCAGGCTGGCCCCACACTCACAGACATCCACCTGCCTCTGCCTCCCAAGTGCTGGGATTAAGAAGTCATGCACCACCACCCGGCTTTAATCATGAGTTCCTTGCTCGGATATAAGGAACATAGGGCATTGTCTTTCCCCCTCCCTCCTCCTTTCTGGTGTTTTGATGGAGTTTCACTGTGCAACAGCCCTGGCTGTCCTTGAACTCACAGAGATCCACCTGACTGACTCTGCCTCCTGAGTGCCACCACTGCCGGGCAGGTATTGTCTTTCTTACTATTAAGAAGAGGTATGAAGCCAGACATTATGGTTCACAGGAATATTGTGCTTGAAGTCAGCGCAGGATACACAGTGAAACTATCTTAAAAAAAAAAAAGCTGTAGGGTTAATGGCAAAGTTGAGTGGCTGAACATATGCTTAGGGGGCGCAAAGCCCTATTTTTGATCGTAGCATCACAACAGGAAGGGAGGGAAGCATAAGTTCTAGAAACAAATCAAGGACATCTTGAAGGGAACGACATCCACTTCCTCCATTTCTTCATCTGCACCAGTGTGGGATTCCAGATGTTAATGTTGAGTACCCCCCCCCCATTTGAGACAGGGTTCTCTGTAGCTTTGGAGCCTGTCCTGGAACTAGTTCTTGTAGACCAGGCTGGCCTCGAACTCACAGAGATCCGCCTGCCTCTGCCTCCCGAGTGCTGGGATTAAAGCTGTGCACCACTCTCCACCTTAACTTGAAACAGGATCTCTCCTTGAATCTGGACTTGTCAATCCAGCTGGACCAGCTGCTAGCCAGTCCCAGGGGTCCTCTTCCCTCCACTCCCCAGTGCTGGATTACAGATACTTGCTGCCATGCCCCAGTGGACACTGGGGGCTGATACTCAGGTTCTCACGCTTGCTCAGCAAGCAACTTTACCCACTGAGTCATCTCCCCAGTACTATGATCTTTTTGTAAAAACAATCAAATGTAATATCTAAAAACATGAAGTAATGAGATGTTTTGATCCACGTCTATATTATCCAACATTTAAATCAGGTCAGAAATAGCTATCTCCTATACACGTGACATTTCTCTATGGTGAAAACATTCAAAATCTTCTAGCTTTTGAAAACACATGTCATTATTAGCTAGAGCCATCTTCTTGTGCAATAGCACACAATTATCTCCTTTTTTTTCTTAAGACAGTTTCACTGTGGCTGGTCTTGAACTCTCAGAGATCCATCTGACTGCCTCCTAAGTGCTGGGATTAAAGGTGGGCACCACCATGCCCAGCTTCCTTTCTAGAAATTTTTATCGAGTCAGGTTCTGGGCCTTAATCTCCTGATTCTCCTGCACCAACGTTTCCAATGCTAGGCTTATTGGTGAGTGCCTCCACACCTGACTTCCTTCTTTGAATATGTTTGGAAAATACTTATTTGGTGTGTGCAGTAGTCAGAGGACAGTTCTCAGGAGTTGGTTCCTTCCTGCACACACAAAATAAGCAAATATTTCTTTTTTTTTTAAATGTGTAGCCCAGGCTGGCCTCGAACTCGTGATTCTCCTGCCTCTGCCTCCTTCAGCAAATCCTACCGGCGTGCGCCACCACAACCGGCAAGCAAATATTTCTTGAGAGCAAACTCAGGTTGTCAGGCTTACCCGCTGAACCATATTGCTGGCCTCTGGCTTCTTTTGTTTTTTTTTTTTTTTTTTTTTTTTTGAGGCAAGGTCTCTCTGTGTAGTCTTGGCTGGCTTCGAACACACAGTGTAGACCAGGCTGCCCTCAAACTCAAAGGTGTGCCGGGCGGTGGTGGCGCACGCCTGTAATCCCAGCACTTGGGAGGCAGAGACAGGCGGATCTCTGTGAGTTCGAGGCCAGCCTGGTCTACCAAGGGAGTTCCAGGATGGGCTCCAAAGCTACAGAGAAACCCTGTCTCGAAAAACCAAAAAAAAAAAAAAAAAACAAAAAAAAAAACTCAAAGGTGTGAGCCCACCGTGCCTGGCTCCTTGCTTAAACAGGATACATTGTTTAGAATAACATACATATTCATGTCATAAATTAACTACAAATAGGACAATGTTTCATAGATTACAAAGTTCTTTCATATACAAAGTCAGTTAACTGCCCCAGCACCAACGTGAAGGAGAGAAAGCCAGACTACACTTACAGGGTAGGACACCAAGTCTTTTAAGTCTAACTGAATCTCAGTCGCGATAAAGGCAGGCTGGTAAGGGTTACATGAAATTTGGTCATGCTCAGAAGTAAGGTGTCCTTCTTTCCACAGCACCGCTGGTCTCTCTGCACAGGAACATTCTTTCTTTGCATAACTTGAGAAGAGTGATTAACACCAAACAGACTACTTGGCTCGGAACTGAAATGCGAAGGCTGTTTTTTTCTTCCCTTGCCTATCTAGCTTAATATTTAAGTTACTGATTCATATAAACTCCAGAAGAGGTAGATTATACCTTATAATGAAACAAAATAATATTACCATATACTCACATTGTCTTAGGTAGAACTTAAATATTGTCTTAGAAGCTCTGGTCCTGCCTCACTAATGGCTTTCCCCTGTATTCCCAAAATCTAATTAAAATTTCCCAAGGTGTTAATTAATACCTAGAACCTGCTTAGCTGCACTCTACAGATAAAACTGTGAGAACGTGTATGACTCAAATTTAATTCACTTACATCAGTAACTTAAAGAAAACCAAAACCCTCATTATAGTAAATGAAAATATTTTATGGCCCAGTTCCTTTAGATTTAGTTACAATCATGCTAGCAAAACCAAAGGCTTGCTATGAGTTTACCTTCTAAAACCAAAGATGCTCAGGAAGCTCACTGTGCCCTCTCACCCCGTGGCAGACGACCATGTGCAGGCCCCTGGCTGGCGGGTACAGCTGCTGGGGGCTGAACACAGGCAGGGACAGGACTTCTGTGTTCGTCTCACTTAGACTCTGCCTCTCTGTAACTCTGAATAGTTTTCTGCTCTTTCAGCTCGAATGGTAGGTACCAAACCTTTAATGTTACATATTGACTGCATGAGCACTCAAGGCATACTGGGCTGTGCAAGTTTCACAGTTTTACATGCAAGGACCCTATACATGGTACAAATAATTTTTCCTTAAAGCAAAAAAACCAAAATCTGAGAACTCTGATTTGACTGTGTTCAAAGGCAGAAGGGGATTTCTTTAGTACTTGCAGACTTCTTTGTGCTGGTTCTACTTAGAGATCTTAAGTGGTTACAAGTCAACCCTTGACTCACCTGGCTTTACCTCTGTTCTTTAGAACAGTCTCTCCAGAGACCCTGAACAGACTGACGAGCAGATCTTAGAGTTAGACTGCTTGAATCTGAATCCTGCGCCTACCAACCTATTATACAGTTACTCAACTCTCCCAGCCTCAGCTGCCCTATCTATAAAGTGGAAATAATCATCCCACATCTAAAGACTGCTTGGGTGGGTGTGTGTGAGAACATAAATTGCATGCTTAGAACACTGCCTTAGGGGCTGGCAAGGTGGCTCAGTGGGCAAAGGTGCCTGCTAGCAAGTCCACTGACCCGAGTTTGACCCCTAGTTGTATTTTGATCTCTACACACATGCGCGCACACACACACAATACGTATAATTATAATACAAATAGTGTCTTAGAGTTGTCATTAGTCATCTAAGAAGTTCATTTGCACTTGAGGATCAGTGATGCTTATTAAATTCGCTTTCCAAAATTATACTTTAAAAGCATTATCGGGGCTGGAAAGATGGCACGGTGGTTAAGAGCATACACTCTTCTTGCACGGACCCAAGTTCAGTCCCCACACCCCAAAACTCCCTAGTTTCAGCTCTAAGCCTCGAGCTTCCACCTGGGCCCAAACTCAAATGCACGTAACACCCTCCTCCCACAGAGCTGAAAGTAATTTAAAAATCTGCTAATTTCATGACCACGGTGAAAACATGCCTGATTTGATTATTTTGATAAGCTATAGTTTCACTTATGTATATTCCTAAATGCTTTTTCTGTTCCAAGTGTTTTTGTCTTTATTCAACTGCCTCTGATTCATAATTAAGAGGACCTTTCAAACTTCAAAAGGAAATTTTTAGTCAAGGTGAGTAAAATTAATTTTAATGGTTGGCATATAACTTTTGGAAAGACTAACTAGCAGATCATTTTTCCCTAATAATGGCTATAACAATATCAAAACTGATATATCATGGAAGTGTATAAAACTGAAATTCACTTAAACATCAAAAAGAATTCACTATGTAGACCAGGCCTTGAACTCACAGAGATCTGCCTGCTTCTGTCTCCTGAGTGCTGGAATTGAAGGTGTGTACTAACATGCTCGCTTTAAAAAACTGCATTTTATTTATTTGTATATATGTATTTATATGTATGTGCATATGTACTTGTGCGGGCACGTGTACCACAGTGCACAGGCAGAGGTCAGAGACCAACTTGCAGGAGTTGATTCTCTCCATCCATCTTGTGGGTTCTGAAGACTGAACTCAAATCAAACTAGACTTAGTAGCAGACATCTTTACTGAAGCATTTCAAATGGTCCCACCCCTCAAAAAAAAATCCTAAAGGCCATTTTAATTTGTTATGTCTACATAATTTCTAAGCATTAACCTTTTAATATTTTTATTTTTTGTTTATTAAGACAGGGTCCCTATATGTAGTTCCGGCTGGCCTGGAGCTTGCTGCATAGACCAGATTGACCTCGAACTCCTAGAAATCCTCCTGCCTTTGCCTCCCCCATTCGGGGATTAAAGGTGTGTGCCATCACACCTGATCCAAACATTTATTCTTTGAAAAATTTATTTTTAGTATTTTAAATTTGTGTGTGTATGGTATGTACATGTGTCTGTGGGCGCACTCAGAAGCCAGGGCTGTCATATTCCCCGGAGCTGGAGTTACAAACAGAGGTGCTGGGAACTGAACTCAGGTCCTCTGAAGAGCAGCGAGGATTTTTTTTTTTTTGAGACAAGATTTCTCTGTGTAACAGCCCTAGCTGTCCTGCAACTCACAGAGATCCACCTGCCTTTGCCTCCTAAGTGCTGGGATTAAAGGCATGTGCCACCACCACTCGGTCCGAGCAGTGATCATTCCTAACTGCTGAACCATCCCTTCAGCCCCTAACCTTTGGACAGTCAGAAACAGCTCTAGTTTGAACAATTAGGAACCCCATGATGAACATTGGGCATGCATGGATTCCTTCTGTTTTCTTCCTCAAGTACTCAGATAAGCTGAAGCCTTCTGCAACACACTTTGAAATTTCCTGAGTGATTATACTAAATAGTTCTGACAGATATGAAGAAAGATGGGTGGCTTTGTATGGTGGCACTTGCCTGCAATGCCAGCGCTCCTTCTCCCCTCCCTTCCTACTGGCAGGATGAGGAAGGATTCTAGGAGAGCCTGGAATAAACAGCAGGCTCCCAGCTGAAAACAATGAAGATAGACTTCACCCATCTGCTACAGCACTGGATATAATCATAAAAACAAAGCTGGGCTAGGTGGTGGTGGAACAAGCCTTTGATCCCAGCACTCGGAGGCAGAGACAAGCAGATCTCTGAGTTCGAGGCCAGCCTGGTTGTACAAAGTGAGTTCCAGGACAGCCAAGACTGCACAGAGAGAAACCTTGTCTTGAAAAAAACCAAACCAACATGCAAAAAAAAAAAAAAAAAAAGTTGGAAGTTGGTTGTTTTAATTTGTATTTATTCAATTATTAGTTAGGCCAAACATCATTTAGCCTGTACGACAGCTATTTCAGAAGGTGTAGTAACAGTCCTTTGGAAACTTTAACCTTTTGGAAAGAGATTAAAGAATGTTAATTGACCGCCTAAGGACAGTTAAGATTTTCTCAAATTATACAGAAGTAGGCAGTAGGAGAGAGGGCGGGAAAAGCTTCTCCAAAGGGCATGATAAGTCCCTTAGAAGTTTCTGCTTACATTTAATTAAACATATGGGGGAAAAACACAGTCAAGGCTGACAGCCCAAGATTCAAACCCCACTTTGGGGGCTGGTGAGTTGCTCAGCAGCTAAAGGCACTAGTGTCGTAGGCCTGAACCCATACACGGTGGCAGGGGGAACCGACTTAACAAAGCTGTGTTCTGACGGCCACATGAAGCTGTAGCACACATATGTGCACACATGTCCGTATTTTAGAATCCCACTTTTCCTATGTAGTATGTAGTCCTACCACTGTTTTTCTGAAGCTGATTTCCTTTGTGTCACTTTAAGTCAGAGACCATGATCACCTCCCATCACAAATGTTAACAATCTACCTAGTTCCTTGGTATAATATACCCCACAGGACTGCTATAAAAAATCTCCTGCTGTAATCTGTCATTTCCCTTCCTTACAAGTTTTGGATGATTTCCCATTTCTCAATGTATCAAAATTCATTCTAGACTTTTAAAAGAATCTTTTTTCTTTTTTTAAAATGCTGTTTATTTATCATGTATACGGTATTCTGCCTCCATGTAATCCCTGCAGGCCAGAAGAGGGCACCAGACCTCATTAGGGATGGTTGTCAGCCACCATGTGGTTGCTGGGAATTGAACTCAGGCCCTTCTGGAAGAGCAACCAGTGCTCTTAACCTCTGAGACATCTCTCCAGGCCCCCAAAAATCTTTTTTCATTTTACATACCAATCCCAATTCCCACCCCTTCTCCCATTTCTTCTACCTTTCCCTCCACCCCAACCCCATCTACTCCCCAGAGGAGGTAAGGCACATTGCTAGAGGAAGGCCCTTCCCACTATATCCAGGCTGAGCAAGGTATCCATCCAAAGAGAATGAGTTCCAAAAGCCCAGTACGAGTAGTAAGGACAAATCCTGGTGCCACTGCCAGTGGACCCATAGTCTGTCCCAGCCATACAACTGTCATCCACATTCAGAGGGTCCAGCTTTGTCCAATGCTGGCTGGAGCTGGTGAGCTTCCATTAGCTTAGGTAAGCTGTTTCAGTGGATATCCACACCATGGTCTTAACCTCTCTGCTCATATTCTCACTCCTCTCACTCTTTAACTTGAGTTTAGGAGACTTTTAAAGTCATTTATAACACCAGAGTCTAACCATCCTATTTGTTTTCAATTTAATCTTGAATTAATAAATAATCATTGTATATTTTTTCTGGGGTACAATAAATACATCGCAGAAGAATCAAATCAGTTGAGCTATCATATCTTTCCCCTCACATACTTATTTCTTGTTGGAAAGAACATGTTAAAATGTGCTTTTAATAATTCTGAAATAGCTGGATGATAAAGGCACGCCTTTAATCCCAGCACTTGGGAGTCAGAGGCAGGTGGATCCGAGTTTGAAGTCAGCCTGGCCCACAAACTGAGTTCAAGGGCAGCCAGGGCTACACAGAGAAACCTGCCTCCAAGAATGCAAACTAACAAATTTCTGAAATAAATTTTGTATTGAGTGATCAACACCCCCCCCCCTTCAACTCCATGTAGTGACTTCCACTCAATGCTATATAGTTTTTCAAGTTTGGCAATTTCCTGCTCTACAGAGTGCTAGCCTTTGAATGTGTCTGAACACCTGATCTTAAGTTAGGAGTGCTGTTTTGGATTTCTGTGGAACTGGATGGACAAAGCGCTGACCTGCTAGAGACAGGACTATAGGGGAGGGGCGGGAGGGATAAAGTCCATGGTCGTGGCTTCCTGGTTGGCTGTAGAGATGAGTAACTAGCTCCCACCACCACGCCTTCCTGTTAGTTAGTTACCTCTGGTGAGGTTATCTGGTCCACAGAGATGAAAAACGTAACACAGTGAGATAATACAATATTTGTCTTTCCTCCCTCCCTTCCCTCCTTCCTTCCAATGTATACAGTGTTCTGTTTGTCTGCATGCTTGCTGGCCAGAAGAGGGCACCAGATCTCATTACAGATGGCTATGAGCCACCATGTGGTTGCTGGGAATTGAACTCAGGATCTCTGGAAGAGCAGTCAGTGCTCTTAACCTCTGAGCCATTTCTCCAGCCCCAATATTTGTCTTTCTGTGCCTGGCTTATTGCATATAACACAAAACTCTCTAGATTTATCTAAGTTATTGCAAGTTAACAGAAACTTCTTTTTAAAGGATGAAGCTTAGTCTAGTGTAAACTGTGTGCTTAGATGTGGGAATCCCTAGGTTCAGTGTCACCACCACTCAAGCAAGCCGGCAGGTAGGCAGGTAAGGCAAGCAAACAACAAAGGCTGAACAATATTCTATTGTGTATATAAAATGTTAAAGCTCCGTTTATAATGCTGAAATAAATACCAGGGGTACAGACAGCTTTGATATACCAATTTTAATTCCTTTGGATATATATGCAGAGGTGGAATTGTTGAATAAGTTAATTCTATTTTTAGTGTTTAGAGGACCTTCCAATACCACTTTCCAAAATGGATACGCTAATTTAATTTACATTTCTATCAACAACATATAACAATGTCCCTTCACATTTTTGCCAACACTTGTCAGTTTTGACCTTTTTGATAACAGCCATTGTAAGAGATGTGAGGTCAATTTCTCACTTTCTATTCTCATCATTCCCTCATATTTTTGTTCTAGATGCATCTCCGCTGTTTCATGCTACTTCCTATGCACGCTGCTCCTTCCAACTCTGACCTGTATCATCCCCCGGCTCATCTCTAGTGAGTTACTAGAAAGCACTAGGGGCACATAGGGAGTACTAGGTCACATGGTACTTCTTCTTTTTTTTTTTTTTTTTTTGATTTTTCGAGACAGGGTTTCTCTGTGGTTTTGGTTCCTGTCCTGGAATTAGATCTTGTAGACCAGGCTGACCGCGAACTCAGAGATCCGCCTGCCTCGGCCTCCCGAGTGCTGGGATTAAAGGCGTGCGCCACCACCGCCCGGCCACATGGTACTTATGCTCTCAAATTAAGGAGACTCCCACTTGCTTTCTTCTAAACCAACCAGATGCCCTATAAACAACCCAACAAGCAGCACAAAACAACTAGAAAACTAGAAAGCAAGCGAACTGTTCTGTTACTACAGGATCTGAGGAGGTAGACTGCACTAAACTGCTTTTAAGTCTTTAATAAAGCCCATTCATGGCATTAGCCGCCTGCAAACTAGAACCGTTATAGAGCATACAAGGAAAACAAAATAAACCTAAGGAAAGCTCTGTCTGTGGCCAGAGACAGAGAAAAAGAATAACAGAGACTACCAGGGAGCCCCAGCCCGCACCCCACACAGGCGGAGGTGGCTACTAGGGAGCCCCAGCCCGCACCCCACACAGGCGTGGGTGGCTACTAGGGAGCCCCAGCCCGCACCCCACACAGGCGTGGGTGGCTACTAGGGAGCCCCAGCCCGCACCCCACACAGGCGTGGGCGGCTACTAGGGAGCCCCAGCCCACACCCCACACAGGCGTGGGTGGCTACCAGGGAGCCCTAGCCCACACCCCACACAGGCGTGGGTGGCTACTAGGGAGCCCCAGCCTGCACCCCACACAGGCGTGGGTGGCTACTAGGGAGCCCCAGCCCGCACTCCACACGGGGGTGGGTGGATAGGGGTGGGAGCGGGGAGGTGGCTGATGTCCCATCAGTGGAGCCTGCTGTCTCGGGGTCATCAACACCCTGACACCTGCCCAGTAGCAGAAATCACAACAGGCTTGGTTTGACTTCCCTCATCAGTGAAAGGTGGCCTAGCAAGGTGACCCAGGAAAGCGGATTCTGTTCTTGTAGAAAGAACTGAGCACACAGGCAAGAAGAAAGGAGAGTCCCAGGCGCCTACAAAGAAACCTCTACAGCTGACACTTTCAACGATTGAAGGCGAGGGAAGGAAAGGCGGTCTGGTCTCGGCATCCTTACTGTGTATAGTAAAGGTATAGTACTGTGTATAGTACTGGCCAATATGTCGGGAAAGGAAAACCCATGGAAAGGGCAGGGAATGAAATCAGGCATGCCTACGGCCAATACAGAGGCTATCATGAAAACTCACAAAGCATTCCATATTTTTGGTTTGGAGCTTTTTTTTCTTCTTCTAAAAAAGAACGTGAAGTGGGCTGAGGGGTATGGGAGGAGTTGGGGGAAGGGAAAGAATATCACCAAAATATATTGAGAGAAATTTTCAAAATCAAAAACATTAAAAAAGGAAATCAAGTCTATACAGAGATGATCATCTTTGGAGAAAGAACTATGGAGTCTACTGAAAAATACCTAAAACCAGTCATTTCAACAAGGTCACAGGTCACAAAACAACGGACAGTTACCCTCACCTTTGTATAGAGAAATGGAAATTAAAAGTACAATTTATGGGCTGGTCAGATGGCTTGGCAGTTATGAACACTTGTTCTTAGAAGACCTAGGATCAAGAGGATCCTAGAGACCCACATGGTGGCTTACAAGCATCTGTCACCCTCTTCTGGTCTATGCAGACACATGCAAAACACTCATATACATTAACAATGACAATAAAAGAACATTACACATTTAAAAACCCTACATTGTATAATAGCTCAAGAAAAATATTTAGATATACTTTAAAAAACAAGGGTGGGACCTATATAATGAAAGAAATCAAAGAAAACTTAACCAATTGTAGACAGCACGCATGCAAATGGGTCGTAACACAACATACCAAATGAACATGCCACATCTCCTAAAACGCTGCAATTTTCTTTCCTCTTTTTTTTTTTTAGTTTTTCGAGACAGGGTTTCTCTGTGTTACATTCCTAGCTGTTTTGGAATTAGCTCTTGTAGACCAGGCTGGCCTTGAACCCACAGAGATCTGCCTGCCTCTGACCCCAAAGTGCTGGGATTAAAGGTGTGTGCCACCACCGCCCAGTTTTCTTAAACATCTAAGAGTTTTATGTTTTTTTTTTTCTAGTCAGGCTCAGAGATTCCCCAGAATTCTCAACTTCTTGTTAAATGCAGGCCCCCATCTGGTAAACAGCCACATAGTCTCCTTTAACGTTGTTTGAAGTTTCAACATAAATATGACAATTGAAAATTGCTTGAACCTTGGGCCGGGCGGTGGTGCACACCTTTAATCTCAGCACTTGCAAGGCAGAGGCAGGCAGATCTCCGTGAGTTTGAGGCCAGCCTAGGCTACACGAGCGAGTTCCAGGACAGCTCCAAAGCTACAGAGAAACACTGTCTCAAAAAAAAAAAAAGAAAAAGAAAATTCCCTTAACCTCTGTAATTTTGGTTTTACCTTTACTATTAACAGTTTAAAATTAATCTTTTTGTCCATCCCACACCCCAAAAGATTTCCATTTTACCATGTATAAAAAAATAAATGTATAGCTACATAATGGCTTTTTGTTGTTGTTATTAAGTTGAAAATTCTAACAGCCTTAAACCTTTTTGAACATTGCTATTCCGAGTAGAATCCGCCTGTGCGAGTAACTGAACAAAGAGGTTCTAGAAGCCTGTCTAAAGTCAGCACGGGCATCACAAGCCACCTAAAGTTGGTTCTCAGGCATCCATTCCTAAAATGCACTGTGATGACCAGGTGTGAGGTGTGCGGTGGCCAAGAGATGCCTGGGAACTTGGTGCATAGTTCCCGCCCTGTCCTGGTACCCCAAGATCAAAGCCAACAGCAAACGGCCGGGCTCTAGCTATGACAGCTTACGAGTAGTTCGCATCCAGTGGAGCAGTGCCGGGACATCTGCTGGAGCCGTAGCACCGAGCAGCTGAAGCACAGCTCGGCGAGCGGAGCCAAAGTCCATGCCGGCAGCCAGCAACCACAACACGAACACGTTCGCACTGAGCACGCGCAGACAGAACCCGCGCTCGCCGCGACCCCGCCCTCCGTGGAGACGTCACTCAAGAGGGCCGAGCCGCTAAGCCCCGCCCCCTCGGGCGGCTGCGGAAGCCCCGAGCCTCGCCCCCTCGCCGGGTCCCCCTGCACACTGTCGCCTAGTCGCTCTTTCTCCAGGTGGCTCTTCGAGTCCTGACTGTCCCCCGAGATAGCACCCGGAGAGGGCCGGTTTCGCCGCTAGCCGGCCGCCGCAGTGACGTACAGGTAGCATACTAAGGTCAAAGGTCAGCCCCAGCAAAGAACGCCCCTCAATCCTTAACGTAGGTGGCCGCCGGAACGCGGCTTTGTGCCCCGGAAGCGGAAGTGTGTTTTCTCCACGAAGGGCTGGCCCACGCTGAGTGATGACGTCTCCTCATTGGGCGGAAGGTTCGGTGGCTGTCGTCGGTGTTCCAGCTGGTGGGAGTTGGCTTCTCGGTGCTGGGCGCTGGGCCCCTGGTGTCTGTAGCTGGGAAGTTGGGCTGCGGGGTCGTCCCTGTCCTTCTGCTTCCAGTGTTCCTGGGTGTCATTCTGCGGCGCGGGGCCTCGCCACGGACTCGCCGGCCCTGGGGGGGCCACGGCTTTAGTGGTGCCTTTCGCGGTGAGTGTGGGAGTTTTCCTCGCTCTGCGCTGCTGAGAAAGTAGCCGGGGCAGCCGGACCCCTAGTTTGGGCGGGACGCTTCTGCGGGAGTCGTTCCTCGTCGCCGCAGGCTGCGATCGCCGAGGCGGAGGTGCCCCAACACTTTTTATCTCTTGTCCTCCGTCGCAAGTTTTACTAAAGGATGCGCTGTTTACCCTTTTAATTTGTCTTCAGATTTATCCGAGCCAAATAAGATGTAAGCATTTGTAGTTTCGATGGCTTTCCTGAACTTAGATGAGGCTACTTGCTCAAAGCCTTCTGATGTGTACTGGATTTTGTTTTCCTTTTAGTTCTTAACATATTGTTATTTCTGCACGTAGTAGATCTTGGCTAAATGAATAAGATAGTTCAGTGACAAAGATAAAATATAGTGACGATTTTGTTTTTTATTAGTTTACAGTACTGACAATGCTTTTGTGTTTTTGAGACTCCCCCCCCCCCTTTTTTTTTTTTGCTTTTTCGAGACAAGGTTTCTCTGTGTAACAAACCTGACTGTCCTGGAACTCACTTTGTAGACCAGGCCGACTTTGAACTCACTGAGATCCATCTGTCAGTTCCACCATCTCTAAGTGTATATAGATTTTCTTGTTGCTAGTCTTCACTTAGTTGTTATGTATGCATTTGAACAAAATGTTTACAGGTAAGATGTAAGGATAAAGTAATGAAGGACAGAAGCCCCAACAGAGATGCTAGGAGTACAGGGGAGGAAAAAGTCGACAAATAATATATTATAGCATGACGAATAATGACACACTCTAGTTAGGCATGAAGAGGTATGGGATAGCGGGGCGGTGGTGGCGCATGCCTTTCATCCCAGCGCTCGGGAGGCAGAAGCAGGTGAATCTCTGGGAGTTCGAGGCCAGCTGGTCTACAAGATCTAGTTCCAGGACAGGCACCAAAGCTACAGAGAAACCCTGTCTCATAAGAGGTATGGGATGAAAGTTAATTGCTCCTTAAAAGATCTGTCTGAACTACTTGCTGTTGAAATCAAGTGTCTATTTCCTAACAGGCTTAAGAGGATGGAAGAGAGTTAGGTAGCACTTTTAGTACAATTGCTAGGACAAATCAGTAGTGGTCCAAAAGAAGAGGGAGACATTCCCTCAAACCTATGCACCTCTACTTTTTGAGTCTGAATAGTCTTTTCTGACTTAATAAAGAGTACTATACAAGGCGTGCTCCCATAACTTTCTGTGCCTGCCATGGTAGCTTTTTTCGCTTTTAAGGGTAGATTTTTTTTTTTGTCAGTGTGCTTTTGGAATAAAAACTTTTAGTCTCTTGGGATGCTTTTATTTTGGTTGATCTGCTCTTACATTTGCCCCTTATTGTGAGAATGCATGCTCTTCATCAGTTCCCCTTGAGAGTGTTCTCACCTACACGTGCTGTGTTCATGCCTTTCTTTCCCCTAGCCTTCAATTTGAGAGTTTTGCACTTTCTGCGGACTCAGTTGGCCCAAAGCAAGTTCACTGCTTCCATCTCCCATTTTCCACCAGGTTATGTAGTATAACTAAGACTCTTGGATTTTTTTTTCCTGTATTGCTCTTTCTAATTTTCAGAGCCGCTTCCCTTTGCTCCCATCCATTGGTTAATGCCGTTGTTAGCCGCCTGGCTATTCAAACTGGAAACACTGGAATAACTTTTGCCTATTCCTCATCGTGTATTTTTGTTGTTGTTGAGGAGCACTTTTATTTCTCTTGTAAGCTTTGGGATTATGGCTAGTACTTGTAGATTTGTACCTCTCGAGTTTTTCTGCATTGGATGCATTTGCTGTTGTTTCCAAAGATGTTTTTATTCCGTATATTCGGGTACATATGTTTATGTGTGTACATAAAGTTTTTGTTTTCCTTTTTGAGACTAGATCTTAATATGTTGCCTTGGCTGACCTTGGAGCCATGGTCTCAAGCGATCTTCCTGGTAAAATAAAATATACCTGTAATGTTCCTCTGCGTAAGATATTTTAAAAGTTGAGGACAAGCTGGGCTATTGTGGTGCACGACTTACTCAGCACTGAAGAGGCAGAAGCAAGCAGATATGTTCGAGTTCGAGACCAGCCTGGTCTACAGAGTGAGTTCCAGGACAGCCAGGGCTAAAGAGAGAAACCCTATTTTGAAAACAAAACAAGCAAAACATTGAAGACAGTTTCATTCCTGTTTGACTTGAGGAATGTTGCTGAGGCCAGACCTGGCTGTGCCTAATCAAGAGTTTAGATAAGACTACTTCTCTAAAACATTCTATTATTTTTTTCCTCTGATGTCATTGTCCCTGGAGACTCTGACTGAGGATTTTATTTTGAGCTGATAGGCATTGTATAAATGTAACTAATGTAACATTACTTGTGCTTGTGCCTTCCTCCCCTTTTCCTTTTTGCCCCATCAGTGCTTTCTTCAGTTTCAAAAGCAACAACTATTTCCAAGGTTTTTTGTGTTTTGTTTTGTTTTTGCAGTTTTTGTTTTCAGTTTTCCTTTTGGCAGTATTTTGTTCTTGTAGGGTTTTTTTTCCCTCTTTTCCTTTCTTACCTGTCCCCTTTTCCTTTTTCTTTTTTTCACAGTATCTTACTATGTAGCCCTGGCTGGTCTAGTACTTGTTATTTAGACCACACATGTAGATCACCAAGGTCTTTTAGGAGTCTCCCATCCAAAATAAAAGCTGTGCACTGCTATACTCACCCTTTTGTTTTTGTTAGTTACTATTCTCGTTGTTTATTGGGTGTGGTATGGGGAAGGGAGGGAGGTATATGTTTATGTGTTTGAGCATTTGTATATGTGTCTGCAGGTCTGAAGAAGAAACTAGAGGAGAATGTTGGATATGTTCCTTCTTGCCTAACTCCTACCTAACAGGGTCTTTTTTTCTTTTTATTGTAAAATCTTTTTAAAGTTATTTTTTAATTTTTGAGATTATAATTTTTTAATTTCCCCCTCCCTTTCTTCCCAATAAACCCTCCTATATACCCTTGCTCACTTTAAAATTCATGGTTTTTTATTAACTGTTGTTACATACATGTATGTATATATTTCTAAATACATAAATACACCCCTCTCAGTCTATATATGACTTGTATGTAGGTTTTCAGGGCTGACCATTTGGTATCAGATAACCAGTTGGTGTGTTCGTCCATGAGGAAGGCTGTTTCTCCTACTCTGAGCATTCCTTAGTTTCCTATAATTCCTGTGTAAAGTTGAGGCCAGCTGAAAGCTGTTGGTTACTGCAGGGTATGTGTGCCACTACTGCACCCTTGCTGTATCGTCGTACCATTCCAGTTGCTCTGCTTGATACAGTCATAGCTGGGTAGGACCGATGGTTGCTTCCCTCCTTTTGAAGCTTGCATGGAGCCCTCTGCTACCAAAAAAGCTAGTCTTAGGGGAGGGAGATTTCTGCTCCGAGGTCTTTGGGCCTTGTGTCTGAACTATGTAGTGTTTTCATTAATAGGGACTTGCTTTCTGCTTCTGGAGCGGGGGAGCAACCAAGGGCGATAGCAATAGCCCTTCATGTCTTGGGAGTCTTGTGTAGAACCCAAAAGAAGCCTTCTCATGCATGCTGTTGCATTTTTATTAGATGGTCTTTGGTTCTTGGAGGGAACATTGTTAGTCCAGATGAGAAAATTTCATTTAAACTATATATGTATATTTATATATAGACTTAATTATATTGTAGCTTTTTTGTTTTGTTTTTAGGTAGAGTGTTAATAGTATGACTTCTTTCAAGCACCCTTATTTTGGTTGTTTTACCCTCATGTGTAGCTCGAATTCTGATTGGTCTTAATAATAAAAACCTGGAGTCAGATATTAGGGGGTGAAAGCTGAGACCAGAGAAACAGTGCAGCCAGCCTTTTACCTCTACCGGATCTTCAGACTGCACACTCAGACTACATCTCAGACTGCATCCTCTGACTACATCTGAGCTCCTGTCTCCTCCCGCCTTATATTCCTCCTCCACCCACCATATCACTCCTGTCTCCACCTCCCTAAATTCTGTCATTAAAGGCATATGAATGCCAAGTACTGGAATTAAGGTGTGAGCCACCACTGCCTGGCTGTTTCTCTTTTAGACTGGATTGTTTTTGTGTAGCACTGGGTGACCCTGAACTCACAGAGATTCCTCTTCCTCTGGCTGGGTTTAAAGGTACACACCACCCTGCCTGACCTCTATGTCTTAGCTCTGCCCTCTGATCTTCAGGCAACTTTATTTGTTAGATTACAAACAAAATATCACTACACTCCTGTCTGTTCTCTGTATTTATCCCCCTCCTCTACCTAATTAGAATCCTATCCTATTTTTCCTCTCCCCTGCCCTCTGATCACTTGTACCCTATCTCTACTCCTTCCCCACCCCACAGTGAGCCCTTTTCCCTTTCCTGGTTTCTGCAGTCACTTTAGGCTGTGTCCACCTTGTTTTTTGAGATAGGGTCTCTTGCTGGCCTGGCACTGGCCAAGTAGGATAATCTGGCTGGAAGCCCCTGAGTTCTGCCTGTTTCCACACCCCCAGGACTGAGATTGCATGTATGTGTAAACCACGCCTGGCTATTTTATATGGGTTCCTGGAATCAAATCCAGGTCTTTGTGTATATAAAGGCACTTCAGTGGCTGAGCTGTCTCCCTAGATCCTTTAGACAACTTTAGTAAATCAAAATATTGTTGCTGGACATGATTAAACAAAATCTCAATTACTCTTGATTCTTGGCTATATTTTTACCAAGAGTTTTAAGATATGAAAAAAGGTTTGGACTCAAGTCCTCATGATTGCGTAGCAAGCACTTTTCCATGTGATCTCTCTCTCCCTCCAGCTTCATAGGCTAATGCAAGAAAAAGTAGAGAAGACTTCAGTTAGGCTAGGCATGATAATGCAGCCTGTAACACCAGCATTTAGAAGAGACCTAGGCAAAGGGTCAACCTGGGCTACAGAACAGGCTCTGTTTTAAAAGAGAAGGGTATTCCATCCCCCAAAACCCCATCCATCCTCTGGAGTTTTCCTCAGATTTCCTTAATAAATCCATGCTTGCTCTGAAAATAAATACAACTTTAAATGATAATGAGGTGTCTGGGAAATGGCTCAATGCCTAAGAGCATGTGTTATACGAGCTTGAGGATCTGAGTTTAAATCCCCGGTACCCACGTGAAAGCTGTGTGTGCCTGCACACCAGCAGTGAGAGGGCCAAAATGGTGGGCGTCAGGTTTAGTTACAGCCCCAGTCCCAAACATCACATGTTCTTGCTCATCTAAGGCTTACAGCTCCAGATCTTCAGATGAGTTGTAGACTACTGAGTGAGTGCTGGGAATTAAACCCAGAATGTCTGCAAGAGCTAGTGTTCTTAACCTGTGAGCCACCTCTCCAGCCCCTAGATTCTAACTTTTTAAAATGGAGGATGTTCTTTTTATGATGTCACCTTAAGTTCATTGTGGTGACACAGATAGGACTAGTCACTACTGATAGCAGTGATGAAAGGTGATGAGTAGAAGCATCCCACTTCTTCAATGAATTGACTCAGTTTATTGGATATGGGATAAGAAATAAATCGAATCTTTTCCATGAAGTAGTTGCTCTTTGAGGTTAAACAACCATGTAACCTAAAAAAACAAGAACCTTTGCTCAAGGTAAGCAAAACTTCTCATTTTCATCATGCCAGCAATAATTTAAAAATTTTAATTTAAATTTTTATTTTTTTTTAAGACAGGGTTTCACTGTATCACCCTGGCTGACCTCCAGCTCAGAGATCTGTCTACCCCTGTCTCTTCTGTGGATTAAAGGACTATACCACCATGTCCAGCTTTAATATTTATTTATTCATTTTTAGTTTTTCGAGACAAGGTTTCTCTGTAGCTTTGGAGTCTGTCTTGGAACCAGCTCTGGTAGACCAGGCTGGCCTCGAACTCACAGAGATCCTCCGCCTCTGCCTCCCGAATGCTGGGATTAAAGGTGTATACCACAACTCCTGGAAATAGTCATTATTTTTAATTTTTAAATTACTTAATTTTGCTTGAGTTTGAATGTAATGTTTTCTAATTAGCCTGAGATGTTTCCTTTCTGTAATAGATCCTGAATTCATTTTCTTTTCCTGTATGTTTAACTCACCTAAGTTCAGTCTCTTAAATCTCCCTCTGGCAGATACATTAGCTCTTTTCTTACTGTTTTCCGTTTTGAATTAACCTTTTTATTTCATTTTTTTATGTTTGTGGAGTTTTTTGCCTACATGTATGTCGGTGTACCACATGCATGCCTGGTGGTGGAAGAGGGACCAGAAGATTCCCTAGCACTGGAGTTACAGGCAGTTGTGAGCTGTGTTGTCAGCTGCCATGTGGGTGCTGGGAACTGAACCCGCAATAGTGGTCAATGCCTTATCTTTAGCCCCTTATTTTTTTTAAAAGGATTTATTTTTATTATTTGTGTGTATGAATCTGTGTAAATGTTTGCCATTTGTGTGAGCACAGGTGTGTGGGAGTCACAGGAGGGCACCTGACTCCCTTGGAACTGGCTTTAGTGTGAACGAGGAATCAAGTCCTCCAGAAGAGCAATAAGTTTTAACTGCTGAACCATCTCTCCAGTCTATTTTTCTTTTTTTTCTTTTCCTCCATTCCTCTTCCCTTCCCTCCCCTCTTCTCTCTCTCTGTCTCTCTTTTTGAGATTGGGTCTCTCTAGCCCTGCCTTCCTGAAACTCTCTACATAGACAGGCTGGCCTTGAACTCACAGAGCCTTTACCTCTGGAGTGCTGGGATTAAAGACATGCACCACTATGCCCAGTTTTGTTTTTTTTTTTTTGTCTTATTTTTAGTATCTTGTATACCCCGCCAAATGGAATCAAGTCTAGAAATCTCAAAAAGACTGCCAAAATAATTATTTTAAACAGTTATCTTTTGGCCAATATTGTTTATGGACTGTTTCCAAAGCCTTTAAAAACTGTATGGCACTCTCTTGACTAGGATACCTTGTCACCACCCCTATGGCTATCCCATGTTTGTATTTCTGCTCTTTCCATTTCACAGCTATCAAATTCCCTTTTGCCGGCTTTCCTACCTATTTAGCCTGCCCATATTCAGGAATTGTAGGAATTAGCTCAGACAAATTACAGAGGCTGACAAGTCTAAAGTTCACAAGTTGAAGCCAATGCTGTAGTTGCAGTCCAAAGACTAGCATGACAGGCTGCAAACCAAAGATGCAGGAATGGGTTCTACTTCATAGTCAGGAAGAGGAATTTGTTTTGGCATTTATTTTGCTGTTCATTCATGGACCTTGCCTTACTAGCTAGTAACTAAAGCGTGTTTGGGGCTGGCAGTATTCATATTTACTTACTTCTGTGAGTTCTATCATCCTTATGTGAAGTAGTCTGTATACTTTTATATCTATCTGTATTCTTTTATAAAACTATACCTTTATTCTGTTTTTGTTTTAGAGTTTCTCATGTAACCCAGTCTGCCCTCCATCTCTTTACTGTTCCTCCTCCCGTGTTTTCAAGTGCTAGGATTTCAGAAGTGTACCTCCTGCCTGGCTTAAAGGAAAGGAATTTTGAGGTTACTGTATTTTGGAGTTAAGAACTCAGGAAATCAGCTGGACAGTGGTGACACACATCTTTAATCCTAGTACTTGGGAGCAAGAGGCCAGCCTGACCTACAGAGCGAGTTCCGAACAGCCAGAGTTACACAGAGAAACCCTGTCTCAGAGAAAAAAGAGATCAGGAAATCACTTTAGAATGGGAAGAGTAATTATTTCCTTGGTGGTTAGAAGTATTAAAATGAAGTATTGTTATTTTTATTTTTGAGACAGGGTCTCATTACATAGCCTTAGCTGGTCTGGAACTCTCTGTAGAACCGACTGGCTTCTAACTCAAAGAGGTCTATTTCTGAGTCCCAAGTGCTGGGATTAAAGGAATTATTTAGCAGGTGACTGTCAGTGTAGTTAATGACTCAGTGGTTGATTTGTTTGGGGCTAGAAGAGTTAAGCAATTTATGAATTAAGGTTAAGTTTTCCTTTTGCTTTTTCTTTTCTACTTAAAAGTCACATTCAAAATAGCTCAGAGTCCTTGAGGTGGAAATTCAGCGCCATTTCTGGAGAGTTTGCTTCCCCTGTTATCTACAGTGGACATGGTGTAGCATTCAGTTACTCATACTCAAGAGCATGTGCTAAAAGAAAACACAGTTATTAAAGATCATATTGTTATTGCCTCAGAGATATTATTTGACGTGTTATCTTTTATTTATTTTATTTTGTTTTTTCGAGACAGGGTTTCTCTGTAGCTTTGGAGCCTGTCCTGGAACTAGCTCTTGTAGACTAGGCTGGCCTTGAACTCACAGAGATCCTCCTGCCTCTGTCTTCCAAGTGCTAGGATTAAAGCCATGTGCCACCACTGCCTGGCTTATTTGACATTTTAAATCTGACGATTTATGTATAAGATTCTCTAGATATTTAAATGTAAAGCATCATAATCAAGTAGACGTTTTATCTTTCAGATATGCATGTATTAAAGTTGCAGGTTGAGGTTATAGAAGCGTATAAATAACAGTATTTAAATTTTGAGTACTTTAATTTGAATTTAAGTATTCTTTTTCTTCAGTTAGGACTTAATGTGAAATGGTTTTCAATTTATGTTTTCTTTCCTTTCTAGAGTTCTCTTAAGTACATCTTAAAACCTTCAAGATGGTTCTAGCAGATCTTGGAAGAAAAATAACATCAGCATTACGCTCATTGAGCAATGCCACCATTATCAATGAAGAGGTATGAAAATACAGTGTAATACATTTGTGTGCATTGTTACTAGGATGGGAGAGCGGGACTAAATAATGATCTTTAGAGTTGTGATTTAATTTGACGTAGATTTAATACTGTAAATATTGTAACAGTAAGAAGTGCCTTTCACTGAAAAGTAATTTACCCTGTTATTTCACACACACACATACACGCACGCACGCACGCCCCGAGACAGGGTGTCTCTGTGTCACGGTCCTATCTGTCCTGGAACTAGCTCTTGTAGACTAGGCTGGCCTTGACCTCAGAGATCTGCCTAACTCTGCCTCCCATTAAAGTTGTCCTCCACCACCAACCCGGCTTCACTTTTTTTTTTAAACTTAAATTTTTTATTTTAACTATGTGTATGTCTGTATGAGGTTATGTGCGCACCAGTGCAGGTGTGCAGGGAAAGTTTAAGTATCGGAGCTCGAGAGCTGCTCCACATGCTAGGACTCAGACTGGGGTCTTCTAGAGGAGCAGCAGGTGCTCTCAGCCACTGAGCCCTCTCTCCTGCCATTGTTTCACCTTGATAGTCAGAACTTAAATCACAACTTAAATTGTTGCTTAGTCTTATAACCCACACTAACTAAAACAACAGCTTTTTGAGCAATGTTTAATGTTCTGTAGCCTTTATTCTTATTCTGGTAGAGAAACAGGACTGAGAAATACAAATCCTACATTTGGTGCACAGAAAGTTGAGACAGGAGGATCTCAGTTTATGAGTTCAAGATAAACTTATTTACTATGCATACAACATTCTGTTTTCATGTAGGCCTACACACCAGAAGAGGGCACCTGATCTAATTATAGATAGCTGTGAGCCGCCATGTGGTTGCTGGGAATTGAACTCAGGACCTCTGGAAGAACAACCAGTGCTCTTAACTGCTGAGCCATCTCTCCAGTCCCGAGACTCTTTTTTTTTTTTTTAAAGCATTCCCATCTTTCCACACACTTCCCCCCAAAAAATAGAGACAAAGGAAGTCAGGAGTGATGACACATGCCTCTAGTCCCAACACTTAGAAAGTAGAAGAAAGAGGATAGAGAAGTTCAAGGCCAGCCATGGCTTTATAGTGAGACACTGTCTCAGAGGGCTGGGGGACTGGTAAGTCAGTGTGTGAAGTACTTGGTGGAAGTGGAACAACCATTTCTGAGTTGACAGGTTTTCTAGCCTTGGTGTTCCACTAGCAAATTAACCAGACCATCTCTCTGGTGGACAATCAATTCTAGACAGTACCCCTTGATGAGGGCTGGAGAATCCTCATAGGTCTCTGGAGGGTATAGGAAGGACAGTTCTATTTGAAGACCTGTATTTACAGGTATTTTGCTGGCACAAAGGTCAAGCAGTGAGCAAAACAGACAGAAATTCTTCCTCTTATGCAGCTTATTTTCTACTGTGCATGTTCCTGTTTGTGTGAGCAGCTGAAGCTTTATTTTTCCTCACAGTGCTTATAGTTCATGACCTTCTAATCACAGTGCCTGCATCTCCACACTCTTGTGATAGGGAATTTTCAGTGGAAAAATAGACCCCTTTTCTACTTTATTTCTCTTGATATATAGGAATTGAAAGACTAGGAGTTGCCTTCTGTTTTCCATACTGCTCCAATTAGGAAAAGCATATGCTGCAAATATAGGTATCAAAATTCTTCAGTGATTTAGGAAACACTGTGGGCAATATCTGTTGTTCCTTTGGTATTTTTTTTATTACTAATGCTTTAATAAGAACAAAATTGTGATGATCAATACTTGGTTATTAATACCTGTGTAAAACTAAATGCCGTGCCTTATTTTGATAGAATGAGCAGATATTTAATAATAATTTTTCTTTAAAGGTGATGGAAAATCTTATTTCTTCTCCAATAGTATTGCTATGTCTTTATTAACTAGTGCATGATACGTGATCAGCTGTTTTTATGTTGCTGAAGTAAAACATTAAGCATATTTCAATTTTATTTATTTTCAGGTATTAAATGCTATGCTAAAAGAAGTATGTACAGCATTATTGGAAGCAGATGTTAATATTAAACTAGTGAAGCAATTAAGAGAAAATGTTAAGTAAGTTGAATTAATTGTGTAAAAACTAAGTTTGGTTTACTGGGATTGAGGAGGTAATTAGGAAAGTTTGCTTTATTATGAAATACTTCTGTATGGCACTGGAACGATTTAGAACTGTGTCAAAAAACTGCCTGTGGAGATGGCTCATGCCTAGGAGACTGAGACAAAAGAAATTCCATGAGTTCAAGGCTAGCCTTAGTTATATAGTGAGTCTCAGGTCAGCTGTGACGGGAAGATTTAGATGGAGGGAAGAGAAGGACTGTATATCTCCATAATGATGGTGAACATGCCAAGGATAACTTCATCACATTGCAGATTTTCTTCTGTCGTCTTTATTTGGGTGGGTTCAATCATTTATTATGGTTAGGATATGATTTTATTGTAAGAGCTTTTTAACAGTTCGGTTTCTTCATGCAGTTGTGGTAAGATTGAATGAGTAGCCTTCTTTGTGAGTGAAGAATTATATTCTCCTTTGTCTTCCATTTCTCTGTTCCTGTTTGAAGGAGTACTGTGTGGTCTTTGTTACTGTATCCATTGGGGAAGGCATACGAACCATATAGGCCCTCTATTAATTTCTTGAATCCTAATACTAGCATTTCTTCTTTCTAAACTGATAGTGTGGGAGAAGATACAGAACTACTAGCATTTAAGAAGTTAGAACTAGAAAGTCAGTGTGATTCTCTGTATAAAATTTACAAGCTTCAAGAACAATAAATTAATATTTTGTAGTTATAACCAGAGAAATTAGTATTTATGCATTGAACTGAACGCTTTTTTTTTTTTTTTTGGTTTTTTTCGAGACAGGGTTTCTCTGTGGTTTTGGAGCCTGTCCTGGAACTAGCTCTTGTAGACCAGGCTGGCCTCGAACTCACAGAGATCCGCCTGCCTCTGCCTCCCAAGTGCTGGGATTAAAGGCGTGCGCCACCACCGCCTGGCTCTGAAAGCCTTTAAAACTAACCAGAGTTTTACATCTAGTATTTTATGGTACAGCTCTTTGTGTTATAATCTTATGAATCTATAATAATTATGTGAATGCTAATTAGACTATTAATTTGAATGATTGAATACCTTTATATTCTATGGGATAGAAATACTTTCAGATTATCTTAACTGACTTTTCTTCTTCTTACCCCACTTGTCACTTATGAAGGTCTGCAATTGATCTTGAAGAAATGGCATCTGGTCTGAACAAAAGAAAAATGATTCAGCATGCTGTATTTAAAGAACTTGTAAAGGTAAAAATGTTTGAAAATTATGAGACTATCAACTCAATGAATAAAATTTTATAGGATTTTAAATGAGCATGGCTTTTGAGTCCCTTCTAATATATCTTATGGACAGTTCATCTGTATGGAAATATAAATTTGAACCGGCAAGATGCTTTTCTGTTGAAGGTGTCTCCTGCTAAGACTTAACAGCCTAAATTTGATCCTGTGTGGTGAAAGGAGAGAACCGACCCCTCTAGCTGTTCCCTGACTTTGATCCTGTGTGGTAGAAGGAGAGAACCGACCCCTCTAGTTGTTCCTAACTTTGATCCTGTGTGGTGGAAGGAGAGAACCGACCCCTCTAGCTGTTCCCTGACTTTGATCCTGTGTGGTAGAAGGAGAGAACCGACCCCTCTAGCTGTTCACTGACTTTGATCCTGTGTGGTGGAAGGAGAGAACCGACCCCTCTAGCTGTTCCCTGACTTTCACATGTGTGTCATGAGACACGAGCACAGACAGACACATACACACAGGGAAAACAATGTTAGAAGGAAAATAAATGGGAGAGCTTTCTTTTCTGAAAATGGGCTATTTTAAAAAATATTTGTGTGTGAGCCTGGCAAGATAGCTCAGCAGTTAAGAGCACTTGTACTTTTTCAGAGAACCCGGGTTCAATTCCTGCCATCCACATGGTTCACAACTCCAGGGGATCTGATGCTCTCCTCTGGCCACCACAGGCACCACATGGTACATACATACATGCAGACAAAACACACATAAAATGAATAATATAAAAAATTAATAGCAAGAGCCGGGAGGTGGTGGCACACATCTTTAATCTCAGCCTTGAATGGCAGAGGCAGGCGGATCTCTGAGGTTGTGGCCAACCTAGTCTATAGATAAGTTCCAGAATTGCTGGAGCTATGCAGAGATACCCTGTTTTGAAAAAAACAAAACAAAACAAAAAAATTAATAAAAAGCAAAATAGATAAAAATTGTTTGAAAAAATGTTTTTGTACAAATGTGTGTGTTTGTCTGTGGATATGAGCATGTGATTTCTAGTGCCTGCAGGTGTCACAGGCTTTGGATTTCCCTGGAGCTGGAGTTACAAGTGGTTGTGAGTTACCTAATGTAGGTGCTGGGAAACGAAGTTGAGTCCTTTGTAAGAATTATCCTCAACTCTGGAGCATCAAGAACTAAATTGGGAAGCATTTGTTGTAGCTTTTTTATTCTAGGTAGTATGCCAGGTGGACAGCAGAGATCACACTGGTTCTTACCTCAGAGAAGCTTATGGCCTAGAGCAATATATATGTAAGCAAAGTTAAAACTGTTTGATAGTAATACTAAAGCATTATTTACTCCAGTGTGACCTGCTGGGGATTGAATTTAGAAACTCGCACATGTTAAACACATGCTGTGTCATCGAGCTTTGCCTCTAGCTTCCGCTCTTTGCCGTATTTGTACAGCCTGACTGTTGTTTGATTTAACCAGTAAAGACTTGGGAGCTAGATGCTGGAATGTAAGCCTGCTAGCTCAGAGAGGCAGAGAAAGTGCCCAGCTTATGTTCTTCAGCCGACTTTCCAGAAACCACCTCTTTTTTCCTGCAGCATCTCAAGCTGCATGTTCCTCCCTTCTACTTTCTGTGCGTCTCTTGCTCTTAGTCCTCCTGACACCCCTCCTATTCGCTATGGTTTTCTTCTTAACAATTCTGTGTTCGCTTGTCTGCTGGTTGCTTGTTCCGCCTCTTGACCTATGGTTGACTTTATTTAATCCCGTTTACAATATTCAAACAGAAAAGGTGTGTGCTAGAGCTGAGCTATGCCACAGTTAGAAACAGGTTTTCCAGTAAATAACACAATCTTGGGGTTCGTGGTATGATTGGATATTCTGCAACATGGCAGCTTGCTGTTGTGAATCAAGACAGTAACACCAGCTAATCATGGTGGCACATGCCCTTAATCCCATTACTTCCTCCCTAGATCTGTTGAGCAGAGGGACCCTTCACTACATTTTCTTCCATTCTTTAGACATCATGGCAAATCGCTCAGATGTCTATTTTTACTAAATAATTTTTAAATAAAACAGGAAGGCAGAGGCAGGTGAATCTCTATGAATTTGAGTCTAGTCAGGCCACATATTGAGACTGTCACAAACAATAAACAAAAAGACAGTAATACCAGCCAGACTGGATTGTTAGTGACTGTACACTTCACCAGTAAGCACTTAAAATGCCAGCTTTCACTTAAGGAAATCCTTCCCAAAGCAGTAGATATTAATTGTGTTAAATTGTGACTATTGATTATGTGTATATCTATTTAAGGTGCTGTGGATGAAGTGGGAAGTGTATGTAAAGTTCGGTGCTGTACTCTCAAATCCTCTTAAAGCTCAGCTCAGTTGCAAACTAAAGTTCTGCTTGCATAGAGCACCATTTTGTGTGAATGAGAAATAGGCATATAATCTGGTTATTCTGACCTGGATTTAGTTTGGCAGAATTATTTCCCAAAGTGAAATGAACTTGTCACTTTAAGGAAAATAACTGACAATATTGCAGCTGGTGATAAAATTCAAGATGAAATTATCTGTGAAAATATATGAACTAGGGGATCCTAGTTTGAATCTCTAACACCATACAAAAAAAATAGAAGCTATAACTCTAACATGAATTCGAAAGAATCCTGGTGGTTTTTTTTCCTGATAAAATTAGCACTGATGTTTTTTATTCTTTATTTTTTATTTATTTCATTTATTTATTATGTATATAGTGTTCTGCCTGCGTGTATACCTGCAGGTCAGAAGAGGATACCAGATCTCATATAGATGGCTGTGACTCACCATGTGGTTGCTGGGAACTGAACTCAGGACCTCTGGAAGAACAGCCAGTGCTCTTAGCCACTGAGCCATATCTCAGCACCTCCCCCCCCCCTCTTTTTGAGACAGGGTTTCTTGTCAGACAGCCCTGTCTGTCATGGAACTCCCTCTGTAGACCAGGCTGGCCTTGGACTCACAGAGATCTGCCTGCCTCTTCCTCCCAAGTACTGGAATTAAAGGCATGTGCTATCACAACCCAGCAGAAAAGTCAATATTTTTAATGTTTGATTCACTTCATTACTGAATAATAATGTGAGATTTACATAACTCAATAAACTAGTGTTTAAAGTGACAAAATTCATGGTGTTTGAGAATCATGCACTAGGATAGGTAATATCTATGCTGAGTAAGTAGTGTCAGTTCTAGTACAGCAGACCTGGGGTTTATATGGCTTCAGAGTACACATTGCAGCTACCCTTTCAAATGAGGTGTTAAAGGAATTTTCATACTAGAAGGTTGGAGACTCATTTCAGAGTGTAGGAGGAGGGAAAGATAGATTTTTAAACTGTCCAGTAATAATAGACAGCTGAGTTATTCTGCCATGAGGTATATAGAATAGAGGTGAATGCAGGGCAGCCTTCTATACTGAAAAGATATAGGAGAAAGGGAAGTGCATTTGTTTTAAGACAGATTTTGCCCATTTTAGAAATTTTCCAAAGTTGTTAACATGTTTGGAAAAGGGATAAGAAAGTGTTTTGATTTGTTTTCCCTTCTCTTTACCAGTCTTCCCTGAAACTCATGTATGATACCTTGATGGTGTCGTCTAGATGAGCGTGGCAGACTTCCTCAAGGGTTTAGATATCCTGAACCACGTAGTCTCTATGGCAGCTCTTCAACTCTGCTTTTGGAATGCAAAGGTAGTAAATGAATGGCCATAGCTGTCTTCCACTAAAGGTTTATTTACACCAGGGTTGGCAGTTCACCCTGTAATCCTAGCACTGAGGCACTGTAGCAGGAGTTCTAGGGCACCCTGGGTTTCAAATCAGTCTAGGTTACAGAATGAGAGCTTGTCTAAGACAAATAATAATGGTAATAATGATGATGGTTTATTTTGTAAACATCTGACCGAGAATATTAGCAGTGAGTATAGAGTTATCATGTGCAAATAAGTATTTCAGGCTCCCAATGTATTTAAATTTGAACTGTTTTTGAACAAATGTTTAGAATGCCTTATACTTAGAAAGCATAGTAGCACATGTCTGTAACAATAGTACTAATAATAATGACATAATAATTCAGGGACCAGAAATTTTTGGCTAGCCTCAGTGAACCTAGTGAGTTCAAGACCAAGCTAGGTAACACGAGACTCTCAAAAATGAAACAGAAGATAAGCCTTGTATTTGTTTGGGAACTGTTCCTGTGTGACTCTTTCTTACTAACCCATTGTTGTAAAATTCTGTTTTTCTCCCCTACTTTCTTTAGATCTTTTGGCATTGGAAACTTTTAATATTTGAATTAGAAGGTATCTTCATGTGCCATTTATTATTTTGCTTCTTATATACATTTATCAAATTGAAGATGATTACCAGTATGGAAGCCCCTAGACACATGGTTATTGAGCACTTGTAATGTGTCTAGAATGAATTATAAAGTTATTTGAGCAGAAAATACATACTAAGAGGGAGATGGTGATAAACATCAATGGCAGAGTGCCCGCCTTGCTATATGAAGCCCTAGGTTCCATCCCTACTACCAGAACTAGCTTTTCATTTAATTAAACATTTTCTTTGGGGGGAAGTTGTTGGAGACAGGGTTCTCTATGTTGCCCTGGCTGTCCTGGAACTCAGCCTGTAGACAAGGCTGGCCTCGAATTCACAAATTCTCCTCTCTCTGCCCTCCCGAGTGCTGGGATTAAAAGTGTAAGCCACCACCTCCAAGACAAGGGGGCTGGAGAGATATGGCTGAGAGGTTAAGAGCACTGGCTGTTCTTCCAGAGGTCCTGAGTTCAATTCTCAGCCACCACATGGTATCTCACAACCATCTATCATAAGATCTGGTGCCCTCTTCTGGTGTGCAGGCATGCATGCAGGCAGAGCACTGTATACATAATAAATGAATAAATCCTTAAAGAAACATTTACAAAATGTATATACTGGCTGAATTTGAAGATCTGGTCTATGAGAAAAGAAAATACAAAATCTCATATAGATTGCATGCTGAAATGATAATGTTTGGATAATAAAAATGTATAGAGGCTAAATAATAAAATTTTTTTATATATTATGAGAAATTTTTAAAACTACACTTATTTGTGTGTGTGTGTCTGTCTGTCTGTCTGGCTGGCTGGCAACTATTGTATCATGTTCAACAACTTAAGGGAGTTGGCTGTTTCCCTCCATCCTGGGGATTAAAGTCAGTTGTCAAGTTAGATAATCATCTTTACCTGTTGAGTCATTCCACTGGCCCCCAAATTTGAATTTAAATGGGGTGTACAGGTGCATTTGTTTGGCATTTGTGTTGTGTTACAGATATATGATGCAGATGAGCTTCTTATCTCTAGTTGCTCTGATATGAAAGGCCTGAGTATGACTTCAGCACCGCAATATTTTGTAAAACTCTTAAATTTCAGTCTGCATGCTGGGGACTCGTAGAATTGCCTAAGAATGTTGGTATTATGGTGGTTTCAATAAAATAAAAACATCCTTAGCTTAATGTTTATAATTTAATGTTATGGGATTTTGCCTGGCATGTTGGTCCGACATTTTTGTTTTTGGTTTATAGCTTGTAGACCCTGGAGTTAAAGCATGGACACCGACTAAAGGAAAGCAGAATGTTATCATGTTTGTTGGATTGCAGGGGAGTGGTAAAACGACAACATGCTCGAAGGTAAATACACCTGAGAAATGACATATGGAAGATACAGTTGTATGAAGTTTTGTTTTAAGGATAAGCTATATATTGTTGTTTTATTTTGTTACTCTATGTATCTTCTCTGCTTTTGTAATATTTTTGGAGGACATAAAGTGGAGTTCTATAGTCTTCTGTGATATTTGTCAGAATGTTAGACTTCTAACCCAGGTGGCGGTGGGAGGATCTGGAATTCAAGGTCATCCTCAGCTACACAATGAGTTTGAGGTCAGCCTTAGCTATAGGAGACCCTCTCAAACTATGAAACAGAATGTTAATTTTGCTTTCTTTTGAAAAAGAAAAGAAAATTCCTGTTCTTAAAGAATGTAAGTATGGCTGGGTGGTGGCACATTCTTTTAATCCCAGCACTCTGGAGGCAGAGGCAGGCGGGTCTCTGTGAGTTCGAGGCCATTCTGGTCTATAGAGCAAATTCCAGGATGGACAGGGCTGTTAAACAGAGAAACCCTCTCTTGAAAAACAAAACAAAACAAAAAAACAAAAACAAAACAGAAAGAAAGAGTGTCAGTATGTCCAGGTGTAATAGAGGAAGAGGCAGGTGGAGGTCTTTTGTGCTGAGGGCAGCCTGTTCTCTAGTTCCTTCCAGGCCTTCCACAGCCACGCGATGAACGAGAGAGGGGTGGAGGAGGAGAGCTCGCGTGCACACAATATTTTTTTTTTTTAATTGAAGAAAGCAAGAATTTACTTTCTTCTTAGGTACAAAATTCCCCTTTGAGTGTCCCACTGTGTTGATACAGCCTTTTATCTTACATATCCTTATGTTAATTTTCCATTCATTGACCCTCTCCTATGTCTGGGTTCCCCAACTTGGTTGCTAGATTATTTTCTCTCCCCAACAAGCTTTACCCATGTTACAGTTTAAGGGCAGGGGTGATGGCTGTCTAACAGTGATTGTTGCTGCTTTACCATCTTACATTCATTGAGTGAGACGTAGAATTTAAACTCTTTAGAACTTTTGCTGCGCCTCAAAATATTTAATACTACATTCAAGAGAATTATGAGCAATTTTACTTTACTCCTTGGATAAATTAAAATTAAACAAAAGAAGTTTTATATACAGTGATTTGTTTTTTGATGCTTTATTTTTAATCTTCCTTTCCCAGTTAGCATATTATTACCAGAGAAAAGGTTGGAAGACTTGTTTGATATGTGCAGATACATTCAGAGCAGGTAGTGTTTTGAAATTCAATTTTTTTCTTCCTCTTTTTTTTTTTGTAATTTTTATTGTCATATTTGAGGCTTCATTAACTCTTTATCTCTTAGGAGCGTTTGACCAGCTAAAACAGAATGCCACCAAAGCAAGAATTCCATTCTATGGAAGGTAGGTTAGTTTTTTTTAATTTTTATTTTTTTGACTTTTTGCAACTCAGTCTCAGTTGTAGTCCAGTCTGACCTGGCTGGCCTCTGACTATCTCAGCTCACAAGGTGTGTGCCACCATACATGGCTTCCTTTCTTTTTTATTTAAGACACCTGAAGCATCCTCATTAATATATGCTAGGTAATATATTCTTGAAATTCTTTATCATTTAACAGCACATAGTAGGGGCCTGACACCCTGAGTGTGACTCCCAGAAGCATGGTGGAAGAACACCACCTTTGGAAGGTGTTCCTAGACAACCACATATGTGCTGTGGCACATCTATGGGTGTGCGTGTGTGCACACACCTGCAAATAAGTATATTATTGAAGAACTAAAAATTTGAAGTATGTATTAACATGCCTAATTAGCAATTTTAATGCTTTTTATTATCATTTCCATACAGATATTTATAGGAAGATAGATTATTTTAAATTATAATGAGTCTACTTAGTTAGGGTTACTGTTTCTATGAGGAAACACCATGAACTAAAGCATCCTGCGGAGGAAAGGGTTTATTTGACTTACACTTCCAAGTTGTAGTCGATTATTGAAGGAAGTCAGGACAGGAACCTGGAAGCAGGAGCTGATGCTGAGGTTGTGAAGGGTGCTGCTTACTGTTCATCCTGCTATCTCACAGAACCCAGGACCGCCAGCCCAGTGATCTTATGGAGTCATTTTCTCAGTTGAGGTTCTTTTAGATAAGTCTAGCCTGTGTCAAGTTGATGTAAAATTAGTCAGCACACTTCTTGGTACTTTGATTCCTACAGCAGCGGTTGTATGGATTGCATAAATTTATCAAAACTCATCAGATGGGAACTGTGCATGTAGCTTATGGGATGATACACAATACAATATACAAGGCCCTGAATTTAATATCTAGTTCCATCAAAAAAAAAAAAGAAGAAGAAGAAGAGCAAAAATTAAAACAACAACCCCCTCCCCCCAAAAACCCAATCCTTATTCAAACGACTACAGAGAGGACTGAGGAGGTGGCTCAGCAGGTAATGTGCCTGTCAGCAAGACTGGTACATGCGTTCCATCTCCAGGGCCTTGGTAGCAGAAAGCATCTATTTTTTCAGGTTGTCCTGTGATATAGAAGTAAGTAAATACATACAACAAAACTTGAGTACAGTGGTATGCTTATAATAAAAATAATAATAACAATTTGTTAGAGTAATTTAATTTTAGAATGATAATTACTGTACTTTTTTAATGTAACCTACTATCTGTATATATGTACTTATTGTTACTTTTTTGTTTGGTTTTTCGAGCCTTTGCTGTCCTGAAACTCAGACCAGGCTGGCCTCAAACTCAGAGATCCACCTGCCTTTGCCTCCCAAGTGCTGGGATTAAAAGCATACGTCACCACCGCCTGGCTCAATGTCCCTTTCTATAAAGATCTTTGATCATGTTTCCTTATACCTTTACAAATTATAGTTGTATGGCTTTAATCTGAGGTGATTGATAGCCAGGCATAGTGGCAGTGTGTACTTTTAATCCCAGCACTTGGGAGGCAGAGACAGGCAGATCTCTGTGAGTTCAGAGCTAGCCTGGTGTACAAAGCAAGTTTCAGGACAACCAGGGCTGTTACATAGAAAAACCCTGTCTTTGAAAACCAAAAAAGGCACCGGGCAGTGGTCCACATGCCTTTAATCCCAGCACTCATGGGGCAAAGGCAGGCGGATCTCTGAGAGTTCAAGAACAGCCTGGTCTACAAGACCTAGTTCCAGGACAGGCTCCAAAACTACAGAGAAACCCTGTCCTAAAAACTAAAATTAAATAAATAAATAAATAAATAATTGATTGATTGATTACATAATGTTTAGTAATGCTAATCGCTGTCATTTTTACTTTAATTTTTTATTCTGTGTGTGGGTGTTTTGCTTGCATATATGCCTGTGTACCACATGTGTGCCTGCCCTGTGCCCTTGCAGTCTAGAAGAGGGACTGGAGGAAAACATGGTTGTGAACCCTGCTTTTTGGTACTGGGAACTGAATCCAGGTTTTCTGGAAGAGCAGCCAGAGCTCTTAAGTGCCATGCTATCTCTCTAGCCCTTGTTCATTCGTTCTTTCTTCCCATTCCCTTCCCCCTTCCTTCCTTCCTTCCTTCCTTCCTTCCTTCCTTCCTTCCTTCCTTCCTTCCTCCCTCCTTCCCTCCCTTCCTTCTTCCCTCCCTCCTTCCTCCCTCTTTCTCTGTTTTTAGAAGTATTTATTTTGTTTCCTGTCTTTTTAATATGAACATACCAACCTCAATGTACATAGTAAATGATGATGTCATCATCTGATGGGGTGCTATACAATTTAATAACTTCATAAAATGATACCAAAATGTTCTTAAATGGAAAGACAGGCATAATATGCTTTGTAGCATGACTTCTCTTACTAAAGAGGACATTAAAGCATTAAGGAAGCAATTCAGAAAAAAACATGCATTAGAATTATGCAGACTTTTGTAGGAAAGTTTAGTGTTGCCTCGTGCCAAAAAAATGGCTTCTGTGATTTTACTTACTAGGAATTCTTCTAAATTGAAAATACAATATTTTCACTTTTTCAGAATAGATTAGAGTAAACTGACAATTTTTAAGTAAATAGTATTTAGATATTCTCCCATTTTAGTGTTGTTGAAGTCATTTGTTTCATGTTTAACAGCTATACAGAAATGGATCCTGTCATCATTGCTTCTGAAGGAGTGGAGAAATTCAAAAATGAAAATTTTGAAATTATTATTGTTGATACAAGTGGTCGGCACAAACAAGAAGATTCTTTGTTTGAAGAAATGCTTCAAGTTTCTAATGCTATAGTAAGTAGCTTTCCACGGAACACCATTTAAAGGACTTCAGTCAATTTAACTATGAAATCTGATAGAGTTTTTAGTGAATATAAGCTACTTCTTGCCTATAAGAAATAAATTAAGTAATTATTTCTGTTTTGGGGACCTATAACTGTGTTAAGGACTTAATGTCATCATTTTTGTTCTTCAGTATAGAAAAAATAATAATGAAAAATTAAGAATTAACCTTAAATATTTGTTGATTTTTCTCATTACCTAAATTCAGTAGAAACAATAATTTTGAAAATTTTTCAAAATGAACTTTAATATTGTCATTTAATGTCTTCTTTAATACTCTTAAAAGATGGAGCTGGATGTACTAGCACCTGTTTTTTATCCTAGTACTTGGGGAGCACAGATGGATCTCTCAGCGTTCAAAGCCAGCCTGATACATTATCTAGCTTTAGGCCTAGCCCCTGTGCATTAGTCACTGGTTTTTTTTGCTATGAGAGAGACAGCATGACCAAGGCAATTCTTATAACAGAAAGCATAATTGTGACTGGCTTACAATATTACCATGGTGGGGAACATTGTGGCACACAGGCAGATATGGTACTGGAGAAGTAGCTGAGAATTCTACATCCAGATCTGCAGGCAGCGGAAGATCTGGGCCTTCAACAAGGCTACGCCTACTCTGCCTAATCCTTCCCAAATATATGAGGCTTTGGGGGCTATTCTTACTCAAACCTTCATACTAAAACAAAAAGTTATAGAAATAATGTAGGGGTAAGAAGTAGTTCAACACCTGTTGCATACCTTAGAAACTCATATTTGGCTATTGGAATGTTGGCAATAATTCTTTGGTTAGTGATTGGTACCAATTTGTCTTTTTAGGGCTACTCTTATCTTGACAAATGGGAGCAGATCTAAGGGACATAGCCTCAGTGTGTTACTGATTGTTTTCCGAATACACCCTTCTGCTTTGTTCTTGTTCTGATTTACTTTTACTGTTCATTTACCTTCAGTGTCATTCATAAAGATGTTTGTATAACCACCTCCTATTCTTCCTCTTCCTTTTTCTTCCTCTTGTTCTCCTCATTTCTCTTTCTCTCTTTTCTTTTTCCTTTCCTCCCTCCCCCCCCTCTCATTTTTGAAGCAGACCCCAGCTAGCCCTGGCTGTTCTTGAACTGGCTCTGTAGACCAGCCTGACCTTGAACTCAGAGATTGATTGCCTGCCTCTGCCTCCCAATTTAAAGGCCTGTGCCAGCACCTCCAGGCAACTTTTCTTCTTTATTCAGGTCTCAGCTCAGAATAATTTCCAAAATGCTACCATATTTTTTTCTATATATCATGGGCTCAAAGGTCTTCTTACTTATCTCTTTATCCAGCCCTATATGTTACTTAATTCATGGTGCTCCCTCAGTCAGTATTTATTAAATAATATTTATAGTAAACATTCTGTACACACTCATGTAACCTTTTCTTAACACCAGTAAAAGCAAGTCTCTTTTTATTTGTTCTTTCTAGCAACCGGATAACATTGTTTATGTGATGGATGCGTCTATTGGACAGGCTTGTGAAGCCCAGGCAAAGGCTTTTAAAGATAAAGTAGATGTAGCTTCAGTAATAGTGACAAAACTTGATGGTCACGCAAAAGGAGGTGGTGCTCTCAGTGCGTGAGTATCAGTCGAAGTCACACTGTTGTGGTTGCTAAACCCACTGCCCTGTAAATCATTTGTTCTGTGCCTTGACAATCGTGTGTATGTGTGCTACTTATGAGTTTCTTATTCTGGTTTTTAAGAAGATTTTAGTAATGAATTGATGTGATCTGTAAAAGAGAATTAAGTAGGAATAGAATTTTGGAGCCTGTCTCGTATAGTTTCTAACTAATAAAAGGAAATTTAAATTTTTTACCTTTTGTCTATTATCTTTGAAAAATCTTCTGGATAATTATTTTCTTTTTTGAGGTTATTGTTTTTTTTTTCTGTGTAGAGTTGCTGCCACAAAAAGTCCAATTATTTTCATTGGTACAGGGGAACATATAGATGACTTTGAACCTTTCAAAACACAGCCTTTTATCAGCAAACTTCTTGGTAAGTACAGTGTGGGATTAGAGAGCCATCTCTGAGATAGTATGGATCATAGAGCCAATTAGGGTTTTAATCCCATGCGTACTAACTAGCTTCAGATGGCCATTTCCTTCTGTGACTTACCATCCTAACCTCTGTCTTACTTTTCATTCTTTGTTAAAGTGCTGGGGGTCAAAAGCCGAGCCTTTTGTGCTACTGAGCTGTATCCCCAGCCCTCTAGCCTCTTATTTTCTGTGGTTAGAATGATAAAATGAGTCATTGAATGCAGACTTTTGGGGAAGAATTTGAGCACATAATGCAGAAATATGTAGTTATAGTAATAGAAGTTGTAATGATAGTAAAACTTCTGTCTTAAAGTGGTATAGTTGTAGATCATGGAATTAGGAGGTTCCCTCATTTATGCCTTTGCTTCCTCCTTAGCGCCAATTGTTTTTCATATAAAATACAGTAAGAGTGTTTAACTAACCTTGCAAAACTATTACATGTGTCAGTATATTTTGTATAATGTGAAGGTGAGCATATTATTAACTGTTCATTTTTCTATTTGGTGTCTTACAGGTATGGGTGACATTGAAGGCCTGATAGACAAAGTCAACGAGTTGAAACTGGATGACAATGAGGCACTTATAGAGAAGCTGAAACATGGTATATTTGTAGCAAAAAATGCATTTGATCTTGAATATTTTCTCTTTCATTTTTTTTTTTTTTGGTTGTTGCTTGTTTTTCCTTTTTTGTGGTGCTGAGATTTTAACCCAGGCCTTTGTGCATGCTAGGCAAGTGCGTTACTACTGTCTGCCTCCCAGCCCGCTGGTTTCCTGAGAGAGATCTTACTGTACAGGTCAAGCTGGCTTTGGACTTCTGATCTTCCTGCTTCTGCTTTGGTTACAGATGTGCACTATTGTACTTTCCCTTGGGCGTAGCACATGTCCCACAGCACTCATAAAGAAGTTAGAGGGTAATGTGGGTGAAGTTGTTCTTTTCCACCTTTACATGGTTCCAGGGATTGAACTTGGGTCACTGGGCTTGCAAGAAAGCACCTTTACCCACTGAAACATTTTCCCAGCGCATCTTTTTGGTAAATTTGCTGTTAACTCATTGGAAATGATAATGTCTATTGTTAGAATCAATTTTTCAAATACGTTTTTAAGCTTGGCATAGTGGCTTTTACCTTTAATGTCTTTGAGTTCCAGGATAGCCTGGTCTACAAAGTGACTTCCAGGTTATTCAGAGCTACATAGTGAAACTCTGTCTCCAAAAAAAGGTCACATACTTATTTTAGATGATTTATACCCAAATCATTTTAATTTTTGGGCATCTGAACAGGCAGCTACTGAGTTAGTTTTATCTTGTGATCAAATTAGCTAAAAGTTAAAATAGAAAGTTTGATTTTCATTCTTGAAACAAAAACAGTTGAGAATTCAGTATACACTTAGTATACTTATATTTTGACACGGGATCTTATACTCTGGGTCGGTCTGTACTTTATAATTGTTGTCATCCATTACAATCATTTGATACTTATCTTCCCTGCTTGAAGGTGAAAGAAAGGTTCATAGCTGTGTTCTTCATCTTCATGTTCATAGTACCTTGCTCAGTGTCTGACACACAGGTCTTCAGTAACTGCGGTTCAGTGGCTGAAATTATCCCTCGTCTGATTTCTTTCCCTTCTTTCATTTTGTGTGTTTTGGTTTTTTGCTTTGTTTTCTTTTGAGATGGAGTCTGACAATGTGGCCCTGGCTGTCCTAGAACTTGTTACACAGGCTAAGCTGGGCTCAGATAAGCCTGCCTCCTAAGTTCTGGGATTAGAGGTGTGCACCATGCCAGGCCCTTCTTCCATTGTGAAGCAGTGCCCTAGTTCTGCTTCTGTATACTGCAGTTTGTCTGTTCTCTGATTTCTGACTCTTTAGGTCTCTGAGGTATTTTTGTTTTGTTCCTAATGTTTTGCCCATTCTGAGGTCACCAGCTCTACCTAATTTCCTAATGATAGCTTTCATGTTCTCCAGTTGTTAATATTTGACAGTGTTACCTGGTTTTTCTAACTTCAAAGCTTTCACTTGATTCTGTTGCATGAGTTTTCTGTTTGTTCAGTAGTCACTTATTTCATTTTACAAAATAAATTTTGTGTGTGTATGAATGAATGTGTGTATACTTACACATGTCAAGTCACGCACATGTGTGGAGGTCAGAGTAGTCCCTTCTCTCCTTCCTTTATATGGATTCTGGGGATCAACCTCAGCTTCTTAGGTTTGGTGGCAAGCATCTTTACCCACTGAGCCATCTAGATGGTTCCACTTTTTTATGGATGGCCAAAGTGAATGCTAGACTCTAAATGCTGATCCTTTTTGTTTGTTTGTTTGTTTGTTTTTTTGTTTTTTGAGACAGGGTTTCTCTGTGGTTTTGGAGCCTGTCCTGGAACTAGCTCTTGTAGACCAGGCTGGTCTCAAACTCACAGAGATCCGCCTGCCTCTGCCTCCCAAGTGCTGGGATTAAAGGCGTGCGCCACCACCGCCCGGCCTAAATGCTGATCCTTACAGCAGAACAGCAAGCACTCTTAGTCACTGAGCCAGTTTATTATTATTATTGTTGTTGTTATTAGTGTGTGTGTGTGAGGGGGGGGAGATGTGTGAGTGGCGTGCTGTGGCATGTATATGAAGATCAGCGGACAACTGATCAGTTCTCTGCCTCCACCTTTTCTGGTTTCCAGGGATTGAGCTCAGGTCATGAGTTTGCATGGCAAGTACCTCATCCACTGAACCATCTCACTATTCCACAGAATTTGGTTTTGGTTTTGAGATAGAATCTTCCTTTCTAATCCTGGCTAGCTATAAACTGGAATGTTCTCTCCTAGGCCTTCTCTACCTAAGTGTAGAGATCACAAGTGTGAGCTACCATGCCCATCAACAAAATATTTTTATAGTGATCAATGAAACCCTAGGTTTTTTTTTTTTCATACAGGGGCTCTCTATGTAGCCTTGGCTGTTCTAAAACTCTATGTAGACCAGGCTGTAGTCAAACTCACAGGATCCAGCTGCCTCTGCTGGGATTAAAGGCATGTGTCATCACTCCTGGCATTATTTGAGTACTATTTTGTCCTCAGTCTGTCCATTTTAAATCTTACAAATCATTTTCACTATTTTATATTTTTTGCTGATAATGCATAGGAATTTTACATGTTCTGTATTCTCGTTAGTGTTTGCTGTGTCCAAGCCTTTTAGTTGTAGCAATTTTAGCAGGTGTAGTTTGCCTTGTTTATTTGTATACATCTACCTAGCATGTCTGTCCATGTGCTTATTGCTCCTTGCAGCATATTCATCCTGTCTTCCACACAGTAGCTGTGCAGTGAATGCTTATTGATTGGATAATACGCTTCAAGATGATTAAGGAAAATACTAGTTTTATTGAATGGAAATGTACATTTTCTACTGTCTCTGAATTATTTATATTGCATTTCAGGTCAGTTTACATTGCGAGACATGTATGAACAGTTTCAGAATATCATGAAAATGGGCCCATTCAGTCAGATCTTGGTTAGTTATCTTTAAATGTTTCTAAAATTTCTTTATATGTTTTTGTCTTCGTTTTATTTGTACAAAGAAAGCATGTTTAATGCACTGCAGTATGGCAGGCATGGCTATAACAGAAGAGCCTTATTAGTGTGTATCTATTGTTAAAATAGTGGGTTTCATTATGACGTACTCATGAGTTTATATGATATACTTTATCGTTTTATTAAATCATTTGGGTAAAATGTATCTTTTAAGAATTAATTTCAAATTTAAATAGTCACAATTTCAGCAGTATTAAGTCATTGGTGACTGTGTTTAAATCTGTTTTAGGGGATGATTCCAGGTTTTGGAACAGATTTTATGAGCAAAGGAAATGAGCAGGAGTCAATGGCAAGACTGAAGAAACTGATGACAATAATGGATAGCATGAATGACCAAGGTAAGAGAGTGGGTGACTGAGGGCAGCATTCTGAGTATCAGCAAGGTAAGATGTAAGAGTAGATGACGAGGGTGGGGGGTGGGGGGGCAGTATTCTTCTAAGGTCAGCAAAGTAAGAGAATATATGATGGGGTGGGGGCAGTATTCTGAGTATCAGCAAGTTTAGAGTTTCATATTTTCTTGTTGGCAAGATGGAAGAAACTTAGATCAAAAGCTTATTTTTAGGTAGATCTGAAGTAACTTGTGAGCACTGTCTTAAAGGGTTGTGATGACTGGACTGGTTGATCATTGAAAGAAATTCAAAATACAACACTGCTCTATGTGAGTTCCAGAGAAAGAAGTGTATGTTTTCATCATGTTGATAGAAGTAAATGGGGAAAGTTACAGTCAATTTCGAGAGAATCCCGGACTTAAAAACATTAAACGTTGGCTGGGTATGGTGGTATACTCCTTTAACCCAGACACTTGAAAGGCAAAGGCAGGTGGAACTCTTTGAGTTTGAGGCCAGCCTGGTCTACATAGCAAGTTCTAGGCTGGTGAGCAATACACTGGTGTGTAGTAATAGGGAAGCGGTTGGGCTGCGTCCCCAAAACCCCAGCCGCCTGCCCGGCTAGCTTATGCCCCGAAATAATTACACGGACACTGTATTCATTTAAACACTGCTTTGGCCCATTCCTATCTAGCCTCTTCTAGGCTAACTCTCGCACCTGGAGTAGCCCATTTCTTATCATCTGTATAGCACCGGTCTTACCGGGAAGATTCTAGTTCAGAACTTCATCGCGTGTATCTGCCCAGGAGCCTGGAGCATGGCGTCTCTCCTGAGGCGTCTGCTCCGGAGAGCAGAGCTGTCGAGTCTGACCTCACTTCCTCTTCCTCCCAGCGTTCTGTTCTGTTTTCTCCACCCACCTAAGGGTGGGCCTATCCAATGGGCCTAGCAGTTTCTTTATTGCTTAGCCAATGAAATCAACAGATTGATATATGACACTCCCACATCACTGGTGAGTTCCTGTCTCAAAATAATCAGGGCCTGGAGGGATAGCTCAGCAGCACTGACTATTCTTCCAGACGTCCTGCATTCAATTTTCAGTACCCACATGGTGGCTCACAGCCATCTATCTATAACTGCAGTCTTATGGGACCTGGTTTATTTTATTTTATTTTATTAAATTTTTTATGGTTTATTTAACTTTTATTTTATGTGCATTGGTGTGAAGTGTCAGATCCCCTGGAACTGGATCTTCAGACAGTTGTGAGCTGCCATGTGGGTGCTGGGAATTGAACCCAGGTCCTCTGGAAGAGCAGTCAGTGCTCTTAACCACTGAGCCATCTCCCCAGCCCTGGGACCTGGTTTATTCTTCTGGTGTGTAGCTGTATGTACAGACAAAACACCTCTATACATAAAGTACATAAGTAAGTAAATCTTAAAACCATTTATAAATAAATAAATTCAGTGGTTTTTTTTAATTCTCTTTAATTCTTAATGTGTACCTTTCAAATGTAAACCATTAGTGGGGATAGTTGACTATCATCTATCTTTTCCAGGTAAAAAACTGAGTTGTAATCGTGCTGAGTAAAAAACTGTCAAGGTCACTGGAGGTAGAGAGGCTGGGGTCAGACCTAAACATGTTTCTTGGGATGCTATCCTCAGTCAGTCTGTAGGGTACATGATGGCTCTCCCACCTCTGAAAGCCTTCTTTTTATGCCTGGCACGGGAGTACATACAGTAATGCCAGGCAAACATTTTGGTTTGACATGTAACAAAAAATTCTTTAATTAGAGTTATAACAAAGTGACACATACTTCTTTACTTAATTATTCAGTTACCACAAGTTTATTTTTAGTTTCAATAAAATCCCAGTCTCTAGTCTATGATCCCTGTATTTGCGAGGGGGAGACTGCAAGAATAGGAATTCAAGGTCATAGTTAAGGTTCAAGCCAGCTTGAGGTACATGGAAACCCTACCTCAAAAAAACAAAATAATAAAGTCTCAATAAAAATCCTTTTCATTTTTGTAGAAATTGGTAATACTGAGTCTCAAGCTTAATCAAAATGGGAAATGCCAAGACACTGGGTATATAGACACACACCTATAATCCTAGCACTGAGGCAGGAGTATCTTGAATGAGCTTGAACTAGCCTGGGCTGTGTCACAAGCACAAGGTCAACGATAGATGGAAAGCAACACTTGGTTTCAGAGAAACTAAATAAAAACAGTCTAGAAAAGGAACAGATCAGGTTAACTGAAACATCTTGAAAACTGTAGACGTCTGGTGTAACTGAGTATCAAAGCGTTCTTTCTCCCTCGAGAGTCATAAGATATTCTGTAATGTTGTCTTCTAGAAGTCCTCCCGTTTTTCTCTCCTCCCTGCATCAGGAGCTCTGAGAAGGTGTGTTTGTGTAGGGAGACGATTGGCCCAACTGTGTTGGTGAAGAAAGTCTTAGCCTCACTGCTCGTTGTTGCTGAGCTCTGCAGAAATCAGTGTTTACATGTGTGGGTGTCTGCTATGTCATACATTTGTTCTGTAGTTTCTTGTTTTGTTTTTATGAGACAGTCTCATGATATAGCCTTAGCTGACCTGTAACTTGTTATGTAGGCCAAACTGGGTTCAAAATTGAGAGAGATCTCCTCCTTCTGCTCTTTAGTGCTAGGATTAAAAGCATGTGCCACCAGGCTTGGCTTCTCTGTACTTGGACCGATTTTAGAAACTCTGCAGCCTGTATTTCCTATGCTGTTAGCCAGTCACTGGGGTTGCTAAGACTGAGGCCACCTACTGTTTTAATAGTGGAAACTGATTTTTTAAATTATTACTTTATATGTATGGGTGTTTTGCCTACATGCATGTTTGTTCATAATGTGTGTGCTGTGCTCAGGGAGGTCAGAGAGGGCGTTGGAGTCCTTGAAACTGGAATTATAGGCATTTGAGATCCTCTGTGTGGTGCTGGAAAATAAACCCTGGTTTTCTGGAAAATCAACCAGTACTCTTAACCACTTAGCTACCCCTACCCCAATTTAATTTTATTTATTTTGTTTTTTGGTGGGTTTTTTGTTTGTGTGTTTTGAGATAAGTTTTCTCTATGTAGCCCTCCTTGATTGTCCTGAAACTTGCTCTGTAGACCAGACAGGCCTCAAACTCAGATCTGCCCACCTCTGCCTCCCAAGTGCTGTGATTAAAGCTGTGTGCTACCACTGCCCAGCTGCCCCATTTAAAAAATCTTACTTAGTTACTTATTGCATGGAAGTAGCACTTGGTTTATGTGTGGAGGTCAGAGGACAGCGTGGAGAAGTTGTTTCTCCTTCTACCATATGGATTTCAGGGGTTAAATTCAGGTTATTCGGCTTGGCAGCAAACAGCTTTATCTGCTGAGCCATCTAGACTGCTTGTTAAGGAATGTTAGGGATGTTATGAGTGTTAGGCTAGGCATATCATCTGCCTAAAATTCTGTTACTCAAGAGGCCGAGAAGATCACAGTTTGAGCTCAGCCTGAGATACAAAGAAAAGGAGACTGAGAAGTGCTTTCTGTTCCATCTGGATTCTGTTTATTTTACTTTGTTTTTGCTTGTTTTGTTTTGAGACAGTTACACTGTAGAATCCCCTCCTCTTATTTATTTATTTTTTTTTTTGTTTTTAAAACAGGGTTTGCTATATGTACCAAGCTAGCCTCAGACCTTGTGATCCTCCCACCTCAACCTCCTGAGTATGCCTGCTACCTTCCATGTAGCTCAAAATAGATATTTTGACTGAAGTCCACCTCATTTCTTACATTGCATACAAATAAAGGCAGAACAACTGCACCTTATATCTTGAATGATCAAAAAGCTAAAGGGGACTTGTGAATACACTACAAAAGGATTAGAATATCACCAGCTCTAACTTCTCCATTATAGAAAATACAAGAATTTCTCCATTAATTAGTCTTCTACTTGCTTGTGAGATCTAAATTTGTAAATTAGGAGTTAGCAACTGTTTAATAGGTTGAATCGAGGTGAGTGTTTCTGTTCTGTTTTTGAAATAAGCCATATTCTCGTGATGTGTGGAGGACATACAAAGAATAATCATGTGAAACACTGTGGTAGAGAGTTTCAGAAGTCCTCAGATTGTTTTCTTCCTTTTGAAACTAGGTCTTACTATGTAGCCCTAGCTGGGCTAGGTCTTGCTGTGTAGACCAAACTGACCTCAAACTTAGATCCTCCTGCCTCTGCCTCCTGAATCCCGGGATTAAAGGTGTATGCCACCATGCCTGTTGGTTCTCAGAATGTTCTGTTTAAATTGTAGTTGAAGAATACATATGTTTGCTTTGTTCTTTTTATTCTAATGCTATAAATATTTTTAAATATATTTTATATTAAAATTTTAAATTAGAAGCAAATATAACAAACATTGCCATTTGTTAAATCTGTTTTATGGTTTGACCGTTTATGTGTTTATTGTTCTGTATGTAAGATCTTTCATAATGCACAAAGAAATGACGTTTTCTCTCTGTAAAAAGAAGCTGACTGGGGAGACTGCTCAGGGGTGAGCACTTGCTGTGAGGCAAGAGGACTGAATTACAAACCCGCAGAATCTGTGTACAGAAGCCAGGCATGGCTGTATGTTCCTTTGACCTTTTTCTGAGCAGTGAAGACAGGACCCTAAGGAGCTTGCTGCTCAGCCAGCCTACCCAAAACAGCAAGTTTTCGGGTCATTGAGAGACCCTCTGTCAAACAGATAAGTTGAGAGAGTACTCATTTGTACATATGTATACATTAACACATGCTCATACATGCATATGTGCGCACACATACCTTCCCCCCTATCTGAGAGTTGGTGGGGTGTGTAGCATACAGGAACCCTCTGTTAGGACCCAGTGCTTCATTTGGCTTCATTTCTATTTTCTAATGTGTTTCCATTTTTAGGACTGGAGGTGTAACTCAGAGGCAGAGAGATTGACCACTGTGATAATAAATGATAATCTTTGGTAAATGAAATTATTTGGTTCTTATCTGCAGAACTGGACAGTACAGATGGTGCCAAGGTCTTTAGTAAGCAACCAGGCAGAATCCAGAGAGTTGCCCGAGGGTCAGGTGTGTCAACAAGAGATGTCCAAGAGCTTCTGACGCAGTATACCAAGTTTGCACAGATGGTGAAAAAGATGGGTGGTATCAAAGGACTTTTCAAAGGTAAGGGGAAAACGTTCGTTATCACTTAAAAGATGAAGTTAAAACACAAAGCATTATTAGGAAAGTCATTGCTGAATTTCTAGTGTAGGGTTTGGGGCTTAACTCAGTAGTAGGGCCTGACTGAGTTCCTGGGTTCCATCCCAGTACTGAAGAGGAAAGAGAATCTGACGTTAATGTTATAGTCAAGAACTACCAGGAGTTATCGTGTGATACATGACTTACCTGTTTTTATAATCAAGATGGTAGGCATTAATAGTGAAAGTGAGATTTTCTTTTTTATTTTACATACCAACTTCAGTTCTTCCTCCCTCCCCTTCTGCTGCCCCCTCCCACCTCCTCCTATTTCACCCTCAATCCACTCCTTAGGGAAAGGAAGGCATACTAAGTTGAGACAGGACCAGGCCTTTCCCCCTGAGTTAAGGCTGAGCAAGGTGTTCCACCATAGGGAATGGACTCCAAAAAGCCAGTTCATGTGCCCGGTTTAAGTCCTGGTCCCAATGCCATGGGCCCCAAAAGCAGATCAAACCACACAACTGTCACCCACACTCAGAGGGCCTAGTTGGGTCACATGCAAACTCCTTAGCTGTCAGTCCAGAGTCTGTGAGCTACACTAACTCAGGTCAGCTGTCTCTGTGATTTACCCCATCACTATCTTGACCCCTCCTTGCTCGTATGATCCCTCCCTCACTTCAGTGAACTCTAAGCACTCAGCCCAAAGCTTGGCTGTGGGTCACTGCATCTACTTCTGTCAGTTATTGGATGAAGGTTCTGTGATGACAGTGTAGTCACTAACATGATTATAAGGATAGGCCAGTTCAGGCACCGTCTCCACTATTGTTAAGAGTGTTAGTTGTGGTTTCCTGGGAATTTCCCTAGCACCAGGTTTCTCCCTAAGACCATAATGGCTGTCTCTATCAAAGTACCTCTTTCATTGCTCTCCCTCTCTGTCCCTCTCCCAACTCATCTCAGTCCCTCATGTTCCCATCCCCAATAAACATATACTATAGAATATTTAGAGAATGTAAGAGTATATAAAAAGTGAACTCCTTTTCATTCCTCAGAGAATCCAACAAATGCTATTGGAAACAAAAGTCAATGTAACTACTGATTATTTTCCATTTTGTCAAACATTCTTCAAAATATATTGATTAACTGGGTTGGCTATCACATGCTCATACTCCCACCATTCTTGAGACATGAGAAGCAGCAGGAGCATTGCCAGCTTGACCAGCTGCAATTCCTTAAGTAGGTGGGCAGGTGTCAGAACAATACCAGCAGTAATTGTATTGTCCTCTCTCTCTCTAACCACTGACTCCTATTTTAGCAGTGCTTGTATCTTGCAGGCCTTTAACTGACTTGTCTGCTTTAGTGTCCTGGTCAATTTCTAGGCAATTCCATGGAGTCAATTTTGTCTTCTTTGGTTAGAAGTATAATAGACACTTAAGTAAATTTTCTTTTTCTTTCTTTCTTTCTTTTTTTTTTTTTTTTTGAATCAGGTAACATTTTATTTCTTCTCTTTTTAAGACTGTGGATTAACACAATTTAGGAAATGTTTTAAGTCTTGTAATCAAATTAACAAATCCTTCCATTAAAATCTTTTTACAAATTATACAGTTGACACAAATACAGTATTAGTTGAAAAGGTATTTTCAGGAACACTATTATCTGATTACTCATTAAGTAAATTTTGTAATGTAGTTTCTAGTTTAATGGTCACATATTTTTCAGTATATTTCCAGTTTTAATTTTAAAAGTTTGTTTCTTTGTGCATCTAATGATTAGAGTTTCGTTGGTGAATCACCTCTTCCTTGTTCAGTCCCTCAGTTTTTCCTCCCTATTGCTCTGTAATAACGTCTTAGTATCCTTGCTTTTCATCTGCAAAGACTGTCCCAAGGTTATTTCTGCTTTCTAATAAATTTCTATTTTAGGGCTAGAGGTGTAGCTCAGAGATAGAGTGCTTGACTAGCATGTTGAGGCTCTGAGCCCTAGTCCACCATCTCCTCTCCGAAGTTTCAAGTGGGCACAGTGTCTACAATCCCAGCAGTTAAGAGGCAGAAGGATATCTTCAAGTTCCACATCAGTTAGGACTTTGTAGTAAGACTTATCTTAACCAACAGAACAAAGCTGCGAATAGTAGTGTATACCTTTGATCCCAAGACTTGGGGAGGGAGAGGTAAGCCTGGTTTATAAGGAGAGTTCTAGGACACCAAAGCTACATAGAGAGACCCTGTCTCAGTCAATCAAACAAACGAATAAAAAGACATTTTAATGTAGGCTATGCCTGTTTATCTTTTCCTTTGATCTCTTTTACTCATGCAGTCTTTCCCATGTTGATGCCACAGTAATCAGCTTAGTATTTCTTCTACTCATTTTTTGTTTGATTGATTTAGTGGGTCTGGGACTCAAACCCAGAATTTCATGTATGTTGTGTAGGCATTATTGCACCAATCTTTATTTTGCTCAGATTTATTTTTTGTTTGTCTTTTTATTCCTGCTGGAATTTATTTTGCTATGTATGTATAGTATAAAATAAAAGGATATTTCTTTTCTGAAGAATTTATTGACTATTCTAGCCCTCTTTTGATTTAATTTCTATAATGTAAAATAAAATACTTAAATTGATCTGTGTAATGATGGCCCACGCCTTTAATCCCACCACTCAGGAGGCCTTTGATCCCATTATTCAGAAAGCAGAGGCAGGCGGATCTCTGTCTATCTTGGTTTATCAGTGAATTCCAATCTAGCCAGAACTAAGGCAGTAACACCAATGAAAAGCATTTCATACAATCCTTTATAAAGAATTTGTAGCCGGGCGATGGTGGCGCACGCCTTTAATCCCAGCACTCGGGAGGCAGAGGCAGGTGGATCTCTGTGAGTTCGAGACCAGCCTGGTCTACAGAGCTAGTTCCAGGACAGGCTCCAAAGCCACAGGGAAACCCTGTCTCGAAAAACCAAAAAAAAAAAAAAAAAGAATTTGTATTTTTCATCAAAAAGATGTAATTGAGAAAAATATTAGTAAACTGTATATGATATTCTATACCACATCATAAACTAATTAAATTTTTTGTTTTATCAGGTGGTGATATGTCTAAGAATGTGAGTCAGTCACAGATGGCAAAATTGAATCAACAAATGGCCAAAATGATGGATCCACGAGTTCTTCATCATATGGGTAAATACAAAATCCTTGTATTTACTGATTGTAATATACAGTTAAATTTATGAGGGTTGTAGTTTAATGGTAAGACTATTGTGGTGGTTGAAGAAAGATAACCATCTGATTCTTGATTGTTAATCATTCTAGATGAGCAGAAGTTTTTTGAAGAGTTTATGAAGAACTTTGTGTCTGTGTGTCTCTGTGGTTTTTGTGTATATGATGTGTGTGTGCTCATGCTTTCTTATTCAGATAAGATCAAAGGACAAACTTCCAGAGTCAGTCCTTGCCTTCTGTCTTGCTGTAGCAGTGTCTCATTGTTTTCGCTGCTGTGCTGTGTGTAGTCTAGGCTAGCAGGCCTATAGCCTTTACCTTGTTGAGAGCTGAGATTGCAGATGCACACTGCTGCATGTAGCTTCCTGCATGGGTTCTGGGAATTCATGTCTTTATCAGGCTTGAGCAACTAGCACCTTCGCTGGCTGAACCATCTCCCTAGCTTATAAATAAGCTGAGGTTTTATGTTTCCCTCTGCTGCCATTTGTGTGTATGTACATGGTGTGTGCGAATGTGTGGTGTATGCATTTGTAAGCTGGAACAAGTACTGTGGAGATCATGTCTTCCTCTCTTGCTCTCTGCCTTTTTAAATAGTATCTCTAACTGATTAACTTGTCTGTTATTGAGCTAATTTGGTTGCCGCTTGCTGTTTCAGCTAGTCTGGATGACTGACCACCAAGTGATCCATATGTCTCTCTCTCCTCCCTTCCTCCCAGGCTTGGAATTTTAGAAACACTGGCCACTGTACACAGTTTTTGTGCAGGGGCTGGAAATCCAAATCAGGTTTTCATGCTTGTGCACCAAAGAAGCTCACTATCTGAGGAGCCATCTTCCACGCCATTTTTTTTTCTAGTTTTATAATTACTTTATTTTGTATGTTTATTTGGGGATTTGAGGGAGAGGGGTTTGAAACAGTGTCTCATTATATAGCTCTGGCTGCCCTGGAAGTTGGTATAAAGACCAGGCTGGCCTTCACCTGAGAGAGATCTGCCTGCTTCTGCCTCCCGAGTACTGGGATTAAAGGCATGCACCACCACTGCCCTCAGTTTCCTTTTCTATAAAGATTTTAGATAATATCTCATCAGGGGATTGTGACAAGTAAGTAAGCTGGTATATGTGAAAGCACTTAGTATGGTTCTGAGTGTTTATAACAAATGGTGAATTCTTTTCCCATAGGTTCTTTGAATCACAGCCCCTATCCCGAATTGATCAATTTTATAAAACGAATTCTTATTACAAGAAGACTTAGTTTTTGTTTAGACTTCTTGAGTGTGAACAGGAACTATTCCAAGATCTTTTCATGTTTTACCGTATTCTTCATGGTAACTTTATGGAGCACATTTTCATTTTTTTTAGATGAAAATAAATCTAATAATACACATTTTAATTTGGTATAGTTTTAAAGTCTACAGACTAAATTGCTGTCATTTTTTAGAAATGAAGGTACTTTTTAGGCAAAAGCAGTAACCATTTTAGAATCCACATGGTCATGACCTGGTTTAACTTTCTGTTCCTTCTAGGTGGCATGGCAGGACTTCAGTCAATGATGAGGCAGTTTCAACAAGGTGCTGCTGGCAATATGAAAGGCATGATGGGATTCAATAACATGTAAAGAAGATGCCTTAATAGAAACTGATGTGGTTGATTATGTTATCTGCTTAGGCCTCAGAGTTTCCCTCCCTTTTGCAAGTGGGGGAGAACAATGTTCTTGCCTGTCCCGCCCTCTTTCTTTCCTCATCATTTTCCTTCTGTCTTCCTTCTGACGGAAGGGAGAAGTGGCCGGTTGTTTCAGAAGTCATCATATTCCTGCTTTAAATCTTCTGTTCGTTTCACCGTCATAACACTTCTTAAGTTAAACAAATCATGATGTCAAATTTTAGTTCGTAAAGGTTTTTAATTGTCTCAAAAGCCAAGCATCTATAAACAGTCTCGATCAGTAAATTACATGATATTGAAGGAAAGTCTGCAAAATAAACTTCAAGTGATAATTTAAAGGGTCGTTAACTTTCTTTATGGTCTAACGTGGTACCCCCCCCCAAAGTAGACAAAAAGCTGGCAGGTACATTTCGAGGGAGATATGGTAGAAATAATTTAATCATGAATATTAGGAAATGTTATTTATTTTAGAATAAAATAATTTATTACAAAAACCTGAGCTTTGCTATTTTAATTAAAATAAAAAATTTGGTTAAGAATTTGGTTACAGTGCATATGATGTTTTGTATCCACCTTAAATTTTTACATGTTTTTGGAGTCTCGTGGTCCTTGATTGTTTTTAAAGCTATTTTTATGTTTCTTACATACTATTGACAAAATTATGTTTTAGTAATAGATAATACATAAATGTGCTAATGAGAAAGGGTGCTACAGTACTGTATATTAAAAATAGTAAGGGCACACAAAGTTGGTTGGGTTATTAGTAACTGTTGCTGCACATGTTCTTGTGGGTGCACTTGTACTTTAGCACATGTGTGAGGTTAGAGGACTTTTTTTTTTTTTTTTTTTTTTACCATTTTGCAGGTCTTGCTCTGTAGCTCTGGCTGTCCTGGAACTCACTCTGTAGACCAAACTCACATAGATCGCCTACTTCTGCCTCCTGAGTACTGGGATTAAACGTGTGAGGCACGACACTGGGTTTCAAAAACAAGTTGGCAAAAGTCAATTCTCATTTCACCATGTGGGACTAGGGGGGTTGAACTCAGGTCAATCACACTTGGCCCCATGTGCCTTTACCCACAGAGCCATATGTCATAGGCCACAGCTTTTTATAAAACAAAACTGTGTGAGTTCGAGTTCATGCATGCACATGCCAGGGTACACATTATTGAAAGTCAAGACAACCTCAGGTGCTAGTCCTTGCCTTCTACATTGTTTAAGACAGGGTCTCTTGTTAGTTGGCCTTCACGCTTCTGGGGATTCTCAGTTTTCACCTCCCATCTTGCTGTAGACGTGCTGGAACTACATTGCTACCATGTTTACCTTTTGTTAGTTTTTGGAGAAAGTCTCATGCTGGTCTGGAATTCAATGACAAATCTGCTTCAGCTTCCTGAATGCAGTAATTATAGTGTTACCTTTTTTTTCTTAAAGATTTATTTATTTATCAAGTATACAATGTTTTGTTGCATGTATGTCTGAACACCGGAAGTGGTCACTAGATCTCATAACAGATGCTTGTGAGCCACCATGTGGTTACTGGGAATTGAACTCAGAACCTTTGGAAGAGCAGCCAGTGCTCTTAACCACTGAGCCATCTCTTCAGCCCTAAAAGCAGATTTTTAAATGTTTTTTTTTTCAACAAGAAATAAGTATGTGAGGGGGAAACCTGTAAATTACCATTCTTTGAAAAGTATTCTCATAAAGAATGCAGTTCAGCTAGGCATGGTAGTGCTTAGCAAAGCTAGGATTCAGGAAACTGAGGCAGGAAGATCAGGAGTTGGAGGCCAGCCTAAGTTATGTAGCCCTTGTCTCAAAAACCAAAAATAATAACAAAAGAATGCAACTGATTTTGTGTTTTGCTTAGGTACAGATATTATAGCTAATAACTATTGTTTAGTAGAGGACTATGGTTTCCCTACTGGGCACTGTATTCTGAAAAAATTGCATATTTTGTGTTCTGCAGAATTGGCATAGCAAGGCATAGCTAGAGAAATCTGAGGTAGAGAAAATGCCAATTAAATTGCACACTACCTTTTCTGGGTATGCATGTTAGTGATTTGTGTTTTCTGCGTATTTTGTCTTGACTGAATAAAAGTAAATAAGATGACCTTTTGGCCATAAAATCATCCTGAGTACCTTCTGCATGTGTTTTGGTATTTTTATGTTTGATTTGATTTTGTTTTCCAAAACTAAACAGTGGCAAAAGAACCATTAGAGATCAGGATGCCCCTAGGTCAGTATATTAGTAAGAGGTAAGGTCAGTATATTAGTAAGAGTCACAGAACTTATTAAATAAATCTCTTTGTCTGTCTGTCTGTCTATCTACCTATGGAATTTATTGGAATGACTTACAGGCTGCAGTACAACATTCACCTGTTGTGAATGGAAAGTCAAGAATCTAGTAGTTGCTCAGTCCCACTAGGCTGGAAGTCCCAGCTGTCTTTTGCATTCCCTGGAATCCTGAAGAAGTAGATTCCTATACCAGTGGCCCACAACTTTGCATTTTGATTGATTGTTGTTTCCTGTAATTGGTCTCTATCTGTTGCAAGGAAAAAATTCTTTGAGGGGTGAGGACTGTATTTTATCTGTGGGCACAGAACAAATATTTAGATGTAGTTAGGAGTTAATGATCATATAATAAAGTGACAGTTGGAGATTCTCCAAGATCTGCAACTTCATTAGCCTCTGAATGTTTGGTTAGGTTCACAGTATCATGCATAATGTCCAGTCCAATTAGAGAACTGTTGGTTACCCCTAAGGTATGTGTGCCTCATAAACATTCCGTGTATAGTGGAGCAAAGGCATGACAGCAGGAACGGCTTAGAGTTCACATTTTGATCTGTAAGTCAGAGGCAGAAAGAAGAGGATTTTGAAACCACTCTGGAGACACCTCCTAGTCCTTCCCAAACAGTTCCATCAACAGACCACATGTTCAAACTTAAGAGACTATAAATGCCATTCTCATTCAAACCACCATAGGACCAAACCCAGGTCGGTCTTACTGAAGAGCAGCAAGTCGCTTTGACCCTGGTCATTCTTCAGTCCCCAAATTTCTTTAAATTTTGCTTTAAGTTCCAATTACAGTGTTTTGACCATGATAGTATTTTATCAGATATTATCTTCTGTCCTCTGCTTTCAGACTGAAAGTTACTGGTGTGGTTAATTTGCATCTCAGTTGCTAAGAAATTAGCTTAAACTTTACCTCTAGGTGAGTTGTCTAGCCTGTGGCATGTTATTGTAGTAGTTAGGCGATGCACATAAATTTTCTGTGCTAGTTTCTCCCAGCATTTTTGCGAGGAAGAAACATTTATCTGTGCTTACTATTGAGTATTTGCTAACCTATGGTCTTAAGCTGATTCCCTGCACTGATTTATAGTCTGCAGTGTTGTGGGGTATTTGTAACTGTGTGGTGGGAGATAGATCTCTGTAGTTGGTTTACTAAAGAGCTGAATGGCCAATGCGAGGCAGGAGGTATAGGTGGGACTGGGACTGCTGGGCAGAGAGATGAACTAGGAGGAGATAATGAGGCTCAGCGTTGACGCCAACTAGACATGGAGGCAGTACGACATACAGAATGAAAGAAAAGTAAAAAGCCACATGGTAAAATGTAGATTAATAGGAATGGGCTAATTTAAGTTGTAAGTGTAATCAGAATGTTCTTTCCTGCCCACTAATTCTCGAATAACCACTAAGGCTTAATATTACTTCCAAATGTGTAGCCAGTGACTCGGGCTTATTACTAGCTAGTTCTTACATTTAAAGTAACATACTTTTTATTTATGTTTTGCCACGTAGTTTAAGGTTTGTAACCTGATTTTTTACATGTCTTCTTTCCTCGGCGACTGGTTGGCATCTCCCAGACTCCACCCTCCTCCCTGTCTTCATTTGGCTTTCCTACTTGGCTCTATCCTGCCTTTCCATAGGCCAAAGTAGCTTTATTTATCAGCCAACGAGAGCAGCACATTCACAGCATACAGAAAGACATCCACAGCATATAAGAACTAGTTAGGAACAAACCTAAGCTACAGCCTGAGCTTTTGTAATTAGTAAGTCTCTGTCCCATTTTTTGGGAACTGGCTAGTGGGATCCAGAAAGACTCACTACACTGCAGCAGGGTACTGATAGCTAGGCAATTTTATGCTTTTAGGGTGAAACTAGACTTTATAAGGCAGTATAATTATATTTTATTAATGCAAGCCTGTCATGTAAGATTTTGGGGCATTTTTTTTCTTTTTTGAAATGGCCTCATGCATATGTAGTTTTGGCTATCCTTGAACTCACTTTATAGACAAGATTGGCCTCGAACTCAACAGAGAGTTGCCTGATTCTGCCTCCTTAGTACTGGGATTAAAGGTGTACAGACTGTGTACAGCTGGCATATATATCTAATATTTGACAACTCTCTTTTCCTCCAGTTAAATATAGATCTTTTAGCTTCACATTGCTTGAGAGATTCTTATTAGCCTAAAAACAGCAAATTTATCAATACTGATTGGATCATAAATGTTAAAGCAAAAGAGCTAAGAAATTGTATATAGTACCAGCTGCTAAGAGAGAATTGAAGTGTGCCTGGCATTAAGAAATGCCCAAAGCACTTATGATTCATCATCTTATTACTCCACGTGCCCTGTAAACACAAATGCTGTTGTATTGCTTTGAAAAAACAAAGCACTAAGAAAAACGAGGGAGCTGTGTAATATTCTAAACTTTTGACCAAGAGAATGAAGGAAGGAAAAGAAACAACAGGAACATATTGCCAAGGGATGAAGGCAATCCTCCATGAGAACTTACAAGTATGATCTAGTCAAAAATTAGAGAATAGTAAGTTATCAGACCTAGAAAAAGAAAAAAGGAAGCTGGGCAATGGTGGCTCAAGCCTTTGATCTCAGAGCTTGGGAGGCAGAGGCAGGTGGATTTGTGAGTTTGAGGACAGCCGGGGTACACAAGAGTAACCCTATTTCTAGAAACAGAGAAGTGCCCATCAGGTCAGCAGTTAAAGAATGAGTGCTCTCTCAGAGGATCTGGGTTCAGTTCCCACACGCACAAGGCAGCCATCTACCATCTGTAACTCTAGTTCTAGGGGATTAACATCCTCTTCTGCCTCCAATACATGCAGCCAAGACACCAAACACATCAAATAATATTAAAGGGAAAAGAATTGACATTCCTGATACTTTGGGTATCTTTGTGTAGCCCTGGTGGAACGTTGACCAGGCTGTAGACCAGGCTGGCCTTGAACTCAGAGATCTGCCTGCTTTCTGGTATGGTAAAGGTGTGTGTTACCACTACCTAGCTGACATTTCTGACACTTTTTTTTTTTTTTACAACCTAGAGAAAACAAGGTGGAACAGCCTGTTTGTGGGTATATTTTCTTTTTTAATTTTTTAAAAAATGTTTTCTTTTACCTGGGATCTAGAGTGGCAGGCAGCTGTGGACCCATTGCACGTGGGGGTTGGGAACAGGTCTCTCCCACCCCGGATACATGCTTTTTCCCAGAGATAAACTCATGTCTGCCTCAAGTGAGGAAAGCATATCGCAATTGCTGGTTTTCACATTCTAGGAGTTGGGCTGGCTTGCTGCCCCTGGAGGTTTTAAGTGCTGGGTGTGGCGCACGCCTTTGACTGAAGCACTCAGGAAGCAGAGACCAGCGAATCTAGGGATTTGAGGCCAATTTGGTCTCCATAGTTCTAGGCCAGTCAAGGCTACTTAGTGAGATCATTTCTCAAAAAGCAGAAAGGAAGGCGTGCTCCTTAAAAGATAAAAAGGAAATGAGAATTATTGTTACATATGATTTCAACTTTTACTTTGTTCCTGGCAAGATAAAGGGTAGTAATCTCAGTTGTTATCAAAATAGTATAAGAAACAATTGCATATTTTTGATACTTATATGATAGAAAATTGGAGAATGAGTTTCATAGTTGATGTGTGCTTGAAAATTTTATAAAATTTTAATCTAGTTATTGTATTAATAGAAATAGTATATGAGCTTTCTCTGAGATAAGACATTTATTATGATTTTTAAAGATCAGTAATAGAATCCTTGAATTATATTGTATATGTGTGTATGCATATATATATTTGAGATAGAAGATCTTGTTATATTTCCAGACTGGTCTGAACTCCTAGACCCAAAAGACCCTCCTGCCTCATACTTCTGCGTAGCTAGCACTATATGTATAGGTGCCATGGTGCCTAGCAGCCCTGAAGTTCAAATCCTGGCTCTGCTCTTTATCACATCACGTGTGCTGTTGAGCAGATTAACCTGTGTCACCTGTTCTCATCTGTAAAGAGATAATTAAAGTGTTACTTTAGAGTTGTTCTAAGAAAAAAGCATTAATACAAGAAAAAACTTCAACAGGGTTAGTATATTGGCCTCCATAAACAAAACCTCTGCTTTTTAATTTTCTTTTTGCCTGAAAGTAAGCAAAAATGTATTGTCATATTTCTCTTGTGTTGTGTTATGTTTTACTCATTTGACTTTTTGAGGGGCCCACCCCCCGGCTTCCAAATAAATAACACACAGAGGCTTACTATTAGTTATGAATGCCAGGGCTTTTCTTAAATTTACCTGTGTACCTTTTGCCTCTGGGCTTTTTACCATTCTCTGACTGCATAGCTGGTCCCTGAAGTCCTCTGTTCACCTGTTGCTCATTGTTCTCCCTGTTTATCCCCTCTGCCTGGCAACCCCACCTATCCTTGCTCCGGCCTCGCTATTGGCCGTTCATGTCTTTATTAGGCCCACCAGTTGTTTTAGACAGGCACAGTAACACAGTTTCATAGAGTTAAGCAAATGCAGCGTAAACAAAAGTCACACAACTGAAAATAATATTCCTCAACACTCTTGGGTTTCATCATCACCATCATCAGTTGCGGGGCTGGGATTAAAAGCCGGGCAAGCGCTCCACCCCTGAGCTTTATCCCTTAACCTTGTGTGTCATAGCTGATGAAAACATACCCACCTTAAGAAAAACATGCTGCTGAATAGGTAGGATAACTTGAAAGATAGCCCCAACTAAATATATACACATTCAGGCTGGAGAGATGGCTCAGTGGTTAAGAGCACTGCCTGCTTTTCTAAAGGTTCTGAGTTCAATTCCCAGCGACTACATGGTGGCTCACAACCGTCTGTAATGAGATCTGATGCTTCCTTCTGGACTGCAGGCCTGCAGGCAGGCAGAATACTATATACACAATAAATAAATAAATCTTTATATATATATATATATATATATATATATATATATATATATATATATATATATACACACATATACACACACACATACATACATACACATTCACTCAAACATACACATGCACGCACATGGAGCTGAGCAAAAGTCATAGGAACATTGTGTTTGATGAATATTCCTGATTTTCAGTTCTTGTTCAGCCTTATTTTCCTGGTTTCACACAGTGGATAGATCCAGATTTATCTTTATAGCTCCGTGTGCACCTAGTTTCAAGAAAAAGTATGTTTTCCAGGAGGTTTTTTTGGTCCATGCTCCAGTTTCCTTTAACGACAGTGTGAAAGGAGAAATATTTTGGCGTGTGACTTCATTGCCTACTTCCATTAGTTAAGCTATGACAGTTTGGAAATGACTATAAATGCTCAAAATAAGCCACTGGGGTTTCTTCAATATTCTGTTGCTTTGAATAGTTGATTTATAATAAATTGTTTTTCAATTGCCTGTGTTAAAATCTGCTATTTTAAGGAAATATTTCCAGTTTATTGAAATATAACTTACATTTTGAATTTTCAGTAAACATGGTTGTTGTAAACCATGAAAACAATTCTAATTCAGCAGTAAAAATTGTAATTTAATGTTTGTTGCTAACTTGCTAAATACCATGTATTTATAGATATCTACATTTTAATAGTAATGATTGTTGATCGCCGCCATGGCAGTAAAAGGGGAGAGATTTCATACAGTGTGGAACTGTGTCGTTTATTGGCCGATTTACAGAATGTAACTATTGGCTCTTATTTCCAATCTACCACAGTTTGTTTTTTTGTTTGGGACTGTTTGAACCCAGTCCTTATGCCACCATATTGAATCAGATCATGAAATAACTCTTTTTACTTCAAGCAAGTTATTTTTTTTAGTGAAGATTTAAGGAGTCGTACTTTGTGCTTAAAGGTTTTTGTTATTGTTTGTAGATTTCCGTAAGGATAGGAAGTGTAGGAGAATATGGAGCGGAGTGAGGAGATGAGCTCACTCTAGAGAACCATCATGTGAGGATGTTAGGGCCTCGGCCTGCTACTGCCCTTCTGAATAACAGGCATGCCGTAACTTTGGGATATGTTTCTGAATTGTGACTGTCATGAAAATACAATTTAAAACTATCAAATGAGCAGCGCTGTAGTCCCAAGGCTGAGAGGTAGGAAGATCCTGGGTTTGAGGCCAGCCTGATATACATTTGTAAAATATATGTTCCTGGAAAGCGGAGGAATCTGGGCTCTAAAGAACCCCTCATCAGCTACATGGCCCATTCCTTACAAAATGGCGTGTGGAATGAAAGACCCACTGGTGAATTTTGTCTAGTATGCCGGGAAACCGGAATATTAATTATTTACTTTAGGACTGTGTATGAGAAAGCACGTGTGAAGGAGGGGCGGGGACTTCGGATCATCACAATTCTGTGGCCAAAATGTATATTATTTTCACAAATATCATTATTTGAGACAGGGTCTCACATAGTCCAAGATGGCCTCAAGCTCACTGTGTATAGAGATGTCCTCTTGACCGTCCCCCTGCCTCTTAGGAGTGTTGCAGTTACAGGTGTGAACCACTATGCTGTACTATATTTTTTTTGACTTTGTACGTATTGCTGAAGATGATCCTGTTAATAAAATGCTATTTACCTGGAGATGCTTCCACTAGCGTAATGTCGAAGTATGTACTAAAGTAATAAATACCTCAGCAATCTTTGTGGCACCTGCCTCAAATCCCAGTACATAGGAAATGGAGTTAGAATTGTAATTCAAGTTCACCGTCTATATAGGGAGTTCGATGCCAGCCTGGGCTACATGAGACCTTGTCTCAAAGAGAAACCGACGAAGTCTTGTAGTAATCATTGCAATTATGATTTCTTTAATTTGGTTGAACACTAGGAAAAATAAAGTGTCCCCCCCCCACATCTCTTTTTATACACAGTCCTATAATAATTAAAATATCCCTATTTTCCAGCATACTGTAAGCAAAATTCACACATATGGGGGCTTTTATTTCAAGGACATTTCGTGAGGAATGAAACCCGCAACAGAAGCGGTGCGTTTTACAGCTTTAGAGCGCACGCTCAGCTGTCCACACGCACGCCAGTAGTTCTGGTTTTACCAGCTCAGAAACCGGTGTGTCGGGTCCTCACCCGGTCTGCTGAGGGCCCGCGGTCGCGGTGAACGCGTCCTGTGCAGGTGGGGCGGTGACCGGCGCTGGCCACGCCCCCCGGCTCCGCGGAAGCGGCGGAGGCCCCGCCCCGAGCCCGCAGTCCCGGCGCGCCTTCGCGGGGAGGGTAGGCTGGGTGCTGCGGCCCGGCGGCCAGGGCGACAGGGGGAGCCTCCGTGCGGGCGGTGGGAACGTGCCTCGGATCACCCACCCTCCGTGTCACCGCTGCACCGGCCGGCGCTGACGATGGACCGAGAGCCGGGCCGCGCGGCGGCTGGAGAGACCGAGGCGGCGGCCGCCGCGGCGTTCGGGGACGCGACGCGGCAGGTAGGTTGGCGGCGAGGGGCATCCGCTGCCCCCGGTACAGATCTCCGCCGGACATTTCGGGGTTTCTCTCGGTGTCCTCGTTTTGCTCGGACAAGGAACGTCTGCCCAGGAGGGGCGCCGCGGCCTCCGCCGCCCGGGCTTTTCTGGGTGACGCTCCAGCCACCGGTTGCGAGCGCGAGAAAACAGGCGTGTCCCGGAAAGACTGTCCGTAAAGTGGCTGGAATTCAGGGGCGGCAGCCCTCGGCTGCTCGGTCTGCGGGGTCGCCTGGCGGTGGTGAGGGACCGGGGATTAGTGAATAACATCGCACCATAAGCATGCACTGTGCTTCTAGCTCTCTCTACTCTTTCCAGCCAGCCCAGGGCCCAGATTCAGCAAACTGCCGCTTGCTCACGTAAGGTAGCCTGATCTGGACCAACCCCTCACTGAGCCTTTTAGTCTTCAGATCACCTAATCCTCTTATTAATGTCTGGAGATGGGTGTTATCCCCCGTTCACGGATAAGATGATCTACACAGCCCCACACAGACAGGAGCTAACGGCAATTGTGAATTACAAGGGGAGTTTGTCAACGGCTACCTTAAGACAGTAAAATAATTCTATGATACTAACTTTAATATATTTACTCCTTTGCATAAAACATTTCAACATGTGAGTAATAAAAATTACTAATGAAGTGTTTTACATTCTTTTTAAATTTTATTTATAATTGGGTGGTAGGCGCTCAGCCTGTTGCACCAAATGCTTTTATTCCTTGAGCCATTATTTTCTCCATACTGTCCCATATCCGGAAAACAGTTGTGAGGGGCCACATTGTAAACCCAAATTGGTCGCTAGTGGCTGACGGTTGTTGTTGCAGTCATCCCTGGTTTAAAAGAAATTGCTTTAAAACCTACTTCAGGGGTATATGTAATTTTCCCTAGTAAAAACTTTGAACTACTTCTTCTGAGGAAGGTGCCTTTTCAGTAGCTTCGTTTTTGAAAATGAATACTTGAATGTTGGCCAAGACACTTCTGAAGTGTGGTTCCCCTGTGTGTCGTCACTCCATGTTGTAATGTGCTAACAAAACCTGCCCTATGTGAGCATCCCTTCCTTTGGGATCTTACCCTCACCCCTTGCTATGCAGAAGGTGGAACCTGTAAGGAGGTCGCAGGGTCTGGAAACAGTAGGTCCCACTTGTAAGTCCAGCACTTGGGAGGCCTAAGGAGGATTGGCACCGGTGTGACGTGGTTGAGAGCAGACTCGCCCTGTGGCGCGGCTGTCTTGAGCTGCCCCCTCAGGAGTACAGTCCGGGGTGACTTCCCATCTCCCACCGCTCTCCTGCTTTTATGGCTGCGGCTGCGCTCTCACACTGCTTCAGCTTGCCCGCAAAGGAAGCGTATCAGTACTCAGACCACTTACTTCTTACTTCAGGGCGGCTTCCTGCTTTGGATTAATAATACTAAATTGTAGCCGGGCGGTGGTGGCGCACGCCTTTAATCCCAGTACTCGGGAGGCCGAGGCAGGCGGATCTCTGTGAGTTCGAGGCCAGCCTGGTCTACAAGAGCTAGTTCCAGGACAGGCTCCAAAGCTACAGAGAAACCCTGTCTCGAAACCTCCCCCCCCCAAAAAAAAACAAACCAGAAAAAAAAAACTAAATTGTGCTAACCTTTTCCTGGGGAGGCGCAAGTACACCTCCAACCACCCGAGATGGCCATCAAGGATACCCCAAAATACAAGTTCATCACAGTCCATCTCGGTGAGTCCGTGAGTTTATTGGGCCTTCTTACAGAGCATGGATGAGTTACTCTCAGGAGCATGGGTGACCCCAGACGTGCATCTCCATCACGCCCCACTCCATCATGGCTGGTGACTTCATGGATTCCCTCATTTAATCCATCTTTCCTTTCTGTACAGTCTTGAATCTCCCCGAATCACCTCAGTTGGGAGAAAGGAATGATAGCAGCTAAGGACTTCCCAGCCTTCCCTTCAGAAGTGCTGACAGTTCTTCACTGCTCCCAGCCTCCCTCAGGACCTAGACACCCCTGTATTATGCTTTAGTTGCCAGGACTCCGGCTCATTCTAAGATGGCCTCTTGTTATCATCAGAGAAAGAAAGTGCCAGACCACAGTGTTTTCATGTGTGGGCCCACATGTGCGCTGGTCCCTGAGGAGGCCAGGAAGGATGCCTGGGGCGAGATTTCAGGCAGTGGTTGAGCTACCTGACATGGTTGATGGGAACTGAATCCAAGCCCTTTGAGTAGAGTAACAAGTGCTCTTAACTGTTGAGTCATCTCTCCTGCCCCCATTTTTATAGTCTCTGTTAAAAAAAAAAGGATCTCCACCATAAAGGCTGTGGAGGAAAAGGTAAACCTCACAGGGGTGCCCCTTAGCCTTTTCTTTCGGTGCCCCACAGACGACAGAAGTGTTTCTGTGTATGCACTGCACTGCTTCCTTTTCAACACAGACTCTCGTCGTGGATAGAGACTCCTGGAATTTACCCGGTTGTTGTTTTTTTAATCTTACATTCCTGAGGTAAAAACACCTCTGGGAACTCCCCTGGTTTGCCCAGATTGAGGAAGAGGTCTCTGAGAAGTCGTTGGTGAGCTGGGAGGAAGAAGACTGCAGACTTCTTGTATTTCTAGTTACCGTAGAGAAACTCCACCTGGGCGTGGGGAGTCATACCTGTGATCCTAACATATGGGTGTCTGAGGCAGGAGGATTTCTGTGAATTTGAGGCCAGCTCAGTCTGCTTAATGAATTGTAGAGTAGCCTTGGCTACAGAACGAGACCCTATCTCAAAAAAAAAAAAAAAAAAAAAACCAACAAACACCCAAAGTCCCATGAGGGAAGGAGCAGAAACAGTAGATTCCATCCGGGTTCTCAGCTGGGCCTTGGCCAAGCCGCCTAGGATGGGATGTGATAATTTACACAGACTCTTTTCTGAATAGACTTTTAGCAGAATCTCAGCCTCGGTCCCACTGAGGAGCTCAGGTTTCTGCTCTTCATTTATTTAGTGCCTCTGTTACTAGGCAGAGGTTCTGCTGTCACTGTGCTGGGGCTGTTGTCGGCCAGAGGACAGGGTACCTGCCCATGTTACTGAAAACCTGCTTGAGGAAGGTGACAGAGTTTATTTTAAAAGAAGGCCTGAGTGTTGTGGGCATCTACAAAAGAAAATTGCTATTAAAAACAGGTCTTGTAGCTGGGTGTGGTGGCGCACGCCTTAATCCCAGTAACCAGGATGCAGAGGCAGGAGGAGCTCTGTGAGTTGAGGTCAGCCTGGTCTACATATTGAGTTCCAGGACAGCGTGTGTGTGCGTGCACACACACACACATACATAATGAGTTCCAGGACAGCGTGTGTGTGCGTGCACACACACATACATAATGAGTTCCAGGACAACCAGGAATACAGAAGGGGGTGGGGGATGAAAGAAAGAGAGGAAAAGAGAGAAACTCTGAAAAACAAAACAACAACAAAAAAATCCCACAGTTCCAGAGACTCAAGATTACAGTCTAGCTAACCATGGAATATGTTAATGGACGTCTCATTTCAGACTTTACTGGTGTTAGAAAGTTGTGTTTTCAGATCTTATGAAATGTAATTTGTTTAACTGACAAAAATATTTCATGTGTATAAATGTTTTGCCTTTATGTATGCATGTACACCACAAGAGCGCTTAGAGCCCCTGGAAGTGGAGTTACGGGTGGTTGTCAGCCACGCTGCGGCTTCCGTGTGAGAACAACACTTGCTCCCTTACCTGCTGAGCCACTGATCCAGCTCTCCCCCCCCCCCGCCCCCCTGCCCAGTAAAGTATTCTCACGTAAAGGTTTAGTATCTGTAAGAAATGAAATGTCTGAAATAGTCAGAAAATAGTTTATAATTGTTGAAAAATTTGTTCCGAGTTATTTTTTGGTTGTTTTTTCCTGGTGATAACTCCCTTCACTGTCCTGTTCCCCAAGTTCAGGTTGGAAGCACACTCATGTCATGACACACACGCACACACAGAGACACATAAATAAACTTTGAAATTAAGGAGCGGGAGAGATGGCTCGGCACTTAAGAGCACTGAGTGTCTCATAGGTTTGTTGCAGGCCAGGAGCTGGATCCAGGCACTCAGCCATGTCATGCTGAGTTTTACTGGCATCTAGCCATGTCCACTCATTATATAGTGTCCATAAAAGCAGTATCTCTCTGCCCACTTTGCAGAGTTCATTATGAAAGACTCTAGCTGGGCTGCAAAACGTAAGATATTACTACTCTGCCTGTAAGTTTGCTTAAAATGATCGGGCAAAAATTTGAGATGTACTGTGTCCAAAACAATGGTTAATTTTATTCTCTGTGTGGGTGTTTGGTCTGCATGCTTGTCTGTGTGCTTGCTGCTGCAGAGCCCAGAAGAGGGTGTCAGAGTCCCTGGATCTGGAATTCAGGTGTTTGTGAGCCGTCACGTGTGTACCTAGGCCCTCTTAAGAGGAGCAAGGGCAAAGCCATCTCCACGTCCCTCTTTTGTTTGATCTTTAAGAAAGGATCTCTTGTAGGTCAGGCTGGCCTAAAATTTACTGTGCAGTAGAGGCTGGCCTTGAAGTCCTGATCCTCCTGGCTCTCCTTCCTAAATGCTGAGATTCTAGGCTTGTACTACCTCATCTGTCTTAAATCTTTTATATGAAGCCGGGTGATGGTGGCACACGCCTTTAATCCCAGCACTCAGGAGTCAGAGGCAGACAGATCTCTGTGAGTTCGAGACTAGCCTGGTCTACAAGAGCTAGTTCCAGGACAGGCTCCAAAGCTGCAGAGAAACCCTGTCTCGAAAAACCAAAAAAAAAAAAAAAAATCTTTTATGAAATGAGATAATTAGAACAAGTCAAATGCTACTAAAAACTATTAACATACCAAGAGTGCTACTCAAAATTTGGTTTTATACTTAATGTCATTTTAGTACTGCAGAAAACTCTGTGAATCATGTTTGGGCTTTCTCTTTTGTAGGTTTTAAAAATTGGCAAAAGTCAGGATTAACAAATTTTATGATAGTTTTTATGATTTAGATAGGACAAGTATGACAACTTGAGTTCTATCCCTGGAATATACTTTTTAAAAATAGTTTGTAATTCTAGCACTGGTGAGGCAGAGGCAGGTAGGCCCCAGGGCTTGCTGGCCAGTCTGCTCTTCTTGGAGAGTTCAGGGCCAATGAGAGCACCGTCTTAAAAAATAACAATGACGGCCAGGTGGTGGTAACACCACGCTTTTAATCCCAGCACTCAGGAGGCAGAGGCAGGTGGATCTCTGTGAGTTCCAGGACAGCCAGGGCTACACAGAGAAACCCTGTCTTGAAAAAACAACAAATCAAACAAAAAATTAAAAACAAAACAGAAAAAAAATTGATGGAATGATGGATGACAGCTTTGGTTGTCCTCTGGTTCCACGTGCAAACACTTATATCACCCACCCCAGCCCCCGAGACACACACACACCCGCACTTCCCAAACTGAATAATCCCACTACTCAGTTGATGGCTAAAAAAGGATCAAAATTATATAATTTCACAATTATACTCAGCTACATGGCAAGTTCAAGGCCAGCTCAGACTAAACACACATACTCAGAACAAAAACAAAACCTGAGTAAATAATTCCCTCATAATGAAATTTGGGTGTGTTTAGAATTCCATACATAAGTAGTTTTTGTTTGTTTTTATTGTATTTTCGTTTTTGTTTCTGAGACAGGGTCTGTGTAGCCTGACTGTCCTGAAGCTCACTATGTAGACCAGGGTGGCCTCAGAACTCAGAGATCTGCCTGCTCTGCCTCCAGAGTGCTGGAATTAAAGGCTTGTGCCACCACACCGGTCTCCTATAAGTAGTTTTGAACTTTGTAGATCTTTGTTAAAAAAACAAACAAACAAAAACTGCTGCCACATCTATACTGATGATCACGTTATCTGAAAGTTCAGGTGTAGAATACTGAAGGCTTTTCAGATTTTATTTGGCACAGTGTGTAAAATTCTCCCTAACCCCCCAGGCTGGAGAGATGGCTCAGCAGTTAGGAATTCTTGTTGCTCCTCCAGAGAGGGTGGTGGATTTGGTTACTAGCACCCCCATGGTGGCTCACAACCATCCATAACTCCAAGTCCAGGGGTCCAGTGTGGGCCAGGCACACATGTGATACACATACGTATTATGCAGGAAAAACACTCATGTATATAAAAATAAATCTGAAAAAGAAGTTTCCCCCATTTTAAATACCTTCTCCACAGGAGCCCTTCATCTCTTTAGAGACTTACTGAATTTTGACACCCTCATGGCCTTAAAAAGGATTTAGGATTCCCTAAGTTTGTATAATTTTTTTAAAATTGTGAAGGATTTGCCTAGTTTCTTTGGCCTTTAAAATAAAGCAAATGGGCTGAAGAGATGGCTCAGAGGTAAAGAGCACTGACTGCTCTTCCAGAGGATCCAGGTTCAATTCCCGGCACCCACATGGCAGCTCACAACTGTAACTCCAAGATCTGACACCCTCACACAGACATGCATGCAACCACAACACCAATGCAAATAAAATGAAAAATAAGTGCATTAATTAAAAAATAAAGGCCAGCCGGGCGATGGTGGCGCACGCCTTTAATCCCAGCACTCGGGAGGCAGAGGCAGGCGGATCTCTGTGAGTTCGAGACCAGCCTGGTCTACAGAGTTAGTTCCAGGACAGGCTCCAAAGCCACAGAGAAACCCTGTCTCGAAAAACCAAAAAATAAAAAATAAAAAATAAAGGCCATATCTGTTAGCTGCTGGTGAAAGAAAGACCCACTCAAAGTCCTTCTTCACTCCTTCCCTCCTCTAGATGAGCAGTGAAAGGGGCTTTGAGAATGTGGAGCTGGGAGTCATAGGGAAGAAGAAGAGAGTTCCGCGGAGGGTCATCCACTTCGTTAGTGGAGAAACCATGGAGGAGTACAGCACCGACGAGGATGAAGTCGACGGCCTCGAGAAGAAGGATGTGCTGCCCACTGTCGACCCGGTACGTGTGCTGCTGCGGGCAGGCGGGCTCCTTGAACGGTGGATGGAAAGGACCATTTGAAGTTGAAATCCACCGCCGTCCGTTACCATCTGGGGGAAAACATTATAATTTTTTACACAATCTGGATGGAAGTATTTCCAACATCTCAATAGCCTACACCAGTTGTGCGTCCCTGGATCAGGGCTCTTTATCAGTGTGAATTCATGCCTGATTCTCGTAATCATTATTTGAATCCTGGTCCCTTTCAGTTCACGGAAAGGCGTGTCCTTCAAGGGAGCGAAGTCCATTGACCGCACGTTTACTGTGGGCCCCTCTGAGAGGTTCTGGTGTGGATGCTGGTCATGGGGCAGTGGCTTGTGTGAACTGTACGCTAGTGGGGAGATGGGCAATAAACAAATAAATGTTCTGTGATTAACCAGGCTCTCAAAAGTGCTAGAAATGAAATAAAGCCTAGAAACACATTTAAAATTTATATTTAAATTTAAAAATTATATTTAAGACATGCTAATTTTTATAAGATTTAGTTCGTAAATTTTTGGCTATTAAAAAACATCAATCCTAGCTAGGTGGTTGGCAGTGCACGCCTTTAATCTCAGCACTCAGGCTGCAGAGGCAAGCGAATCTCTGTGGTTCGAGGCCTCATGTACAGAGCAAGTTCCATGACAGGCAAGGCTACAGAAAGAAACCCTGTCTCAAACCTCCCAACCCCCCCATTCCAAATTCTTTACTACAGAGAATATTCAATGTACAATATGCTCAGAGTAGCCAGACATGTTGAGCATTAGTGGTGATCCACATGGTGGAAGGTTGTCTGGGTGAATGTTTTCCTTCTTGGAACTCACTCTGTGGACCAGGCTGGCCTCGAACTCCCAGAGATCCTCCTACCTCTGCCTCCTGAGTGCTGGGATTAAAGGTGAGCACCACCACCACCCAGCTGTATCCATGGACTTAAAAATCATTGTCAGGTAGGAGGTGAAGGCAGGAAGATCAGGAGTTCAAGACCAGCCTCAGCTATATAGCAAGTCTGAGGTCAGTCTGGGCCTGTCTCAAAGGAAAGAAAATAAAGTTGTCTCAAAAGTTACCCAGTATCTACGTAGAAACAAAGTGTCACGTTGTCATAGAAACCGTACTTCCTATGGATTCAGACTTTTAAAAAGAGCGTGGTTGAACCCCTGCTTCCATGCACACAGATTCACCTGGTAGGGTGTAATTTAGTAGTTGGCATATCCACAGACCCGCAGTCACAGCCACGGTCAGGTTAGCACCTTGACCAGCTTTGTTTCGCTTTCTGCCTTCTACTTCCTGCCTCCTTCCTGGCAGTCACTGATCCTCCTGTCCATAGATAGGTTTCCCTGTTCCGAGCAGACGTGTGTCCTTCCTGACTGTCTCCTTTCATCTAGCTTGAGGTTTTCAAGGTCCATTTGTGTTATAGCATCTGTTGGTACTTTGTTCCTTTTTATGAGAGTATTATATTATGTAATATCCAAATAATAGTTTATTGTGCGAATATACCGCCTTTTTCTCATTCCTCTGTCAGTCAGTGGAAACTCTGGTTGTTTATGCCTTCAGGTCACATGATTATTGCGCTGTGAATACAGGCTTTTGTGTCACCATGTTCTATGTCCGGGTCTGTGGTCAGGAGTGGAGTTGCTAACTGTTTCACAGCTGAAGAACTCCGTCCAGTCACTTGGTGGTGGCTGCATCATTTTTCATTCTTTTAAATTTTTCTTTTTTTAGCCGGGCGATGGTGGCGCACACCTTTAATCCCAGCACTTGGGAGGCAGAGGTAGGCGGATCTCTGTGAGTTCGAGACCAGCCTGGTCTACAGAGCTAGTTCCAGGACAGGCTCCAAAGCCACAGAGAAACCCTGTCTTGAAAAACCAAAAAATAAAGAAATTTTCTTTTTTAGAGTTATTTATTATGTATACAGTGTTCTGTCTGCATGTGTGCCTGCAGGCCAGAAGAGGGCATCAGATCTCTTTACAGATGGCTGCAAGCCACCATGTGGTTGCTGGGAATTGAACTCAGGACCTCCAGAAGAGCAGTCAGTGCTCTTAACCTCTGAACCATCTCTCTAGCCCTTAAAATTTTTTTTAACTTTTATTTTTATTTTCTGTGTTTGTGTGTTTTGCCTGCCTGAGTGTTTGTCTATGTACCATGTGTGTGCAGAGGCCAGAAAAAGGTGTCTCCTGAGTGCTGGGATTTAAGATGCGTGCCTCCACACTTGGTCAGAAAAAGGTGTCTCCTGAGCGCTGGGATTTAAGATGCGTGCCTCCACACTTGGTTAGAGATGTAATTCTTCTCTTTATTTTTAAAGTTTTATGGTACCAGCATGGACACGGAAAGTCCCAAGTTCAAGGCCAGCTTAGATGCCATAGTAGTTCCAGGCCAGGCTAGGCTGCTTAATAAAGCTGGCTGTGTATAGTTTGTACATTCAGGCAGCCTGTAGCCCAGGCTTGTCCAGAATTCAAGGAGCTCTCCTGCTTTGGCCTCTTAAGTGCCGAGGTTACAGGTGTGCTCAGAGTCGCAAGCAGCCACATCTGTTCTGAATTAGTTTTCTGTATGATACAGATAAAGGTCAGACTTGGTACTCTGCCATGTGTTTTTCCAGGTGTCACAGTGTAACTCAGAAAGTCTGCTTTGCTTTCTCCCTCTGAAAGTGTCTTAGTTTTCCATTGCTGTGAAGAGACACTATGACCACGGCAACTCTTATAAAGGAAAACATTCAATTAGGGCTTGCTTGTAGTTTCGTGGGTTAGTCCATTATCGCCATGGTGGGAAGCATGGTGGCACACAGGCAGACATGGATGTAGCGTGAATTCTATTTGTTCTTAATAAAAACCTGGAGTCAGATATTAGGAGGTGAAAGCTGAGGGCTTGTTTGCTTTCTCCTCCTTTGCAGATTGTTTTGACTGTTCTAGGTCCCTTAAAATACCGTGTGGTGGGCACTGCAAGGTTCAGTTCCCAGCACCCACATGGCAGCTACCAGCTGTCTGTAACTCCCATGATCTGACACCTCATGCAGACACGCATGCAGGCAAACTACCAATGTACATAAAATAAGAATAAGCAAATTATTTAAAAAAAATACTGTGTGAGTTTTAGAATTAGTTTTTCAGTATCTGAAGAGAAGGCAGTGAAGATCGTGTTGCCTCTGAAGGTCTGCTTAGGGCATTGGTTCTCACCCTGTAGGTTTCGATCCCCACAAAGGTTACATAGCAGACGTTTACATTAGAACTCATGACAGGAGCAAAATGACAGGTATGGAATAACTTAGTGGTTGGGGGTCACCACAGCATGAGGAAGTGTATTAAAGGGCGCCGCATTAGGAAGGTTGAGAACTATTGATTTAGGGAGTATGGCCATATTATTAACCACAGAGTTGTTTGAAAATCGAAGTCTTGATGGGGAAGACAAAAGACACATTTTTAGAGGAAAAAAATGTGGGATTTTACCTGTAAACTAAAACCCTTGGAGACCCACAGTGAAGTCCAGCTGGGTGCATCTGAGATGGGGGTGGTGACATGGCTCTGGGCAGACCCTTGAGCCACCTGTTGGCTCAGCAACATCCATGTCCAAATAACGGGCTGGGTAAGCTCCTTCTGCGTAACTGTGGTGACGACAGGTGCCGCCCGCCTCCCCAGCCAGAGCTGGGTTCTTTGGTAATCCTCGCTTCAGTGCTGGCTGTTACTGTCCTAGAAACAACTTCAGGAGAGCGGTCCAGTGAGACCATCGGTGTGTGTGTGTGTGCGCGTGTGTAGGTGTGTATGCACGGTCACGTGTGTGCTGGTGTACCCATGTGTGCACGTGTTGTTGCCTGCCTTGTTTGAGAAAGGATTTTTCACTGGGATCAGGGGTGGGCGGCAAACCCTGCAGGCCACCTGTCTGCCATTGTGCTGAAATTACCAGCAGGCGCTACATGCCCGAGTCTACGTTTGGGTCTTTTCTGAGTGGTTCCTTTGTCGTACAACCTGGTATATACTATAGAAATTTCACATTACGTGTTATAAAATGGCACATGCCTTTATGCCTAGAACTCAAGAGACAGAACTCCATAAGATTGAAGTCAACCTGGTCTACTTAGTGAGTTCCAGAACAGCTACGGCTATTTAGAGAAACCCTTTTTAAAAAAAAAACAACAACAAAAAGACCCCGCAACAAAAGGAAATTTGTTCAGTCCCTTTTATTCTGCCATTGTTCTGCTTACTGTAAATCAAAGTCAGAGTGTCTTAAACAGAGGCCTTAGAGTAACCCTCATCCCCAAGAGCACCCTCTTGCTGTCAATCTAGACAGTTCCAGATGTGAGCCAGAGAGTTAATAGGAATAGGTAGCGCTTACTTAATAATGGATTATCTTTGCAAGGAGGAAGCTACTTCTGTGTCAGATCCCCTGAAACTAGAGCTAGAGACAGTTGTGAGCCACCAGGTTGATGTTGAGAATTGAACCTGGGTCCTCTGGAAGAGTAGCAATTGCTCTTATATTAAAATAACTAGGCTAGCTAAGGATAAAACAATTGTATTTTATTTATTAAAAGGGGAAAACTCACAAAACAGGAAACGAGAAATCCAAGCACAGCAATGTCCTATGGGAAAATGTGCAGAGAGAACGCACACACAGGTGCACATGTTTTACCCTGGGTCCCAGAGAAGCCACGCCTTAACTAAGACCCACCTCTTAAAGATGATTGGCTAACAAGGTTCCCCATCACTCTTAACCACTGAGCCATCTCTCCAGCCCCTGTAAGGTTTTTTTTTTTAATTTTTTTTAAAGCTTTTATTTATTATGTATACAACATTCTGCCTCCACGTATGCCTGCAGGCCAGAAGAGGGCACCAGACTTCATTACAGATGGTTGTGAGCCACCATGTGGTTGCTGGGAATTGAACTCAGGACCTCTGGAAGAGCAGGCAATGCTCTTAACCTCTGAGCCATCTCTCCAGCCCCCCCTGTAAGGTTTTAAAATTTATACACATAACATATGTGCACATATAATATGCATATATTTAGGCCGGGCGATGGTGGCGCATGCCTTTAATCCCAGCACTCGGGAGGCAGAGGCAGGCGGATCTCTGGGAGTTCGAGGCCAGCCTGGTCTATAAGAGCTAGTTCCAGGACGGGCACCAAAGCTACAGAGAAACCCTGTCTCGAAAAACCAAAAAAAAGAAATATGCATATATTTGTTATGTATTATATAGGTACTCTATAGCATATGTTATAATTAGATATAACATACATATATGTGTGTATAATAACATAATATATGTACACAGTATATATATACATATATACATACATACACATATACACTTGTATATGTTGTGGGGGGCATGCGAATACCCCAGTACATGTGGAGGTCAGAGGACAACCTGCAAGACTCATTTCTTTCCACTGTATGGGTCTCTAAGATCAAACTCAAGTGGTCAGGTTGGGCACCGAGTGCCCTTATGCCCTAAGCCACCTCACTCATTTGTTTTTCGTATACTCTGTGTGGGGGAGAGGGGAGAGGGCTACTCATTTGTGTGCTGCATATGGAGGCCAGACAGAGATAAACCTCAAATGTTGTTCCTTGGGAGTGAGGGTCTCTCTGGGATCTGGAGCTTGCCAACTAGGATAGGCCAGCTGATCAGTGAGCCCCAGAGTCCTGCTGTCTCTCTCCCCAGTGCTGGGATTACAAGTGCAGGCCACTAGGCTTGGCTTTTTTCATGGGGTCCCAGGCTTGCATGGCAAACGCTTTGCTGGTTGCGTTATCTCCTCACCCCCTGGCAGACCTGCTTTCATCGCGAGATGAGGTCCACTCAGTCTTTTCGGAGATGGCATCCTCTGTAGCCCAGATGCCTTGAAGTTGATAGACAAGGCTTGCCTCACACTTAAAATGCTGTTATTCTGGCTATGCCTTCCCAGTGCTGGGATAAAACTATAGGTCTGCACATCCGACTCTGCTCAGTCTTCAGACATGTTCTTGGTTGGCTTTTTAATGCCTTTATAATCACAAATATATCTCCACTAAAAATATTATGAACAAATTTCTCTTTCTCCTTGAAGGCAATTTAAGAGCAAGTATTAATGCATCCAAATGCAGGCTCTATATAAACAAAACTTTCAGTTCAGTGAAGCATGTCTGCAGTGTCAGCTCTGTCAGTAAGGACATCATTATCTTAGGCAACCTTCACACAAGCAAGAACCAAGATTTGTTTGCTGTAGGAAGCATTCTGCCAGCGGCCTTTGCCAGATGCAGTAAACTGTCTCGGGGTGTGTGCTGTAGCCCCATGATTGTCCTTTAGGAGAAGAAAGCAACCGGCCGTGATGCTGCACACCTTTAATCCCTGCACTCAGGCAGCAGAAGTAGTCAGGTCTCTGTGGGTTCTAGGCCAGCCTAGTCTACATATCGAGTTCCAGGGCAGCCAGAGCTTCAGAGTGAGACCCTGCCTCAAAGTAAATAAGGAGAGAGACAGACAGACAGACAGAGAGAATGAAGGAGGGAGGGAGGAAGAAAGAAAGAAAAGAAAAAAGAAAGGGCAAACAGCCTTCCTTCCAGTTGTTTTTCACCACTGAAAGTCCACTTGTTATGCCCTTATTTACCATAGTTTCTCCAGCAGAGTTTTCCTGCTGTATCGTTACATGTTACTTGTTAGGCATGCCCACAAGGGTCTTTCTGTGGATACTGCACCCTCTTGGATGTGCTTTGAAGAATGAAGACATTGCAAGGCGGGAGAAAGGCTGGAGAGTTTGTAGGCAGCACAGACTGAGTTCCATTGCCATTTCATTGCTGAATCTGCTTTTGTTCCTTCTGTGGGTAAAGGTGGTAGAAGTTATGTGGAATAAGATGAAGTGTCCTTGTGGAATTTGGATATAAACACTTAAGTTTTTGTCGGACTGGACTTCTGCCTGTGTGGTCTGAAGATAGTGGCGATGGAGGACGTTGCTAACCCGAGTTTCTTGTTGCAGACAAAGCTTCCCTGGGGCCCCTACTTATGGTTCCACATGCTTCGGGCTGCCACCTCCACCCTCTCAGGTATGGCGTTTCTGTGTGACTATCGTGTGACTGCCGTAAGTTCTGCACACAGGAGCTTTACCAAGTGAGATGCTCCTGCTGAAGAAGAAACAAACTAGGGAGCTACTTTGTCCTGGAGTAGCCAGCTAGCATTGAAAAATACTGTCTAGCTTGTACAAATGTTCTTCAGCTTAGAGTTCTGTTAAAAAACAGACCAGGGCCAGCAAGTTGGCTCAAGCAGGTAAAAGTGCTTGCCACCAAACTGACAGGCAGATTTGATCCCTGGAAACCCTGTCAGGGAAGAACTTATTCCTGCTGAGTTGTCCTCTGACCTGACACAATACGCTGTCTCCCTAAGTATAGTAATAAAAGCCACGCCCGGAAAGTGACACCATTAATGTAGACACGATTGTCGTGTTTTGAACCCTGTTACCGCCTGTTCTGTTACTTTACCATTTGGTTTTCTACTGCTGTTAATCTCAATGTGTCTACTGCGTATTCTAAAGCCTATTATAAGCCATTTGTATTTTAATTTTTATTAGTATTTAATTTCTTCTCACATGTTAGCATCTTACCATTTTATTCTTTGTTATGTAGTTATGGCAATGCATGGTTTCATCCATGTAATTTTTTTTTATGGTACTGAGGATCGAATCTGCCCTGTACATCCTAGGCAAAAACTCTTCCACTGAGCTATGTTCCAGCAATATTTCACTTCTTAAATGAAAATGTAACTGATATTTGAAGGAAGTGAATTATCAGCTTATGTGGTTATGCCAATAATGTTTAAATCATAAAATTTACTGTTTCTAATTAGCTACTTGATAATTTTTGTCTTGGTTTTTCAAGACAGGGTTTCTCTGTGTAGCTTTGGAGCCTGTCCTGGAACCCGCCCTGTTGACCTGGCAGGCTTTGAACTCACAGAGATCCGCCTGTCTCTGCCTCCTGAATGCTGAGATTAAAGGCGTGCGCCACCACTGCCCATTTAATTATCCTTTTTGTCCTTTTCTTTTTAACCAGAGCAAATCACGGCTAGTATTTGAGCCAACATTTACTGAGCATGTATTGTGTTCAAGACTGCTCGGTGTGACGGAAGAGCACAAGCCTCACACACAGCTCTTTTATCTGCTTTGGCAACCTTCTGTCTCTTAAGCCTGACCTCTCACTGCCCTCCAGAGCCTTCTGTATTTGGTGCTGATCTTGGCGGGACAGAATACACGGCAAAAGCAATTTAAGGGTCTGTTTCGGCTCACAGTTGAAGGGTCCACACTGTCTGGTGAGGAAGCCGTGGCAGCCATCACCCAGTGATACCCTAACCTTCTGATACAGAGTGTTTTATTAAAGAGAGCCCTCTAACTGGTGAGAAGCGGACAGCAGCACCGTGGCTGGCCCAGCACTGCGGAGGTGGTGGAGGGTCGCTGATTAAATACTTGGAATCTGCTTGTCACATAGCGAGATACTGTTCTCTAAACAAACTTGCAAAAATAGGAATGTGAACAGGTCGGGTGTCCAGGATGGAAGTGAGGAGACAGGGTGATAATTTTGTCAGGTTTAAGGATAAAACAGTAACTCTTGTACTCTTAGTACTACATAAAATGCTCAAGGAATGTTGATGGTGTTGTATGTCTCTTAATTTTTGCGTCTTTAGTGTGTGACTTTCTTGGAGAGAAGATTGCATCGGTTCTGGGCATCAGCACCCCAAAATACCAGTATGCCATTGATGAGTATTACCGGATGAAGAAGGAGGTGTGTCTCCTTTTCTTGCTTGCTTGATGGTTTGCTCAAGGCTTGATGAACTCTGTAATGAGTGTGTGGACACTCTTGGAGCCAAAAAGGTAGCTCCTGTGTCTTCTTGCAGTGCTAGACATCAATCATGGGACTTCACACGTGCCAGACAAGGGCTCCGCCACTGAATACAGCTTCTTTAGTTTATTAAATTAACGGATTTTTGAATTCGGATTTCCTAAGGTAAATGTATAAAACCTATGCTAGGTTTCATTTGCTGGTGCTAATAAATGAGGGGCCTCATGTGTATTAATTTCGTCTTTTTTATATACCTTTTGGTATTGTCATTTTAAAAATGGAGAAATACCACCCACCCTGTGTAAGTAGTGAGGTAGTTACTGAGTTCTCCAAGCCTCAAGTCTCTGTCTTCATGAGAACTGCATCTCTTAGGGTTAGTGTCTAAAATGCTCAGAAGAGCACCCAGTGCACACTGGCAAGCACACGGTGAACCAGAGTGTGTCCCTGTCCTTCAAGGGAATGGAGCAGCAGGTCAGGGAAGGCCAGAAGAGGGGTGAACACAGCATTTGCAGGCATTTGTTCATTCAGCTTTGTCCTTGGAGGACTGTGCCTGGAGGTCACCTTTGCTCCTTCGTGTGGCTTTAAACTGTTCTTAACAAAAACAAAGAAGAAAACACTGCAGACTTCAGAAACTTCTGAAGTCTGTCCTATCTAGGGAAGATCCTCCCGAGAGGTTACTCATTCTGTACTGACTTGACCTCAGGGTCCAGGACAGCGTCCCCTCCCCCAGGCACAACAGTGCTGAACCGAGGTGTCGCTGTAGCCTCTGTAGTGCTGCTTTGGTGTCCTCCTCTCTAACCGCGAAGTCTTGAGGGCAGGACCTGGATCATCTGTACCTTAATTAGTGCTTGGGGAAAACTAACCATTAATGAATGACCCAACCTGTTACTAAATAGGATGACACCTTATAATTAAAGTGTCACAGTAGCTAACACAAGTGTCATGGTAGCTCATTTGTTACTTTACTGGGTAAGAAGCAGTGCTGGGCCATCCACCTTTTAAAATAACTAATTTGAGAAAAGGAAAGAGATAGGTTTGTTTTGGTGGTGATAGTCCTCCCTCCCTCCCTTCCTCCCTCCCTCCCTCCCTCCCTCCCTCTCTCTCTCTCTCTCTCTCTCTCTCTCTCTCTCTCTCTCTCCATGTGTGGTGTCAGATCCCCAGCACGCACTTTACCATTGAGCTACACCCCCACCCCAGACGTTTGTCCTAATTAGACACTAAAGTTTGGCTTTTGAAGAAAAAGATGCTATTGAGAGAAGACATTTGTGTTCCTTTCGGGCATTAGAATTTTCACTACTGACATTTCCCATGTTTTAGGAGGAGGAGGAGGAAGAGGAAAATAGGATGTCTGAAGAAGCAGAAAGACAATTCCAGCAAAACAAGATGCAGGCCGACTCCATTGTACAGACGGAGCAGCCAGAAACAGTGGTGTCCACCTCATTTGTGAACGTCAACTTTGAGATGGAGGAAGACTGTGAAGTAATTACGGAACGGAAACAGCAGCCAGCCTCTGTCCCACCATAGGACGAAATGACGTGTATTAAGTGTTACACCCTAAACGTCAATCAAGAACTTTTTACATTTTGTTTAGTGGGACTGAAAACAACTATTTATATTTTAAATTATTAAGGGAAAATCTTTCTTCATTTTTATGCTGTATCACAGTCAGATCTGAAGTTGGGATGTTTTGATTATGGTAAATTAGGGGTCACCCCACCCCCGCCTGCCCTGTGCTGGGGAGCAAACCTAGGGCTTCTTTCACACACACTAACCAAGTGCTGTGTCACTAAGCCCAGCGCTTTGATTTAAAAAAAAAAAATCATCTTTTATAAAACAAAAGGACATTTAGCTAGACGTGATAACACACACCTTTAATCCTATTACTAGGGAGGCCTGTGGTTCTGTGTGAGTTCAAAGCCTACCTGGTCAACATAGTGAGCTTTAGCCTCGCCAGTGAGATTCTGTCTCAAAAAACAAAACAAAAACAGAAACTGAAGACATTGTACATTAAAAAGGGAGTTAAATTGTTCATTAAGGTTTTTGGTGTGGGGGCTTTTTTTTTAAAGTAGTGATAACTCATCTTTGGAGCTAATAATAATCCTAACAGCCCGAGAGTAAAGTTCCCTTCCGTGCATGTAACACACCTAACCATCACTTCCCACAAGGGTAGATCAGCGTGTAATAAAAGCAGCAAGCAGGATGGAAGCACTGTCGATTGCTTCTTGTTGAGAATTTTTTTTTTTTTTTGAGACAGGGTTCCTCTGTGTAGCCCTGGCTGTCGCAGCTCTGTAGACCAGGCTGGCCTCTAACTCACACATCTCCCTGTCTCTGCTCAACCACCACCCGGCTTTGTTGAGAGCATTTATGGAAAAGTGCTGAATGTACTAAAGATTAAGATGGTTCTCATTTTCACTACACGTCACTCTCGAATTTTCAGTAGTTAGTAGCTTGCTCTGATCACAGATTAACACTGGTCACTGAATTTGGAGTTGTAGTCTGGCGTTGGTCCCCAGCGACTGCCCCATGGCTGGCACCTTGGGTATGTCAGACTTACTCACCCCTTTCTGCACCACAGGCAGGGTAGCGGGGAGATGAGGAATTGGTACCAGGTTGGTCTTGTTCACCATTTTGAAGTCACAGCCGTGAGCTGGATCGTTGATGTGAACCAGGCTCAGCCCTCTCTCTCCTTGCTAGGTTATCCTTTACAAAGTTGTGTAATATGAGTGCAATTTAAGAAATATTCCTACATATGTGTTCAGAACCTTTTATCTGTTTGATTTATAACCAAATGTGGATAAAGAGAAAGTGGACAGTGTTGTAGATGCTGATCACAGCCTTTAGAAATTACCTCTTAAAACTAGCCTTCTAAGTAGCAGGATGCCTTCTGTCTTCCATGTGCACAATCCAAATGTGGACGGGCGAGCATGCTGTAGAGACCTGCCAGTGGGTTCTCAGTAGGCTCACCTGAAAGCCGGATTTCTAACTAGATATTCAAAGTTTGAGTCAAAGTTTCAGTTGGACCGAAATTTGTAAGGCTCAGCAAGTATGGAGTCCTCCTTGGAGGTGTGACTGGTGAGCTCCCTTCAAGGGTGCAAACGACGTGACTTAATCCTTAGAGGTTTATCCTTAGATTGGGTAACTAAGGCTGTTAACAGTTAAACTCTACTAAAACCCAGTCTTAAGTTGCTCAAACATGCTGGCCTGATGTCTTCCTCTTGGTGCGGTGTCACCTCAGACACCTGGTCCTGAGGTGAAGGCGGGCCGTGTAAGGCGACCCGCGAGAGCATCTCTCCCGAAGTGCTAGTTCTCAGTTTACACAGCTAGTGATTACAGTAGGCCGGCCGACCTGCCAAGGCTCCGGGTTCCTCAGTTTACTTTTGCTGCTTGTTGGGCAGTAGCTGGTTTGTGATGTTTGGAGTTATTCACTGTGCCTTACGTTTTTATACTTTGGTTTATGCAAACTATAAAATTTATTACAAATGGGTTAAATGGTTGGTTTTATTTTAAGCCTCTCACCTTTTCCTACTTTCCAGTCCTTCGTAGAATTGTTTTTCCCTCTGGATCATAGTCCATGACATTCTACTTTCCTCTGAGCTCTCTTTCTATAAAAACTGAAGTCAGGTGTGGTGGCTGTCTGCACTCCCAGCACTCGGGAGGCTGAGGTAGGATCATGAGCTGGAGACTGGCCTAGACTACAGACTGAGATCCTTCTATTTCACCAACAAATAACCAAAAACCCCATAAAGCATGAGTTAGTATGATGAATTAGTAAATTCCCTAACAAAAACCTTTTAACAAAAGGTACAGTTTTGTAAATGTAACTTGATAATGGTTAATAAAATAGACAAACTTTCATACTTGTGATTTTAATGAAAACAAAACATTTGCTTGAATACTTTTTTCCCCCTGGTTTTTTGAGACAGGGTTTCTCTGTGGCTTTGGAGCTTGTCCTGGAACTAGCTCTTGTAGACCATACTGGCCTCGAACTCACAGAGATCCGCCTGCCTATGCCTCCCGAGTGCTGGGATTAAAGGCGTGCGCCACCATTGTCTGGCTTGAAACACCATCTTAATGAAAATGAAGTTGGGCAGGAATATGACTCAGTGGGTACAATGCTTGCTGGTGAGGCTGGCAACCTGAATTGGAGCTCCAGCATGTGTGCTCTGGTGTTCACATACAGTAAATAAATGCAATCTTAAAAAGAAAAAAGCAAAATAAGGATGGTGGCACTCATTTTTAAACTCAGCACTTGGGAGGAAAAGGTGATGGTTGTTTATGAAGCCAACCTAGTCCACATAGCAAATTCCAGGCCAGTTAGAGCTACATAGTGAAACCATGGGTCCTCCCCCCCAAGTCACATTTAAAACTTTTGAATCCAGAAATGTAGTACGCTACTCTCTGATTGAAAAGTCCTTGATATTCACGAAGAGCAAATATTGTAATCCTACATCAGTACCAGAAATTGTCCTTAAACTCAATACCTACCTACAGCAAATCTTTGTGTCTGAGCTCAATGGAACCGGAACTTATCACTTCATTAAAAAATAAAACTAGTAGTCGGTCCTATTACTTTGAAATTGTTCCAGTTGCAACCAAAACTCTAGTAAGCAACATTTGCTGTGTTTACAGGCATGTGATGAGTTTTATTTAGAATGTTTCTAAGGATTCTGCCTCAGAAGGTCTGCATGCAGCCTTCAGGCGTCTTTATGAAGGCAGTGTGGTCTTTCAGAGGTCATGTGTCATCGAGGTCTGCAGAGTTCTCATTGTCATTAGCAACAAGGGCTTCTCTGTTCTCATAAGTCCAGAAGCCATTCAGATCGATTAAGATGGTGGTGACTGTGTCTCCTTGATTACTGTTGATTAGATCTTGAAGTGAGATTTTCAAAGGATCCTTTGGTTTTACCATGTCAAAGATTTCATCCTGTGGGAGAAAAGATAATGCAAGCTGGTTGAAGTGACTTCTGTCACACAGTGATGGCAAATTCAGGGTGGACACCTCAACTACTGTCCAAATTTTATTCTGTTTTTTTCTTTTCCACTTGATAGATATCTCCTTAGCCACACCTTTCTTGGGCGATTCCTTAGCTATATGATAATCATCTCTCATTTTATAGATGAAGAAAACAGGCTCAGAGTTTAATCCACGCTCATAGCTAATTAATGGCAGAGCTGTCCAATGCAGGATTCTTTGGCTGCAACTGTTACACTTTTTATTGCCTTCTAATGTTGGGGAAAGTCTGGGCATAACCTTCTTCATCCCCAGTGCTGGGAATCAAACCCAAGCTGTCTCTAGTCCGGCAAGCACTCTGCCACAAAGCCACACAGAGTCACACCTCTTCAGAGCTCAGCCAAATATTAAAAATCCAAGTGGTTCAAAGATAGTGAGAGGACTTCATTTCCCATAATAACAGCACCTTTTACTCCAGTCCCAGTACGGGAGGGACAGAACTCCACATTGAAGAATTAGCCACGCAGAATAACAAAGCTGTGCCAAGACTCAACCAGAACTCGAACTCATGGAAGAATCTCTTCTATGTTATGAAGTGTACAGGATAAGTATTCAAGGCAGTAATGTGTGTTTTCTAATTTTTTTTTTCTGATTTGTCCAAACAGGGTTTCTCTGTGTTACCATCCATAGGTTCTGGAATTTGTTTTGTAGACAAGGCTGACCTCAAACTCAGAGATCTGCCTCTGTCTCCCAAGTGCTGGGATTAAAGGAATGTACCACTACCGCCCAGCATTTTCTAATCCTGTATGGTAAAATTACTCAAAGATTATTTAGTAGCTAGCATTATAAGCAGTTACATTTTTAACAAATTTATAGAGTAACTCAGGTTCATAAAATATAACTTTTAAACTGCATTTTTCCCAGATTGGTTGACGATTAGGTTGCTGGTTCTTAAACTCACGTGACAAAGTTTGTAATTTCCTTCATTTGCGTTGCATCAGAAAAGTGCTTCAGGCTTATTCCTGGTTAAAATTGGTCGGGGTATTTTATTATGATACTCAACTAAAACCAAAAAAATCCACTGGATGTTTCTTCCTAACTGGTGAAGCTGCCGACTAACTGCCAAGTAGCATCAGGTTTCTAGATCTGTATTTATAGATGTGTATGTGCGAATGCTACATGTGTGCCAGAACCTACAGCGCTCAGGAGGGTACTGGGTGGCTGAGAGCTGCCCAGCAGCGCCCTGCACGAGTGCTGGGAGTAGAACGCAGGTCTCTGGTGCTTTCACCCGCGTTGCTATCTTTCCAGCCCAGAGGAATGATAGTTTTCATACTGAAAAATGGATGTTTCTTTAAATCTAATAGATCAAAGCTTGCGGGCTCTTTGAGACAGCATACTAAAAGGCTTGAACCTCAACAGTCCTTCAGTTGAATGTTTAGTTTACAATGAAAAGGACTGCTAAAGGATGCAAGCTGGCACTTCAAATAAAATGAATATTTCCATGAGAACACAAGATGATAGTGAAACCATCAACTATATCAATCAGTAAATCCAAATTTGTCTCCATTTCTGATGACTCAAGAATCAGTTCTGAACAAGTAACAGCAAAAATCTGATTTGGAATAGTGTTTCATAGTTCACAAATTACTTTCATATAAAATTGGATATAACATTATTATTATCATGGTTATATTATCTATTGTTAAGTACGTAAAAGACTAACCTTGACATCTTGAAATGAAACAGGATCCTGTCCATGGATTTTCATTAGTTCTTGTATCGCCTGTATTTAATGGAAATAAATCTAAATAAAAAATTAAGTCCCTGATTCCCAACCCCTTCTCGCCCCAGTTCCTGTCCAATTCCACACTGTAAGCTGAGCTTCGCCATCTCCCCGAGCACTGCACTCCAGTGTACAACTGGAGGAACATTACGGGCCTTCCTACGCTTACACTGCAGCTACTGGGAACCTGGGCTCAGGAGGAGGGTTAAGGCTGCAGGCTGCTGTTGCTATTTCCAAAAGCTGGCTGAGCCCCTCATGTTTGTTTCCAGAAGAGAATACTGGAAAAGATGTGTAACAAAGTCAGCTTTACTTTCCAATTATATATTTCCTAAAAATATAAATAAATAAATCTGTTATAGTAATCCTTTTCAATAAAATCAAGTTTGGTAAAACTGTCAATAAGTAATTTAAACCAGATAGTTTACTGTATCTCAGGGTAACAAAGCTCCTTTACCCACCATACTCACCCTAAAGAAGTAATTCAGGGAAAAGACGTTCAGATAGCCCTTGTTCTCGATGTCCAGCAGTTTGAACATGTACTGCAGAGCTGCAGGCTCCTTTCTGTTTTCCAAGGCAAGAACAAAGTCCAGGTAGGTCTTGTAGTCCTACAGAAGAGGAAACATTGAGAGTCTGCGGTGGAATCTGAGATGAGTATCTGCCAAGGTGAAGTAGTTTGTAATCACAGATGGCAAATTTAACTTTTTTAAGATAGGAAATAAATGCACTTGTGCATTTAGCGTTGGTTTCTAGGAATTCCAGAGGCGCTAATCTAGGACAGTTCTGAGAACCAGCTCATTTTCTTTGTGAGATTTGCTTAAACTATAATTTTCTTCCATACTATAAAATTGTCAAGACAATGATTAAGTTATTTTATGCTGCCATTAAATTTATGTCTTCATTTCAGTGCAGTCTCTTTGAAGAATGAACACCAGTCTATTTAAATAACTATTCCGAACCCACTCATCCATGTCTGCGAGTTCCATTTCTATGGATTCAGTCACCTGTGGGCTGAAAATATTTGGGTAAAAATGTTGATTTGCACCTAACATAGACTTTTCCTGCCATTAGTACTCAAACAACACAGCACAGCTGCATAGCATTTATACCGTGTGAGGAATTACAGGTGACCTAGAGATGATGCAGTCCACCGGAACCAGCCAGTACGTGTAGCACCTATGGATGCTGATACCCGAAATGGATTCTGGAACTAGTCTACAGCAGGTCTGAGCTTGGTGGCATGCCTGTAGCCCAGAACCCTGAACGCTGAAGAGGAAGATCTGTGCCGAAGCCAGCATGGGCCTGCAAGTTTCTCCAAAACAAAAGAAAAAGGAATCCGATGGTTTCCAATAGAGTGAGGAGGTTGGCTCAGTGGTTACCTGCTAGCCTCACAAGCATGAGGACCCCAAGTGAAGATGCCTGGGATGGTGGCTAAGGGAAGACCTGCATCCCAAGGGTGTGGCAGCCAGCCATTCTAACGTAATTAGTGCCTCCAGGCCAACCAGAGATCCTAAGGATGATACCTGAAGCTGCAGACCTAGTACACAGGCACGTAAACTTGCACATATACAAACAGAAAAAAAATTTAAAAATATGAATGGAAGCTAAAGACATAAACAGAACAGAATGCCTGCATCTTGAAAGGGTGCAGTTGAAGTTCTTTGTTCGCAGTTTTTATTCACTTTGCTTGTTGAAACAGTCTCACTCACCCCGGATTGTCCTCGAATTCACTATGTGGCTCAGGCTGGCTTCAAACTCAAGGACTTAGGTCTCAGCCTCCTGAGTGCTGTGGTTACTGATGTGAGCCACCACGCCTGGCAGAATACTTGTCTAATATGATAAAAAGAATACTCACTTGGAAAAGAAGTTCACATTCTTGGAAAAGATTTTATAGAATATGACTAAAAATGTTTTTTGTACCAGGCAGTGGTGGTGCATGCCTTTAAAATCCAGCACTCAGGGGCTGGAGAGATGGCTCAGTGGTTAAGAGCATTGCCTGCTCTTCCAAAGGTCCTGAGTTCAATTCCCAGCAACCACATGGTGGCTCACAACCATCTGTAATGAGGTCTGGTGCCCTCTTCTGGCCTGCAGGCATACAAGCAAACAGAATAATGTATACCTAATAAATAAATAAATATTTAAAAAAAGAAATCCAGCACTCAGGAGGCAGAGACAGGCGGATCTATGAGTTTTGTTTTTTTTGGGTTTTTTTGTTGTTGTTGTTGTTTTTGAGACAGTTTCTCTGTAGCTTTGGAGCTGTTCTGGAACCAGTTCTTGTAGACCAGGCTGGTCGTCAGCCTGGTGTACAGAGCAAGTTCCAGGAAAGCAAGGACTACATAGAGAAACCCTGTCTCAGAAAACACGAAGCAAAAGTGAGCTAAGGAAGAGCTTCATTACAGCCTCACTCCAGCTGCCCTCTGACTCTTAGTCACCAGAAGGTATCAGTTTATGCCAACCCTCCGAGTCTATGGCAAGAGCTGTGGAGTCATTGTCCTTTGCTGCCTATCAGCCTGCTTGCCTCACACTGCACACTACAGTGGAAGAGCGCACTCTCACCTCACACTGCAGTGGAAGAGCGCACTCTCACCTCACACTGCAGTGGAGGAGCGTACTCTCACCTCACACTGCAGTGGAAGAGCGCACTCTCACCTCACACTGCAGTGGAAGAGCGCACTCTCACCTCACACTGCAGTGGAAGAGCGCACTCTCACCTCACACTGCAGTGGAAGAGCGCACTCTCACCTCACACTGCAGTGGAAGAGCGCACTCTCACCTCACACTGCAGTGGAAGAGCACACTCTCACCTCACACTGCAGTGGAGGAGCGCACTCTCACCTCACACTGCAGTGGAAGAGCGCACTCTCACCTCACACTGCACACTACAGTGGAAGAGCGCACTCTCACCTCACACTGCAGTGGAAGAGCGCACTCTCACCTCACACTGCACACTACAGTGGAAGAGCGCACTCTCACCTCACACTGCAGTGGAAGAGCACACTCTCACCTCACACTGCAGTGGAGGAGCGCACTCTCACCTCACACTGCAGTGGAAGAGCGCACTCTCACCTCACACTGCACACTACAGTGGAAGAGCGCACTCTCACCTCACACTACAGTGGAAGAGCACACTCTCACCTCACACTGCACACTACAGTGGAAGAGCACTCTCTCACCTCACACTGCAGTGGAAGAGCGCACTCTCACCTCACACTGCACACTACAGTGGAAGAGCGCACTCTCACCTCACACTGCAGTGGAAGAGCGCACTCTCACCTCACACTGCACACTGCAGTGGAAGAGCGCACTCTCACCTCACACTGCAGTGGAAGAGCGCACTCTCACCTCACACTGCAGTGGAAGAGCACACTCTCACCTCACACTGCACACTACAGTGGAAGAGCGCACTCTCACCTCACACTGCAGTGGAAGAGCGCACTCTCACCTCACACTGCAGTGGAGGAGCGCACTCTCACCTCACACTGCAGTGGAAGAGCGCACTCTCACCTCACACTGCAGTGGAAGAGCGCACTCTCACCTCACACTGCACACACAGTGGAAGAGCGCACTCTCACCTCACACTGCAGTGGAAGAGCGCACTCTCACCTCACACTGCACACTACAGTGGAAGAGCACACTCTCACCTCACACTGCAGTGGAAGAGCGCACTCTCACCTCACACTGCAGTGGAAGAGCGCACTCTCACCTCACACTGCACACTGCAGTGGAAGAGCGCACTCTCACCTCACACTGCACACTACAGTGGAAGAGCGCACTCTCACCTCACACTGCAGTGGAAGAGCGCACTCTCACCTCACACTGCACACTACAGTGGAAGAGCACACTCTCACCTCACACTGCACACTACAGTGGAGGAGTGTACTCTCACCTCACACTGCAGTGGAAGAGCGCACTCTCACCTCACACTGCACACTACAGTGGAAGAGCGCACTCTCACCTCACACTGCAGTGGAAGAGCGCACTCTCACCTCACACTGCAGTGGTTGGGTTGGAAAATTAAGTCCTTACTGTGTTTCTCTATTTGAGATGTTCTATACCAGTGGTTCTCAACGTTCCTAAAGCTGTGACTCTTTAATACAGCTCCTCATGTTGTGGTGACCCCAACCATAAAATTATTTTCGTTGCTACTTCGTAACTATAATTTTGCTACTGTATGAATCATAATGTAAACATTTGTGTTTCTGGGTGGTCTCTAGGGGTCATGACCCACAGGTTGAGAACCAATGGATGCTCTATAGTCTAATCCATGCTGACTTTAAACAAAATCCTCCTGCCTCATTTCCCTGAGTTCTGGGGTTACCGGTGTGCATCACCTTTCCTAGTCCCTCTGACATTCTTATTCTCTGGCCTTTTGTTGTTCGTTTTTTAAAACAGGGTTTTGTATAGCTCAAGCTGATCTTAAACTCTTGATCCTCCTGCCTCTATCTTCCAAGTGTTGGAATTACAGGCTTGTACCACCATGGTTGGCTTCCACATGTTTTTAATAGCAAGCATACTGATTTTTTAAAGTGCTCTTTAGGATATTTCTTATCAAAGCTTGGTGTGGTGGTCTGACTCTTCAGAGGCAGAGGCAGGTGGATCTGTGAGTTCAAGCCCAGCCTGGTCTATAGAGTGGGTTCGAGGCCAACCAAGGGTTTCACAGAGAAACCCTGTCTGAGGGGAAGAATGTTTTACTGAATGTTCAAATTTTTCTCTTTACTAGTTCACACTTCTATACCTTAGTTATACTGACCATGAAATGAGAAAAATACTTAATTTTTCTATGAGTTCTAAGCCTGGAAGTACTTTTAACCGAATTTCCTTAAGAACAGACTCAGCAAGACGAGTAATTCTACTGACATTTTAAGATCCTGTTATTAATCACCGATAGTAATTTTAAGAGCCGGTTGCACACTGACAGTAATAAAGCTGAAGGAGGCAAGGCGTGCCGGCATGTTCCTACAGCCCTGCCGGCATGTTCCTATAGCCCTGCCGGCACGTTCCTACAGCCCTGCCGGCGCGTTCCTACAGCCCTGCCGGCGCGTTCCTACAGCCCTGCCGGCGCGTTCCTACAGCCCTGCCGGCGCGTTCCTACAGCCCTGCCGGGGCGTTCCTACAGCCCTGCCGGCGCGTTCCTACAGCCCTGCCGGCACGTTCCTATAGCCCTGCCACTTGGGACCGCAAGACGGGAGGATCAAGAGTTCAAGATCATTCTTGCTACAAATCAAGTTCAGTGCCAGTGTGGTCTACCTGAGACAGGCAAATAAAAAACTATTGATTTACATCAAGAAAATAGCCCATTAAAACTGTAGGAGCCTAGATTTTTGAAATTAGACAGCAGATTTCAATACCATTTCTCCATCGTAGGTGAGACACTCCTGGAAAACACGGTCTAAGAAGACATTTGTCATGGTTGCTGTTCCATAACGGGAGAGTTCTTCTTTACTGAGCATGCCATTGTGATCTTTATCAAGATTCAAATACTGACCTTGAAAAAAGGTAATAGGAACAGACTCAGGACCAAAATATTTTTTAATTAATGACCAAGGCTGGACATGAACAGAAATGTTATTTTATTACCTAATAGTCTGACTCTGAAATGAAACTAAACACACTGGTGGAAAAGGTAGTGGCTTAGAGGTAATAGTTGGTGGCCTGCAGACCTTGATTAGAGCAACTCCCCAGCTAAACCCACACAGAAAAGCCCATTAAACAGTCTCTGCTCTTTGACTATTTCATTTACATTTTTGTTTATAGTTTGTACAGTTAGTTAGAACATTCATAGGTTTCTAAACTTGGTGAGGCGCGCATGCGCGCAAACACACACAAAAACCACTTTCAGCTTAAGTCAGAGATAACGGATCCTAAGTCAGTGGTAATGGATCCTAAGTGAGTCAGGAGACCATCCAAAATGATGCTGTAGAACACTAATGAAGTTCAATAAATCCAAATCACTCCCAAATACCCCCCTTTGTGCATCCTGACACAGCATTTTATCATAGAATAAAACAACAGCTATTGTTCTGAGCCAATGAAAATAAATGATATTGTTCTACTGAAAAGAAACCATACCAACTATGGAAGAGTTCCAAAAGTTCAAACATCAGTAAAGTAAGAAGTACATCTTGGTAGCCTAGAGTACCAACCCTTAAGTGGGGAGAATACGCTGGGCTTAAGTTAAATAGCCCGTGTATAAAACAGGCCTCTGGACACCATGAGAAATGGGTAATGAACTTTAGTAATGGGATCCTACCATAGACCCTCAGGGCGGAAGGAGCAGAAAACCAATTTGTTTCTTGACACTCTTTGGACAATTCCTCATCCCTTAGCTAAAGAAACACAGAAATATGATTACAAAATAGCAATTATTGTGTGACAAAATTAAATAGTTTAATAAATACTTACCTCCAGTAAATCATCTAGGAAGCTGCATGCTAAAATATCTTGAATTTTGATCTTCCCTTTAAAAAATACAAGAAAACACAATTTCATTTTGAGACGTTATTTTACAAAGACAATCACGTAGTCAATGACAAACATCTAGCTCTTAGGTTCCTTATTATTTTGTTACAAAACCGAGACATTGAAAAACACACACACACAAAAGCAAAGCAAAGTAAAAACATTCCAAACAACAAAAACATAAAAAAAAGAAACCTGGTAACCCACAAAACCTCTATATATTTATTTATTTTGTCTTTTTGAGACAGGGTTTCTTTTTGTAGCCATGGCTGTCCTGGAACTTGTTCTGCAGACCACGCTGGCCTCCTGCCTCCAATGGGAAGAAACTAAGCAGTAAATTCCTACTAAAAGTATCAGAATTTAGAAAAGGACATGTCATATTTTGGGAATAGGGGCAATATTGGTAAGGCTGGAGACACAGCTCTGCGGTTGAAGGCTAAGGGTCCTGCTTCTAGATCGTTTCTAGCAAGCACCTCTGCCACCAATGTCACCAAAGTCCCTCTTCCCAGCTTTCCCTTTGTCAGGTGGGGTGACATACTCCTACAATCCTGACCACTCGGCAGGCAGAGGCAGTAGGTGACATCCAACCATTGCATAGCTGGATACAGTCAGTGCAAGAATATTCTGGAAGATCTACATAGAAAGCAAAGCATTGTGGAATCCTGACCACTCGGCAGGCAGAGGCAGTAGGTGACATCCAACCATCGCATAGCTGGATACAGTCAGTGCAAGAATATTCTGGAAGATCTACATAGAAAGCAAAGCATTGTGGCTGTCTTGTACACTTGTACATTCTTCTGAAATTTGCCAGATTACGTTGCTGACATTAGAAAACAAAGGGAAATGATAAACTTCTCCAATACTGAGACAGTATGCAATAAAAAACATTCCAATATTTAAATTACAATTTTTTTGTACCTGTTCTTAGAGGGTCCAAAAAGAAGAAGAACTTCCTAACTGCTGTACAGACATAAAAGGAGTAAAACGATTTTTCTAACCCATCTAATTGTGGCAAAGTAGGAATAAGTTCCAGGATGTAGTTCTCTAAGTCCTGGAAACAAAACAAAACGCTGGTTAAGTATCTTGCCTTGACTTCCTCACTATGGCAGACTAGAAGCTGGAAATGTAAGCCAAATAAACACTTTCTCCCTTAACATTGCTTTGATTGGAACATTTTACCACAGCAAAAGAAACGGCATTAGGACACCAGGTTAATATAGTGAAGACTCTTTGGCACACACCCACAGTCCTACTGTTTGGAAGGTAGGGCAGCAGGAGCACTGGACATTCCAGTTCAGCCTGGCTACAAGGGCTTTGTCTCACTAAATCCAAGTGAACAAATACAAGTATCCTGCGGCATTTTATATTCATTTTAACAACTTTATCTTCTGCGCTAATCATTCTAAGCATAATATGCCTGGTAGATCAGAGACATCAAAGCTCATAAGAGAACAGGCACCTCAAGCCTGGTGTCTAAAGCGAGCTCTTCACAGTTCTCCTGCTTTGGTCTCCACATTTCCTCTGCCAGTGTCCCATTCCCTCTACCACACATCCAGTCTAGCAGCAGGGAGTGCAATTTCTTTCTCTCGCTCTGCTTTTTTTTTGAGTGGGGTGGTAGAGGTGAAGGAAGGTTGGAGGTCCAAAATGTGTACTGAATGGATCTACTTTTAGCTCTTGGGGGTTAGTTTAGGGTGACAGTGGTGAGGTAAGATCTCAGCATCTCAGGCTGGTCTCAAACTTGTGAGTAACCTCCTGGCTCAGCCTCTTAAGTCCTGAGCCTAACAAGTGTGAGCTGTCATGCCCAGCTTCGTCTCGCTTTTCTATTCATCTCGGCCACTAGCATTTGCCCTCACACCACAACAACAGACAGCCGCCAACATGCACAGTTCACACACACACTGAGAAGGTGGGAAAACAAAAATCCAAATCTTTTTTCTTTAGTAATTGTTCTCTCTCTCTCTCTCTCTCTCTCTCTCTCTCTCTCTCTCTCTCTCTCTCGTTCTTTCTTTCTTTTGGATTTCAGAGACAAGGTCTCACTACATAGTTGTAACACCCGATTCTGTGTTACCCCCTCAGTACAGTTCGGGTGCAAGGGCCTGTAGATTGAAAGAACACACAAAGAGACCTGGGTCATTTGAAAGGAGATCAGCCAAATGCCGTTTATTCAACCTTGGGGAAATCCTCTCTGCTGCACAAGGATTTCCGCCCAGGCAGGTGGGAAATTACCACACCAAAGATGGAGTCAACAATGCCCTACAGCTAATCACCAGGCGGGGCAGGGGGAGCACAGGAACAGAATGTTTTAGCTGGCTGACCAGAAACTGTCCTCAAGATGAACCCCAAGAACACGGGTGGACCAGGGCCCTCCACAGTCCTAACCAGCTTGGCAGTGATTCCTGTACCCTGGCCTCCTAAGCTAGGACTCCAGGTTTGTGGCCCCACACTCCACTCTCACCCATCATTTAAAGCCTGTTTAGATGCCTTCTATTTATTTACTGATAATGTTTTGGAGCTTCAGCTACCCCTGAACTCCCAACAATCCTCCTGCCTCAGCCTGTACAGTGCTTAATCTAGAAGCATGCTATAATGCTCAGTTGCATTTTCCTTTTTAAAAAGAACAAAAGCGTTTTGTTTTGCTTTGGTTTTTCGAGACAGACTGTCTCTGTGTCCAACCATGGCTGTCCTGGAACTAGATCTTATAGACCAGGCTGGCCTTGAACTCACAGAGATCCACCTGCCTCTGCACCCCCCCCCCCCCCCCCCCGCAGTACTAGGATTAAAGGTATGCGCCACCACCGCCCAGCTTCAAAAGTGTTTTTTAAAAGGCTAGAAGAAAAGCACCTACAGATGAATTCATGTGGTCAATACACACAAAATGAGCATGTTTACACAGGTAAAATCAGGCGAACCGAGGCTACGAAGATAAAATCAAGCAGTGTAAGATTTAGCTACAAGCACAACTCACTTAGTGATGACTAATGTTAATATTTTAGTGTCTATCATATTTATTAAATTTAGATCAATACTCACTGACTCCCGAAGGTATCCTTGCCCAGCAACATCATACAGACTGAGTCCTATTCTTGTCTGATGCAGCCAAACTGACAATAAACAAAGAAGTTACATGTAAATACTGAGGTCTGTTCTTTACCACATATATGAAAACGAGAGTAAGACATCAGACTAGAAGTGCAGGCCAGCTCCAGAACCCCGAGAGCCATTCTCACAGACACTAAGTAACCAGCACCCTAAGCCATTTAAACCAAAAGAAAAAAGCCACGAAATGGCAGGTTTCAACAATTCTGCCATGGTTACTACAGTGAACTGAGGCCCTTGGGGATATTGTTTTCACATATTAAAGCCGGTGTTCCACTCAGCAGGGAGCTAGTACAACATTGTGTCTTCAGGGAAGCCTGCATCCTCCTGAGGTTAATCACTGCGGCCAAGTCTATTAATTAACAATGTGCGCAGTAAGATTCCACAGCTCATATGGTACTTAGAAGATTCATAACAACTCCAGAATGTTGTGATACTGGCTTCTTGAAACCAAGACTACAGCTGTGGGTTTGAGATTATCCTTTCAGACATATATATTAGTGAAATGTGATTACTCGTAAATTGAAATTATTTCAAATCATCCATTAAAATTTTGTTCTGAAAAAAAAATTCTTGTCCTGTTTCTTAAAAGAAAGTGATTTTATTTCTCAAGCAAAAACACAAATCACTAAGGTAGGCTGTGAGGGAGCTGTCCCTCGGTCTTACAGCAGCACACCAACAGATGAACCCGCTCTCTGTTGGAGCTGTCCCTGGGTCTGACAGCAGCATGCTGATTGATGAATCAGCGCTCTGTTGGAGCTGTGCCGATTGATGAATCAGCGCTCTATTGGAGCTGTGCCGATTGATGAACCCGCTCTCTGTTGGAGCTGTCCCTGGGTCTGACAGCAGCATGCTGATTGATGAATCAGCGCTCTGTTGGAGCTGTGCCGATTGATGAATCAGCGCTCTGTTGGAGCTGTGCCGATTGATGAATCAGCGCTCTATTGGAGCTGTGCCGATTGATGAACCCGCTCTCTGTTGGAGCTGTCCCTGGGTCTGACAGCAGCATGCTGATTGATGAATCAGCGCTCTGTTGGAGCTGTGCCGATTGATGAATCAGCGCTCTGTTGTTGTTGTTCTTATTTTTATTTTCATGTGTACACATGTTTTGCCATGGGTGTCGGGTCTCCTGGAACTGTAATTACAGACAGCTGTGAGCACCATGTGGGTGCTGGGAACTGAACCCGGGTCCTCTGGAAGAGCAGTCAGTGCTCTTAAGCACTGAGCCATCTCTCCAGCTCACAAACAGCTGTTTTACTTAAATGGCAGCGATCTCAGCAGATCAGGAACTAGTCCTTTAAGCTTAAGGAGTCTCAATATTTCATCGCCAATCACAAAACAGACTTGTGCAACACTGTGTGAAGCCCTCGGGATCACACCTTTCCACCTCGTGTGTAAATCTGTTCCTTCACACCAACGTTAGACATCCACTTCAACAAAGTGGGGACATTAGGGCGACAGGACAGAGCTGACTGGGAAAGGCCCTCTGGGGAGGGTACATGTGACTGAGAAAAAAAGTGTATCTGCTTTTGATATCTCTACTTTGCCACCGTCCTTGGGGTACACAAGGCTTTTGTTTACAAAAATGAATTCAATTTTAATACAGAAAATCATACCTCTGTATGTTGCACAGCAGAACCATAACTGCACAGGAAACAAGCATGTCCCATGGGAGAAGTAACAGAAAAGACCAACAGCTACTTGATTCCCAGACAGAAGTTCAAACTCACACACACAACGAATCACCTTTTCGCATGACGTAGTTAAAGAACTGCATGATGGAAATTCTCCCATATGAGTCTGTATGAAGCAGCTTGGCAAAGACTTTTGCAGTAAAAAATTGCCTAAAAAAGGAAATAAAATTAAAACGGTCTACCAGCATAGTACAAAAATGACCTCTTTAGGAATTAGCAAACAACATAAATTCATACAATTAAAAATCAAAGTTAAGAGACAATAAAGAGTCCAGTTGAGTATGAGATTGGTCAAATGAGTGAGAAAACACCCCCTCTCCCAGAATTCCTATTCTGTTGTTGTTTTTGAAACAGAATATCACTGTATATCCCTAGCTGGCCTTGAACTCAAGAGATTTCCTTGCCTCTGCCTTCCAAGTTGGGATGAAAGACACATGCCACCATACCCAGCTAAAGAGTTCATTTTAACAGTCAGGCGGTTGTGGTGCATGCCTTTAATCCCAGCACTCGGGAGACAGAGGCAGGAGGATCTCTGTGACTTCGAGACAGTCTGGTCTACAGAGCTAGTTCCAGGACAGCCAAAGATACACAGAGAAACCCTTATTGAAAAAGAAAAAAAGAAAAGAAAAACAAAACCAAAAGAGTTCCCTTTTAATATGAAGTCCACAGACACTCTCAGCATCAGAAATGTGTTTAGAAGAAAATGGGTAGCTGATTGTGCATGCTACACTTCCAGCACTCCAGAGGCCGACACATGAGCCCGGGCTACAAAGTGAGTTTCAGGTCAGCCTGGGATAGGCTTTGATTCAAAGCAAAGCAAACCGAGCCAAACCAACAACAACAACAAAAGGAGCATTTTTCTCAGCAGAATCTTTTTTGGTTTTTCTTTCGTCTCTGCTGCTTTCTTGGGGATCTATCTCTAAAGGCACCTGCACACACCACCAGCACTTCTGATGAGAATTGGCTCTGACTTTATTTACATAGTGGTCACACTGACACCTGTAACAGCCAGCAGAAGAACCATTGTACTCCTGAGGTGGTTGCACCACCATGTTCTGTAAAGATAACGTTTCTAGTCTAGTAAGACAGAGGAACAGACACTAAAATCATGACCATAATTCTACCCATGGGATCAATCGCTGAGCACGTCCTACTGGTGTCTGCTCGAAGCATCTTGTAGTAAATTCTCCTAGGACATTAGATACAGTGTAAGCGATTTAATATACTCGTCATGATGTATGTAGTATTTAAAAGGTTATCCATAATCTTAATAGTTTATATTTCAAAATGCTGAACAGCATTAATAGTTTAAAAACTATAAAGAGTTTGTCTAAAAGGAATGTCATGGTCATATAACCACAAATTGAAAATACTATGGGCTTAAGTGGACGTGGGTTGCTGTAAGGAGCATGTAAGTATATAAATTATCATTAAGCACTATACATCCAAAAATGTCTACCATGGCATTTATACACTATACAGTCTGGCTGTGAAGCCACCACCTCAGGGCCAGCTATCTGGTGCAGACACATACTCTGTCTTCTACCTATAACAGCTCTGGATGGCTGAGTTTAATTTATCATTTGGTTTACCTTTTGTGTGCCCTTAAAACCGGCTTTATAGTAAGTGAATCTGATTTATATTTATATTTAAAAGGCTATAAGCAGGAAAAAGTACATCTTTGCTATGTTATAAAGGAATGAAGAGGGCTGAAGAGATGGCTCAGAGATTAAGAGCACTGGCTGCTCTTCCAGAGGACTGGGTTCAATTCCCAGCCCCCACATGGCAGCTCACAACTGTCCCTAACTCCAGTTCCAGTGGATCTAACACCCTCACACAGACATACATGCAAGCAAAACATCAACACATGAAAAATAAACAAATTAATTAAAAAAAAGGAATGAAGACATAGAATCATTAAGCAGCATTATTTTGCTTATTATTTCTTTTTTGCTATGTAGCACAGCACAAACTAACTTTGAACTTACAATCCTCCTGCCTCAGTTTCTAGAGTGCCAAATGAGAGGTGCGTGCCCAACTTGGTATCCCCCGTCCAGCACCCTGCAATCTCTCCCTCCCTCTAGCGCCCTCTTTTGTGACAGGATCTCACTATATAGCTCTGGGTAGCCTGGAATTCGCTATGTAGAATGGGGTGGCTTCAAAGTCACAGAGATTCACCTGCTTCTGCCCACTGAGTCTGGGGTTAAGGTGTGTGCCACCACACTCAGTGGCATTTTTTTTCTTGCTATAAGTTTTATTATACTTCATTAAGTTGAATGCTTTAGTTTCCCGAGTACTGGGATTAAGGTGTGTACTACCACGCCCAATGTGTCCTATTTTTCTCTTTCATCTGAGACAGGAATTCAATATGGAGCCCAGGCTGGCCCTGAATTTGTGATTATCTCCCTGCATCAATCTCTCTTGTGCTGGGCTTACAACAGGCATCACCACACTGAGCTTTGTATTATTTCTCTTTATCACTCCACACCAACATTTTATATGCACGGCACAGTGTATGATGGTGTGGCTGTGAGCACAGGTGCCCTGTGGTACATGAAGAAGCAGGAGGTGGATGGCAGCTGTCTTCCTCAAGCTCTCCACCCTATTTTTGAGACAGATTCTCTCACCGATTTGGAGCTCAATGATCTGACTAGCAGGCTGGCCAGTGAACTTCCCGGATCTGCCAGCCTCTGTTCTATCAACAGTGGAAGCTGCACACAGTGCTACTGCACCCCGCTTTTACATAACTGCTGGGAATCTGACAGACGAAGCCATCCCTCCAGCCTCCAACTTTTCCTTGACTCTAAATAATTTTTTTATCACACTTCAGCCACTTCACGTAGCAAGTCAAATGTCACACCATTGACTTCAGCTCCATTGACCCTCGGGCAAGAAAAATGCCGAACACACTTTCCTCTTTAAATCACATTATTCTTACTTGCACTTTGGTCCAGCCTTTTCACCAACCTTCAAAAAATTTTCATAATTGATCATTGCTTCCTCTCCAATCATAGGTGGTATCTGGTGTTTATCCAGCAAAAACCATAAATTCTGAAGAAAATTAGGGAAATGAAGATGTTATAAGTTAACAATAGATTTAAGAATGTAAATGCATCATTTCTATCTAAAAAGTTAAAATGAATTTATGCCCCATTATTTTGACTACTACCAATAAAGATAACTGACATTTATTGTGCCTGCTAAATTTTTAAGCTGTCAAGTACATTGCTTCTTTAATTCATAACTATCTAATATGGGCAGCTACACACGAAAACTGAAGCATGAAGTTATCAAGTCCATTGCCCAAAGTCACACCATGGCAGGGTAGTTGGATTTGAACTTCTGCAGTGGACAGTACTGTAGTGTTTCCCAAACCTTGATAACTGCTAGGATTATGTGGAAACTTAAGAAACAAAACGTTGCCAGGCGGTGGTGGCACATGCTTTTAATCCCAGCACTCAGGAGGCAGAGGCAGGCAGATCTCTGTGAGTTCGAGCCTAGCTTGGTCTACAAGAGCTAGTTCCAGAACAGGCTCCAAAGCTACAGAGAAACTCTGACTCGAAAAAACAAAAAAGGAAAAGAAAAGAAAAGAAAAGAAAAGAAAAGAAAAGAAAAGAAACTGTCCTTGGAAACCAGGCCATGCAAGCTCAGCATCTGATTCTGATGCACACACACACACCCTCCTTCAGAAAACTACTCTGGAGCAATAATTCAAAGACACATAGCAAACTTCTGCACGAAAGAAACGGGCAACATCTAAAGCCACTTGACTTCACTTGTACCTGTAATTCTTCATTATCTAGGAGTTCTCTGCTTTTCCTCTGTAGAAATACGGCTCTAGATTCCTCTCTTAATTTCTGTAGTAAGACTTCATCTTCCGCTGGCAACTAAAAACACATTCCAAAAGTCACCTTATGTCAATATCAAATTAAGTAGAACTAGCTTCACAGTCTGGGTAGTCAGCATGCCTGCTGAGACTACATTACCAAATAGCAAACTCACTACTCATCTCTATAATAACAATTGGAAGAGCCTAAAGCTCAGAAAAGGGATAACTGCTTTCTTGTACCAACTTATTGGTCCAAGATCTTAGTGGCTTCAAAGAGTTTTATCACAGTGATAAATCAAGGGTAATAAAATATAAAAATGTTCAATTTAATACCCTATTACAAAAATATGCTTTGGATTGCATTTTTGAAATTACATTTCATTTACAGATACAGAAATACCACTGAGATATCACTTACCCTGTAATAAAACCGGGGAATGGTCTTATAGAATTCGTTTGTGTTTTTGTTACCTCCTTTCCATTCGGAATAGTATTTAGTAAATAAATCCATCTCTTCATCTTTTAATTCTTGTTCGCTTTTTTTCCCTAGTAACAACACAGGGAAGAAAAATTAATGCAAGAAAAGCACAAACAAAAAATATTATTTTTCTCAGGACAGCTTATACATTAAAGTCTAGTTAAAATAACTGCAGTGGCGAATAGGCCTTCAAAACTGTGCTTAGACACCGAACATACTAACTTGAAATATAGCCTTCCACTGACCTAGCCTCCCTTCAGTCACTGGACTGTCCAGTGCGTTGAGAATCAGTGTGTTCCCTGTACTTGTATTTAGCACTGAAGCTTGCCTCTTCAAGTCACGGTCTCATTTAAAAACCCATGAGGTGTTTCAATTCATCCTACCAAAAGCGTTCACTAGGGCTAGGATGACAGCTCAGTGGTGGAGTGCTTAGGAAGCGATACAGAGCTCTGCTTCAACTCTCTGTGCCAGAAACAGGAACTGAAACGCCCAAGTACCTACTGTACAGGTCTCGTACTGGACACTGTGGCTAGAGGAAGCAAGACAGGCACAGCCCCAGACCTCATACAATTTCAGCCTCATGACCATGGTTCCTCTTTCAGAAAAAAACAAAGAACAAAGCTGTCGGAGGCTCAAAACTCAGTGCTCTATTGTCCTTCAACCTGCCTGCTGTTGACAGTAACTTTCTCTTAGAGCCATTTTCCTCATCTAGGGTAAACATCGGTGGAGACCGTATTTACTGAGGCTCCAATCCCGGGGAAGTGTGCACACTATGAAAGCACTCTACCCCGAGCTCCTCCTCCAGATTCCCAAGCTTACTGTTTTTGAACAGGGTCTCACTCTGTCCCTCAGGCTGGCCTCAAGCTTGTGATAAACCCTGTGTCTTGGCCTCTCAGGAGCTGGGATTACAGAGGAGAATGACCATGGCTAGATCACAGCTCTCTGCCAGCTTCCTCGGAAGGCACAAGCTCTAACACACTTCCAGCTCCCCTCTGATCCCTCAGAGCCTGGGGCCACATCAGCACTCCAGCGCACAGGGTTCTTCAATTCTGCCATTGAGTTTCCCAAAACCATTTTTGTGTTTCATTTTCTTCCAGAGATGATGCCAGGGACTGTTTCTTCAGCACTTCACTTTTCAGGGCAATTTTCGTACTTGTCATGTTAACCTTTAACCTTGAACCAAGCCTACGGTTTCTTTAGTATGGGTTGGTACTATGGAGAAAATTGCAAAATCTCACAAATAAAGGTCACTAAGGATTCTTCACAAGCAGAAATAATAGACAAGAGCAGTTTTAGCCATGAAGTTTTAGAGTGTTGCTATGTTTTTTCTTTTACTTTTTTTTTTTTGAGACAGGTGTGACTGGCATTCCTGGCTGACCTGGAACTATTTATAGACTAGCCTAGCACTGAACTTGTATTCGTTTTCCTGCTTCTGACTCTGGAGAGATGGCGTCTACAGACATGTACCTGGCCTGAGGACGTTTCTCAACCGGGAAAAATACCAGCATGTTTATTGCTTATGAAAATGATTTAAGAAAGCCTGATGACACAGGTTATCCTTAAGAACACATCCTTGGTAGGCAAAGGAGATTTGCTGCACGGATGGGATCTACTACGCTGACGGCAATAGCCTTAAGGAAGAGCTATTAATACTATCCAGACAATCCAGATAATTTGCAATACACCCATGGCGCAGAGGCAGCCTCCCTACTAAAGGCGAAATGTGGCAAGCATTGGTGGGGAGCTGGAGAGACGACTCAGTAGGATTAAGAGTAGTAAAACTCAGTAGGTTTGCTGCTCTTGAAGAAGGCTTGGGTTTGTTTCCCAGGACCCACATGGCAGCCCACAACCAAGTGTAACTCCTGTTCCAGAGGATCCAACACCCTCTTCTGGTCTTTGCAGGGTTGGTTTCAAATAAGCTTAGGGACGAACTGCTAACTGAGGTGCCTATTATCATTTCAAAGCTGATTCGGGACCGCTCTCAGCATTACCCAGTACCTAAAGGTCCCCAGTCGAGGGGCTGGGCTCCCTTTCCTCCAGCTTCTGACCCTAGAGAACGCATCCATTTTGGCTATGATGCTCCAGTGGCTCTGCTCTTGGCTCCCATGAGCACTCTTGGTCCTCCTGCCCCCAACTCTCTTCTCTCCCCTTCTCCCCTCTCATGGCCCCGTCTATTCTGCTGGCCACACTCAGTCTGGAGCCTTCCAGATGCCTCTGGCTGAACTCTCCCTCATATCTACAATAAGACCATCTCCTCAACCAGACCTAGGAAAAGTCACGTCCTCATTTTCATTCAGCAGACACTGCACAAACATGGTATACATACATGCACGCAGGCTATTACATGTTTGTGAGTGATAACGGAAATGATGGCGGAGAAAAGGAAAAGCCAATAATGTATGAGAGGAACAAACTGAAGAGAAGCCAGTGGATCTATGAGAAGGGATGTAACCTAAGGAGGGACTGGAGGGACTCCAGGAGGGGTACAGATAATTCTCTTCTAAAGACACGGTTTCTGTGTAGCCCTCCTTAGCTGTCCTGGAAGTCTATCTGTAGACCAGGTTAGTCTTGAACTCAGAGATCCACCTGCCTCTGCCTCCTGAGAGCCTGGATTAAAGGCGTGCGCCACCACTACCTGGTGACAATTCATTTTAAGGTGACAATTCAAGTTAAAGGCGAAGGTTGGATATAAGGATTAATACCTAGCATCTGAGAGCAATGGTAACTGGAAGGAGTTGAGGTTCTCCTTTAACTGCCTCTAATTCCTCTTTGAGATCCTATTTGAAAACAAGTACACCAACTATAGTGAGCAATGAGGAGGGCAGACTGGAGATTTGGGAGGATGAGAGGAATTAAGTGTGGAAGATCAAATGCTCTTCCTGCAGATGCGACTAAAATATACTTTAGTTTAGCGGACATGGAGTCTAAGTGAGAACTCACCATGGTTATGTTTTTCTTTTTGGTTGTCAGTCTAGCCTTTGATGGCAGAGCCATCTCTCTAGGTCCTGTTTTCCTTTAGCCCATTTCAACTGCCTGGATGTTGGTTGGAACTGGAAGAATTTAACCAGACCGATGGGCAAGCAAAGTGTGAAGGGCCGGGGAACGAACAATGGAAAACGGATTAATGATATTTAAAATGGAGAGGTATGTGAAAAGTGATAGTTAAAAGGCGCTGGCACTCGGGAAACTGGGGCAAGGAGGGCCACTAAGTCAAGACTGACCAGGGCTCGAGGGGGGAAGCTATAAGGATAAATAGGTCTTGGTAAGATCGAAGGGCACCAAGGTTCTCAGTTATTCCGCATAAGCCTAAGATCGTGGAAAACGGGTGCCACGGTTGCGCTTTTCGATTTACCAGGAAAGTTTGGGTCACCCCTCCGCGGACCGCTGAAAGCACACTGCACTCACTGTCTTTTGTCAGATAAGTTTACCAGACGCGGAAAGTGTCACTCGCCCTTCCTCCTCCCCGCCCTATTCACCCCCCTCCGCCACCCGCCACCTCTTGGTCTGGGGCGGGCTATCTGGCGGGCTGTCCCTCCCGAACTCACGCTTTGAATTCGTGTTGGGCGACGCTAAGCGCCGGCGGAGCACGTCTTTCCAGTCCATGGCTGACTCCCGCTCAGAGGACCCTACATTTGCGGGTTGTTAACCGCTCCACCCACTACCAGCTCCGACGTCAGACGCCACCAAGGCAGGTGGAAGAAGGACGCCGGGAAGCCATCTTGGACACGGGCGGAAGCCGTAGCTCCAGAAGCAAAAGCTCGAATGTTGTATCTGTTCCAGACCCGGCGATCACGCTAGCAGGGGCGAAAAGCAGACGTGAAATAGATGAAAAATTATTCTCCTTCATAAGAGTATCCCAACTCACCAAACCCGATCCTAAAGGCCAATAAGAAGCCCGCGTGAGTTCTTGGAGGTGGGCCTTTGGCGCGTGCGCACCGCAGGATGCAGGAATCCATTGGCTTTTCCGACTTGGGAAAAGCACTTTCGTCACATTTCGTTCTCGCTGTGGAAGCCTTGGCAATCTCCAAAGATGTAATAGAAGCTTCCGCAGTCGTTTCCAGTCCTCTTGGATACTAAAGCTTCAAAACTACCTTTCTTTCTTTTTTTTCGTCAGACTCAATAGAACGCCTGAAATTGAGCCACCGAGAGCCTGGCGGCTCATTCAGCGCGGTGCCTTGTGGGTACTGTAGTTTTTGCCGCATTTATGGCTACCTTAAGCATGCGTGGCGTGGTGAGTTGTTGAATGAAGTGAACTTTCGTCGGCCCTCCATACAGTTAAGTCTAAGTTCTTTCTGGACCTCACTTCCTTCCCTGTGATGTTTGTGCTGCGTCCCCCGATCCCTCTTCTTTGAGGCGTTTAAAGACCTGTAGAAAATGTAAAGTTGAGCAAGGGACCCTAGACTTCTTTCTTGCTGGTGGGGCTGCGTTTGGTGGTTCCTGGTCGAGGCTATTACTTTATTTCCCTGTTCTAGTTCTCTTGGTACCTTGCCCTTCTTCAGGACCGTTGTTATGCACATGAGTCAAACTAAGAGGTCCCTCTTGTGCTTTTTCCTTAGATTCGAAAATTGGAATGTGACAGGATTCCCGTGCGGTCTTCTGGTTTAGGACTTGCTACTGGTGTTGAAGATCCCTGGATCATTGTTTAATGGAGAGAACTCGTATGCTTTCCTTGCCTTTAAATCACTCCTAAAGCACAATCGTGATTTGTTTGTAAGGGAGAAACACAAAGTCTCCTTTTCAAGAACTGTGCATCAACTATCTTCAACCTCCAATCTCGTAATTTTCCATAGCAGAGCGGAGCTGCTTTATTTTTAAGCCTCATTCAACTCACTGCAGAATGACCTTCTATTTGCCTGGTTTTCGGAGCTTTCCGAAACTTTGGACGAGCATCCCTTCCTTAGAGCTGGGCCCTGCGACCTCGCCTGTCTTTTCCTTTCTCACGGTTACCAGGAACCAGCACCGATGGTTTTCTGCCAAAACCACGCCCCCTCCACATAGGAAAGCCATGAATCTGCTGCTTGCCAAAGCTAGAACACTCAAGAAAGAACATGACAGCGATAGGCAAGGTTCTTCTGATCATTATTTTGCTGCCGGGGCAGCTAAGAAGAGGTCGCACTTAACTAGCAACCCCCAGCAGAGAGAGCATGCCCCGTCACCTGAGAGGAGCACGATCGAACTTCCAACTAAACCCCTGAATTCCGAAGAGTGGGATAAACTTAAAGAGGATTTCAACGGGAAGGCCAGTTTTGAAGACTGGGTCATTTCGCAGATGGTGCGCAGCAGTAGCTCTGTAGATGCGGCTAAGTCCCTCCTGGCCTGGGTCGCAGCAAAGAACAATGGCATCGTAGGGTACAATTTACTCGTCAAGTATTTGTATCTCTGCGTCTCTCACAAGCAGACATCAGAAGTTATCGATGTCTATGAAATCATGAAAGCCAAGTACAAGTGTTTAGAAACTGCGGCTAACACCATTCTCATCCGGGGATTGATCCACTCAGACAGGTGGAGAGAGGCCTTGCTGCTGTTAGAAGACATTAAAAAAGTCATGGTCCCTTCGAAAAGGAACTATAATGACTGTATTCAGGGAGCCCTCCTTCATCAGGATGTGGACGTGGCCTGGAGTTTGTATCAGGAACTGGTAGGTCATAATCTCATTCCTCTGCTGGAAACTTTAAAAGCCTTCTTTGATTTTGGCAAAGACATAAATGATGATGACTATTCGGACAAACTACTGGACATTCTTTTGTATCTAAGGAATAATCAGCTGTATCCTGGAGAGTCATTTGCACACAGTATAAAAACATGGTTTGAAAGGTAATTTTGATTTTGCTTGTGTGTTTTCTCTTGGTACCTGTATTTTTAAAGTAGACCCCTTTTTTGTGTTATTAGTTGCCGAGACTCATTTTATTCAGATTGTGCTTTCTCCCATCCTGAGGTAAGAACTATTCTACTTTTAAAGCAAAATATTCTCTTAAAAAAGTAGTAGGAGTAATTTGTGTCAATCTCTACTCACCACATAAAAGGAAATTATACAGCATCTTTTGTTTTATATGATAGTTTTCTTCCTTTTAAAGCTACGATTCATCTTATTTTCTGAGACATCTAACGTGAATAATTATGTTATAGCAAGAAATTAGAGCAAGAAACGGGTTTAGGCGCGTGGGGGGTGTGCACACGTGTATGTGGATGCATACTCGGGTGTGAAGAGCAGAGTTTGACTCTGGGTGTCTTTTATCAAAGTCCGCCTTCCTTTTGAGACAGTCTCTGGCTGAACCTGAAGCTTAGCATTTCGTCTGAGATCTACCTGTCTCCACTCCCATGTTGCTGGGGTTACAAGTACAGGCTCCATGCCAGGCTCATACAAGGTTCCAGGAATCTGAACTCTGGTCTTGCGTGTGCAGCAAACGCTTTACCCAATGATCATATTTTCAAAAGTCGTGGCGTAAATAATGTGCTTACGGTTATTCTGAAATCCCTGGGTCTCATCACTTAGGATGCTGAGTGGACGGGGCAGTTCCTGATCAATCCTGGTACTCAACGGAGAACCATCCCTCCATTTGATTTTGCATCTTTCCTTGTCAGGCTATTCTCCCAGGCTCTCTTTTGCTTTGACTCATGCCGTCAACCGCAGAACTGTTTATTGCTCCAATCTTTATTCTCCTTTCTTCACCGTTAACTTATGTCTGGCCATTTCCTAAAAGCTTGCTCCTTCTTTTTTCTCTTTTTATTTTGTATCATGTTTGCAGAACTTTTAGGTAGGAATCATGTCTGATGATCTTAACAGATTTATTGAGCATCCAAGAAGGAATGAGAGTGAGAAAGTCTTAGAGCTTAGGGTTTATTCTGTTTTCAAGAATGCTGGTCTGATGGGAGAAGGAATTAAGATTGAAAATGGGGAGATTTGTTTGAGTGCAGTGTTAGATTTGGGTAAGAGGTCGTGAGGTCTGAATTAACTGGTGAAGGAAAGAAGGCAATAGGTTCAAGAATCAATAGGAAGGGGGCTGGAGAGATGGCTCAGAGGTTAAGAGCATTGCCTGCTCTTCCAAAGGTCCTGACTTCAATTCCCAGCAACCACATGGTGGCTCACAACCATCTGTAATGGGGTCTGGTGCCCTCTTCTGGCCTTCGGGCATACACACAGACAGAATATTGTATACATAATAAATAAATATTAAAAAAAAAAGAATCAATAGGAAGTAAGGGTATGGTGACTGAGAACAAATCAATAAATAACTTTTGGATGTCTCCAATTACACTAAACTGTGTGTTTCCTGCATAGTGTCTATTAGGGTGCCATTCTCAACCTCAGTAGGTGTGTCGTTCCTGGCAGTGGTCTACAAGTAGCCCCCCAAGAGAACAGAGAAATTACTCCAGGCAGGCGCCATGTCTGGCAGCTTGATGAAGATGGTTAGAGCTGAGTGTTATTTAAATGGTTTCTCTAGTTTTCGCATACTTCCAATGAAGGTAGATTTAGGCTTGAGTTTTGTTATTGTCGTTGTTATGTTTGAGACAGGGTCTCTGTGTAGCCCTGGCTATTCTGGAACACTCTGTATAGACCAGGCTGGTCTTGAACTCATAGAGATCTGCTTGCCTCTGACCCCCAGTGCTAGAAATAAAGGCATGCACCGTCATGCCTACCCTTAGACAGGACTTGAGGAAGAGGAGGGTTACGTCAGAAGGTGAACCAAAAGGATACAGTAGAATGCTGTCTGGTCCTTAACCTCAACCACATCCTAACAGTCGTTGTGAAAGCCATCCGAAGAAAGTGTTCTGAACTTTTCAGATCTCTTCCTTACAGAATGTCTGAATACAGTGATTGGCTTTAGACTTAGTAGGAATTTTTAACATTCTGATAATCTGGTTTTGTAATCTCTTTTTGTAGCATTCCTGGAAGACAATGGAAAGGACAGTTCACTACAGTCCAGAGAAGGTAAAGACCCTTATTTGTCTTCAATTTGTTTGATTCAGATATAGTAAGTTCTGTTGGTATTGGCTTAAAAATAGGAAGCTCTCAGCTGGGCAGTGGTGGTGCACGCCTTTAATCCCAGCACATAGAGGGCAGAGGCAGGCGGATCTCTGTGACTTTGAGGCCAGCCTGATCTATAAAGTAAGTTCCAGGAAAGCTAGGACTGTTATATGGAGAAATCCTTTCTTAAAAAACCAGAAAAAAAAAAGTAGGAAGGTCTGGAGATGGCTCAGTGGTTAAGAGCTGCTCCTGCTCTTCCATAGGATCTGACTCCATTCCCAGCAACCACATCTGGTGGCTCACAACTGCCTGTAATTCTAGTTCCAGGGGATTGTCTGCTCTCACCTGACCTCTGCCTGCACCGCGCTCACCTGCACACACACACACTCACACACACACACATACACACACCACACAGACAAATACATAATTAAAAGTAAATCTTCTTTGGGGTGGGGAAGCTTCAGATAATTAAAAAAAATGTTTAAGGACATCTTAGGGGTAGGATAATCAAGAATTTATAATTAAAGTTCTTGAGGGGAGAAAAATCTCTGTTGTTTTGAGAGTCTTCATCTGTAGCTCAGGCTGACTTCAAGCATGCAATAATCCTGCTGCCTTAAGCTTCTGTGTGTTGAGATTACAGGCATGTAGACAGATTTTGGAGTACTCTAAATGTTACTGTGAGCTTATGCTAAACCTTTGTGATGTTTGCCCCCAGAAGACTGACCTAGTTGTGTTTTAGGAATAACTAAAAGTTTCACCTAGCTCTTTCTGCCGTCTCTCTCTGTCACCATAATGGTGACTGTGAATATCTTGCTGATACCCTCTGCCTCCCAAGTGCGCCACCACTGCCCCCCTCCACGCCGTGATTCTTCTAAGAGTGTAAAGCATACATATACCTAAAATATTTTTGTAGAAAAGAAATTTTTTTCATCTAGGTGATTTTCTTTTCTGGACTTTCTGGCATACTGGTAGATATTTTGAGGTTTACAAAAAAGTAAAAAAAAAAAAAAAAAAACAAATGTGATGATCACAAAGGTTTTAATTTTTTTTGTCTTACATTTCTGTTTCCTTGTGCTTTGGAATTAACTAATTTTAGAAAAAAATTATTTCCAAGACATTATTTAATATAAAACGTTGCAATTGCAGTGGCCATTGTTCAAGCTGTGGTAGAGCCTTAGAGTCTATTCATCTGAGTCCAGAAGAATATGAATTTCTCAAGGGAAAAATCATGAGGGATGTGATAGATGGTGGTGACCAGTATAAGAAGACAACACCTCAGGTGAGTCTGACAGGCTTTTTTGTATTCTTAGATTGCTTGTCTAGAGCAGAGGGCAACAATTTTTTTTTGTAAAGGCCAAATGGCGAGTATTGTGGGCTTCGTGAGCCAACAGTCTCTGTTGTAATGCTTTGGTTTTGTTATAATTAAAACAACAACGGATAATATATAAATGAATGATTGTAACTGTTCCGTTAAACTATTCACAGGACTAGGAAGATGGTTCACCAGGTGAAGGGCCTGCTATGCCAGCTCAAGGGCCTGAGTGTAGATACCTAACCTTCATGTAAAAGCTAGACATGGTGGTCCAAGCCTGGGGGAGGAAAAACCCAAGAGCACTGAGTTCAAAAATAGGCATGGGGCTGACAAGATGTCTCAGCCAATAAAGGCGATTGCCACCAAGTCTAATGACCCGAGTTTGATCACCAGAACACATGTAGTGGAAGGAAGGACTGATTCCACAGGTTGCACGCACATACGCACGGACGCACGCACGCACACACACATAAATGTTAGAAGAAGAGTTGCCAGGAAAAGAGTTGTCTTGGAGGACAGAATGTGAGGGGTGTGGATGATCATTTGGGTGTCTCGCAGTATCTGTCCAGATGGATTCCAGGACTCTCATGGGTCAACACTCTGGTTGCTTGAGTCCTTTCCATCAGATGACACACTGTTTGCTTGTACAAAACAGTGAATTAGTGAATTTGTGGACATCATTCCGTGGTTGTGTGATTTAGTATTTCCCACAGAGCTTAGCTCACTGAGGGTGGTTGAAGCTAGACATGGCACACTGTAGTCCTCGTGCCTGGGAAGATGAAGTCAGTAGACTCGCATGGCCAAGGCCAGCTTAGCAAGATCTGTCTTAAAGACAAGCACAAAGAAAAACCCAAGAGCACTGAGTTCTGTTGACTAAATGTATCAGGTGGGTACCTAGAAAATAGTTCACGTGACTAACATGGGCCAAAAGTAAGTGAGAGCGGAAGGTAGAAAGTCCACAGAGCACCTTGCTCGAGAAGTCAGGGAGGCTTCAGGTTTGGGGTTCTGTTTTTGTTTTCATACTATAGATCAGACCTGGAGCCTCTCCCATGCTTAGGTAAGCACCCTTCTACTGAGCCATGCCCTCAGCCGACAGAAGGGAGGTGTCAGGTGTGGCAGTGCATACCTCCTAGCTCTTGGGAGGCAGAAACAGGAGGATCTCTATGATTCCAAGCCCAGCGTGATCTACATAGCTAATTTCAGTACAGTAAGGGCTACATAGAGAGACCTGTCTCAAAAAAGCCAAGTTGGGCAGTGGCTGTGGTTTATGCCTTTAATCCCAGCCCTTGGGAGGAGGAGGCAAGTGATCTCTGTGAGTTCGAGGCTAGCCTGGTCTACAAAAGCTAGTTCTAGGACAGCTAGGACTGTTTTGAAAAACAAAAACAAACAAACAAAAAAATCGGAAAAAGAAAGGGGTGTGGATGGGTAGTGCACATTTTTTCTTTGGGACCCATGGGGAACTGGTCCTAGGACACTCGAAGCTAAGGTTTTGAAGTCTGGGAAGCAGAGTTGAAAGCATCCGCATACCAACCCCCAACAAAACAAAGAACACAGCAACAACAAAATGCCACTTCACTCACGTGTAGCTGACCCCAGCTTCACCTCCCCAGGCAGCGCGTGGTAGTGAGGAGGCAGAAACATCCCCATCGAGGGCCTTAGGAGACAACCTCAGCTACCGTATCTTTATCAGTTTTTATTTGTAACTTTTTAAAGTTTAAATCCCATTTTATGTATGTGGGCATTCTGCCTGCTTATATTTCTGTATACCACTGTGTGCCTGGTGCCCACTAAGGCCAGAAGAGGGCACACTGGGTTTCCACTGGGTTCCCTGGACCTAGAGTTACAGATGTGAGCCACCATGCGGATATCTGGAAGAGCAGTCAGTGCTCTTAACCCCTGAACCATCTCTCCAGCCCCTTGTTGTTATTTTTTTATTTTAGTTTAGCTAGTTTTTTTTTGATACAGGGTCTCTGCATTCTATAGTCTGGCTGCAGCCCCTTGTTTTTAGCGTTTAATTGCATTTGTTATTTTCTGTACATGTGGACACATGCATCTGGTGTCCACATGCAGATGCTAGAGAACAGCTTGTGGGATTTGGTCCTCACCTTCCACTGTTTGGGTCTTGGCGATCATCCTTGGCAGCAAGTACTTCCACCTGCTAAACAATCTTATTGGCCCTGATTTTTATTTTGTTGTGTCGTTGCTGTTTATACCAGTTTGTTAGGGCTACCAGAACAAAATGCCACAATGCCACAGACTAAATGCCGTAAGCAGCAACAGTTTGTTTCCTCACAGACACCGGTACTAAAGTCCCAGGTCAAGATTTTGGCAGGTTTGGTTTCTCCTGAGCACCTCTTAGTGTAAAATGGCTTCTACATTGATTCTTTGTGTATAGGTGTTTTGTGTACCACTTGCCTTCCTACTGCCCTCGAAGGCCAGAAGAGGACACCAATTTCCCTGAAACTGGAGTTGTCGGTGGTTGTGAGCTGCCGTGTGGCTACTAGGTTTTGAACCCTGGTCCTCTGGAAGAACAGTCTGCACTTTGAGCCACCTCTCCACCCCAACAAACAATTTTATGACTTCATTTTACCTTTCTTTTTTTTTTTCTTTCTTTCTTTCTTTTTTTTTTTGAGGCAGGGCCTTCCAAGTGCTGAGCCAACCCACCAGAGTCTACATGACTACTTCAGGGTGTCCCCCAGCTGCATAAGACAGTTTATGCCTCTAATTCCAGCTCTCTGGGAGGTGGAGACAGGAGAGGTGGCGTGCAAGGTCGTTCTCTTTTATATAGCAAGTTAAAGACCAGCTTGAGTTGCATGAGACCTTGTCTCAAAAATAACAAAATTCAGTTTAAAGTTTCTCCGATGGAAGTAACATTCTGAGATACCAAGGAATGAGACTTCCAATACATGGAATTTGGTACTGGGTGATTCATCTTATAATGCTATTTACTATAGATATATATTAAAACAATATTTTACAAGGTGCTGTAGTTCATGCCTGCAATTGCCCCTTTCAAAAACAAAACAAACAAAAAAATTATCCAGTATTATAGCCAACACTTTACATTATTTGTTTCTAGGAACATTACAGACATCTGGATGACAAAGGGCCGCCTACTTTCCGTGGCATGCTTATAATTTGGGATTATGAAGTATAAACCAAGGAGTGATTTGCTAAATGCAGATAAATTTTATTTGTCTACTTTCAAATAAATTATGATGTCCTCTAACCTCCACAAGCACCCAAAACAGGCATTATTGAAGTGGTTTTGGGCTTCTGTGTTCCCCCCCCCAATAGTACTTGTTGTTCAAAGCAAAATAAGTGAGGTGACCCCTCTAATAAAACACCTGTTATCCCCAGTTCCTGGTTAGAAGAGCACAGAGGTCTCTTAAGCATACTGACACTTTGAGCCCCACCCTCTGACATTTCTGTTTTTAATTTATTTTTTAAGATTTCTTTTATTTTTACTTACATGTACATCTGTGTGTGTGGTGGAACTGGGTGGGGCGGAGTGTGCACTTGTGAACAACACAGAGGACAGAGAGGACACTGTGTCCCCTGGCGCTGAAGTACAGGCTGTTGTGGGTGCTCTTGTCTGCTGAGCCATCTTTCCAGCTCCAGATTCGCATCATTTTAAGTACAGATTTATTGGACTCTGTTTGGCATAGAAGAAACTGCACATCAGGTGTTTAGTGTGGTGAGTTTTGACGTATGTGCTTTTCATGCAAGCCAGACAACCCAAGCCACGCTCCAAACCACAGCGGAAGGAGAAAGCCAAATTCTGGAAATTGCCCTCTGGTTTCATACCCTTGTGTGGCATGCACCTGCCTGCACTCATGCACTTCCCTCTCCCTCCCTCCCTCCCTCCCTCCCTCCCTCCCTCCCTCCCTCCCTCCCTCCCTCTCTCTCTCCCTCTCCCTCTCCCTCTCCCTCTCCCCCCCCCCCCACATAGTATAAAAATTCAGGCTACTGTGTAGGTCCTTTTGTGCTGTGCACTAGTTTTCCATGACTGCCCTAACGAAATGCCACAAACTAGACAATTTAAAGTGACAGGAATTATCCTATCACGGTCCTGGCTGCTAGACGTGTGAAATCCAGATGCTGTCATGCCGCTTCTGGAGGCTCCAGGGAAGAGCCCCCTCCCCGCTTCCAGCTTCAGAACCTCCCACTCCTAAACATTTCGTACTCCTCCCCTCTTTTCTCCATATCTTAAGTCCCTATTTAACTCCTGGCTTGGGGAGGTCCAGGTTAGGGTTTTCCAAAGCTGCCAGCTGACTCTCAGATACAGCGGGCTGAGAATGGCCACTGTAATGTGACGTTTTGATGGACCTTACTGCACAGCAGCTTTCTGCGGGATCGAGAGAACACATCTCTAAAGAAACTCGAGCAAAGAAGGCAACTTTTTAGTTTTTCTGTTTTTAATTAGTTAATTAATTAATTGGTTTTGAGACACAAAGTAAGTCTTTTGTTTTCTTTATTTTTTGAGCCTTGGATGTCCTGGAACTCACTATGTAGACCAGGCTAGCCTCAAACTGACAGATCCACCTGTCTATGCACACACACACACACACACACACACACACCCTCACACACACTGCTGAGATTAAAAGTGTACACAGCTTCTCTAGGCACAAATCAATCTTTAGCCCAGGTGAGCTAATATTAACTATGTAGCCCAGACTGGTTTTTGAACTCATGATGCTAGTCTCAATCTCTCTGACTGCCAGGATTTTAAGTGTGGGGCACCAACCACACTTCCTGCTTTAAACATTTGTTTGTTGTGCTTAGACAGTTTAACCACCAGGTGGCAATAGCGTAACGTATATATTCTAGGTCACTGGGCAAGTCAGTCCTGTTAAAGGTTTGAACCTTTGTGAGACTGACGGGTCGCTGTCCTGTTGTTTTCAGTCAGCCGAGTGGTAGCAGGTAAAGAGAGGAGCTGTGGGTGTGAATTTTAACTGAGCAAAGCAGAACTCCAAATAATCTAATTGTGTGGACATCCGTGACGCTCAAAAGGAAGAAGAAAAAAAGAAATGGGCCATGCATGGTGGCCCATAGTCCTCTTGCCCCTACCTCCCAAATGTGGGTTTACAACCCATCACACCTGGCTCGTCCATTATTTTTTGTTTGTTTTAAGACAGGGTCTCTCTACATCGCCCAGGCTGTCCTGAAACTTACTATATAGACCAGGCTGGCCTCAGAGAGATCCACCTGCCTCTGCCTCCCAAGTGCTAGGACTAAAGGTGTGCGCCACCAAACCCGGCTTGTTCTTTATTCTTAACGAAAATAAATAAATAACAGGGTTTTTTTAATTTTGTTTTTCTTATAGACAATTGCTCACATAAGAATTCAGTACTTTAGGACTGATAATGGAGGTGGTTGTGAGAACATTTGACTAGTACTGGAGAAGCCCTGGTTTAACCCCCATTTCCTTATAAACCCGACATGGTAGCACACACCTGCAGTTCCAGCAAGTAGAGGCTGGAATATCCAGATAGGTAGGTAGGTAGGTAGGTAGGTAGGTAGATAGGTAGGTAGGTAGGTAGATAGCTAGCTAGATAGGTAGGTAGATAGATAGGTAGATAGGTAGGTAGGTAGATAGGTAGGTAGGTAGGTAGATAGGTAGGTAGGTAGGTAGATAGATAGGTAGATAGGTAGGTAGGTAGATAGGTAGGTAGGTAGGTAGGTAGATAGATAGATAGGTAGGTAGATAGATAGGTAGATAGGTAGGTAGATAGATAGGTAGGTAGGTAGGTAGATAGATAGGTAGGTAGGTAGGTAGATAGGTAGGTAGGTAGGTAGATAGGTAGGTAGGTAGATAGATAGGTAGGTAGGTAGATAGGTAGGTAGGTAGGTAGCTAGCTAGATAGGTAGGTAGATAGCTAGATAGGTAGGTAGATAGATAGGTAGATAGGTAGGTGATAGATAGATAGGTAGGTAGGTAGGTAGATAGGTAGGTAGGTAGGTAGATAGATAGGTAGATAGGTAGGTAGGTAGGTAGGTAGGTAGGTAGATAGGTAGGTAGGTAGGTAGGTAGGTAGGTAGGTAGGTAGATAGGTAGGTAGGTAGGTAGGTAGATAGATAGATAGGTAGGTAGGTAGGTAGGTAGGTAGGTAGGTAGATAGATAGATAGATAGATAGGTAGGTAGATAGATAGACAGATAGATGAGTTCCTTAATCTTTTATTAAGGAAAATGTCCAGCATGTGCAAAGGTGGAGAGACTAGTAAAATGGACCACTCCTTCCTTGATCCTGCCTTGTTTCATTTGTTTCCCCACCCATTTCCCCTTTGCCCCTCATAGTAATTTGGCACATCTAGCAATTATTTATCGTATAAATTATAGATTCACTTTTAAGTAGCTTCCTTTGTTTCCCATGTCTTAAAAAATGTTCCTTTGTAAAGTCATGCTTTTCTTGCACATTTAAAAATACGTTGGAATAGCATTTTTTTGAAATTTTTGGTTTCAAGCCTTTTTCTATTCTTACGTGTTATTGAGGGGTGGGAAGGATGCTCAGGGAGTGAAGTACTTGCCGTGTAAGCGTGAGCTGAGATCCCCGTGTCCACAGAAAAGCAGGCGTGGCAGTTAATTGTTCGGGAGGGTAGAGGTAGGTCCTGGGAGCTCCATGGCTGGCCATCTAGAGGACGCTCCAGGTTCAGTGAGAGACCTGCCGCACAGAGTAAGCTGGAAAGCAGTAGAGGAAGATAGCCACACTGAGTCTCTGCACAAACACACCCAGGCACCTGCATGTACACACGTACACCACACAGGCCTATACATTTGTGTGTGCATGCTCTTGTGCACACGTGTGCATTCAAACATACAGAGTGGGAACTTGAGAGATGTTTTATGTGGGGTTATATCTATTGATGTTTCTGGTTTAGAAATGTATTCTGGCCAGGAGGTGGTGGTGCACACCTTTAATCCCAGTGCTTGGGAGGCAGAAGCAGGATGATCTCTATGAGTTTGAGGCCAACCTGATCTACAAAGCAAGTTCCAGGACAGCCAGAGCTGTTACAGAGAGAAACCCTGTCTCAGAAAAACAAAACAAAACAAAAATGTATTCTGATAGCCTTTAAAATCAGAACTATTACATGGGCACATTTTAGGGAAATTTTGTTCAAAACAAAAAATAAATAGTATCAGTGAGAAAGAACTGCATTATTTATCTTTGCAAGTCACTTTATTTATGCAGCCCAATAGTCCACTTTTTAAAATGGCAAAACAACTTATATTTAGACATAGCCAGCTGGATTGTCCAGAGTGGCACAGTCAGGAGCAAGGTGAACAGAAGCTGTGGCCATGGCATGGAGCTCCTTCAGTGGGTGCTTGCTGACCTTGACCCGGTGTCTAGTCCTGTAGCCGGAACTTGATGTTGGTGTAGAGTAGACCAGACAGACTTTTCTTGGGGCGTTCTTCAGGGATATTGGGGCTATCTTGGGAGCTGAAATGGCTTGAACTGTAGAGTTATAGTATGCAAGTGTGTATGTGTGAGAGAGAGACAGACAGACAGACTTTGAATAGTTTTAATACTTTTTTTTTCTTATTTGTGAATTGTTTAAAATAGGTGTCACTGTATAGCCCATGATAGCCTCAAGTTCACTATGTAGTCCAGGCTAGCCTTGAACTGACCATTTGGCTGTGGGAGAGACATGGGTTTCTTACTTTGCTTTTGAGTATCTTTTTTTTTTTAATGTGTATGGTGTTTTGCTTACACGTGTGTCTGTGTATCACTTCTATGTCTGGTGCCTGCAGAAGACAGAAGAGGGTGTCAGATCACCTGGAACTGGAGTTACAGAAGGTTGTGAGGCATCGTGTGGATGATAGGAACTGAACCCAGGTCCTCTGCAAGAGCAGAAAGTGCACTTAACTACCAAACCATGTCTCCAGTTTCTCAAATATCATCTTAATGAAAGAGTTGACAGTCATCCTGGGTTATATAGTGAAACCTGTCTCAAAACAGAAAAAAAAAAAATCAGTCAAATAGATAACCGGAGTGTGCTGAGGGGGTGACTTGGTGGGGTAAAAGCTTCTGTCTCAAGCATGAGGTCCTGCATTCTAATCTCAGCGTGAAAGCTTGTCACATACTGCAGGGGCCTATAATAGCAGTGTTCCTGCAGAGGGGTCCGGGGAGGCAGGAGGTTCCCAGGAATCTGGCAGGCTAGGTATTATGGTTTGCACAGCAGCAAAACCAAGAGGTAGAAGGTGTGAAGACCAATACCTAGGGTTCCCCTCTAACCTCCACACACCCACACTCACACACATAATAGAACACCCAGGGTTCCGCCCTGACCTCCACACGCCCACACTCACACACATAATAGAACACCCAGGGTTCCGCCCTGACCTCCACACACCCACACTCACACACGTAATATATACACATCCTGAACACACACATCACAAAGGGGACCGTCCATTAGGGTGGCCCAACAGGTAAAGGCACTTGCCACCAGGTCTGCCACCTGAGTCACATGGGAAGAGAGTTGACTCCACATACTCACCTGCTAACCTCTACATGCCCGCCGTGCATATATACACACTAAATAAATAAAGTAATAAAAGCCATTTATGAAAGACAACAAAGAAAATACAAGGCAGATCATTGATAATCCTATAGTTTAAAACTTTTTAAATAATTCCAATAATTTGGGATTCTCTTTGCTGAGAAAAGAAGGAGGAAGGCAATTTCTGTGTGGTACCTTTGTTTAAATTCTCTTGGTGACATTAAAATCAACCCATTAATCTCGCTTGATAGTATCTTTCAGATGATTGACAGAAGGGAGGCCTTGTGATGTTCCTCTAAATACAGGACCTATGGCACAGACAGGCAGAAGTGTAAGACCTGATGTAATCCCGGTATAGTTTGTGGTGGGCAGTGTTTTGTTTGAGACGGGATCTCACTGGATAGTTCTGACCCGAAACTCCCGCATAAACCCTGCTGGCCTTGAACTCACAGAGATCCTCCTGCCTCTGCCTCTCATTGGGATTACAGGTGTGTGCTGCTCTGATCATCATTGTACTGATTTTAGGGGTTTGTTCTTAATTGTTTCAAATCCGAGGGCAGAAATTCCGAGTGTGGGTTGGAGTGGCAGCTGGACACCGCAGATATAAACTAAGCTCTTTATCAGAAAGTCGCCAGAACTGTCTCTTTTGAGTCTGAAGATCTTGTTATTGCTTCTTTTTTAATTTTATTTTTTTAAAAAAGAAAACAAACTATCTTTTTTCATTTTACATACCAGTCCCAGTTCCCACTCCCTCCCCTCCTCCCATTCTCTCCACCTTCCCTGATCTTGCTATTTCTAAGATAAATCATGGGATTCCCCATCCCCAGATTTAAAAAAAAAAAGGGTGGTGAATGGTAAATCTGGGGAGCTTAGCGGCTTTTAAAAAGCCAGGAATTATGTTCTTCTACATGGTCTTACGCCATGTTCCTTTGGTGCACTTATTTAGGATATCCATTCATGAACAACTACTTGTTAACGTACAGATGTTAGCCCAGTGCGTCTGTGAGAGAGTCATCTCTGAACCTCATCCCCTTTCTTTCTTCCCCAACTCCACAGTTGGACACCTGAATGTAGACATGTGATCTCTGGGTCACCAAGTGTGGACTCTGGTTATAAAGGTGAAGGAATAAGGAAAGTCAGTAAGTTCAGGAAGGCTGGAAACTTAAAACAGTCACCCCTTGCAGGGGCCTTCATGTCTGCATTCACACAGCAGCCGTGCTCATATTGAGCATTCCTTGTGAGGGCCCACCCGCCTTTCCTCTCTCCCTGGAATATTTTCCCCGTTTCTGCATTGCTCTTCATTTTTTTTTCTCATTTGGTTTTTACTGGATCTTTACTTTTTTTTTTTTTTTTGATTTTTTTTTTTTTTGAGACAGGGTCTCTCTGTGTATCCTTGGCCATTCTGGAACTCATTCTGTAGACCAGGCTGGCCTAGAACTCTAAGAGATCCACCTGCCTCTGCCTCCCAAGTGCTGGGAGTAAAGGTGTGCACCACCACCACCCAGCTTTACTGGATTTTTAAAAGTTTATTTTATGTATACAGGCATTTTGCCTACGTGTGTAACTGTGCACAACATGGAGAACACTGGATCTCCTGGAACTGGAGTTACAGATAGTTGTAGGTCTCTGTGTGGGTGCTGGGATTTGAACCTGGGTCCTCTGGATAGCAGCCAGTGTTCTTAACTCCTGAACCATCTCTCTAGCCACTTTTCCTGGAATTTTATCAACTGGAGTTAAGTTTCTTTTATGAGATTTGATTTGAAATAATGCACTTTTTTTGTACTTCCTTTTAATGCATTCATGAATTTCGTTATATGCAAGGCCAGAGGTGTGCTTACAGCTCTTTTAGCATGACATGGTGACTTTTAGCTGTGGAGAATCTCTTAGGGCAGTTCTGAGAGGAATGCTTGATTGAGAGGCACATGTGGATGGAAATGCAAGAAGCTAAGGGATAATAAAGTCATGTTTAGGAGTTACTGGGTTACTAAAAAATGTAATAAGATATATTTTTTTATTTAATAAAGGTTAAATATGCCCTGTATTCCTGACAGCTTCCACATTGGATTATCTTTGCTTTAAGAGATTAAAATTTAATAAAAAGCATGGTGGCTCATGCACTTTGGAATCCTAGCACTTTGGAAGTGGAGGCAGGAAAATTGGGAGTTCAAGGTCATTCTCTGCTTACAAATCCAGATCGGCCTACGTAAGATCCTGCCTTAAAAACCTAAATGAATGAATGTAACACGAATAATAAAAACCCAGAGACAGGTATTGGGGTTCGAGATAAAAGTTCAGAGAAGCAAAGCAGCAAACCACTAGAGAGCTCTTACCTCTATGAAATCTTCACACTGAAAAGAGAGCGAGTTCCTGTCTCATCCAACCTTAAATTCCTCTCTAGTGCTAGTCTTAAAGGCGTGCACCACCACCGCCCAGCCTCTGTGACTAACTAGTACCGCTGCTGGGATTAAAGGTGTGTGCCACCACTGCCTGGCCTCTATGGCTGACTAGTGTGGCTAGCTTTGCTTTTCTGATCTTCTGGTATGCTTTATTTATTAAAACGTATACAAATGGACGAGTGGGCAAACAAATGAATAAATATAGCAGCATTTTAATATTTTGCAAATATCAGTTTATTTAACAAATTAAAAAAAAATTTAAACGATGTGTACGTTTGTGGGAATGGGTACATAAGTGTGGGTGTTGTCAGAGGCCAGAGATGTTGGTGCCCCTGGAGTGATGTTCAGGATCAAACTCAGGTTCTCTGGAAGAATTGTCAGCCCCCGGACTTCTCTGTAATCATGGAGGGGTTCCCTTGCTGCTCTCTTCCTGCTTCCCTGTCTTTGAACAGAAGGTTGGATCCGATGGTTGCCAAGGCCCCTTTGGGGCACTTTGGTGTTAAGATCCTGTTGCCAAGCAGCTTCTTTATCTAGGAAAGGGAACTAAGGGCAGATTGTCCTGTGGTGCAGAGCTGAAGGAGGAGCCCTGAAGGCCAGGGGTGGAGAGGAAGTTGTGATTTGGGTTTGTAAGGTTGCAGTCTGAATACTGTGCTGTCAGGTTGGAAGGCAAGAAGAGGACATCACATCCTTGCCAGCCTGGTCTACAGGGCGAGTTCCAGGACAGCCACGGCTACACAGAAAAACCCTGTCTCGAAAAAACAAAAATGAGAGCATGTGCTGCCCCGGTGATCAGTTTTTTGGCTGTAGATGAGAAACAGAATGAAGAATTTGAGTGGGGTGCTGTGCTGTCTCACATGTGGACCCCAGCACTCCGAAGGGCAGCCTGGGCTACATAGTGAGTCCCTGGCCAGCCTAGGCTACATAACCACGTCTCAGACAAACAAACAAATAAGGGAAATAACAAGAAGGTAGGGGCTGGAATGTATGGGGTTGGCCCGAATTCTCAGGTAAACTTATTTTATAGGCTCATGGGGATTTATTGTTCTGTCTCTTTTGTATATGATTTAAATTCTAATTCTAATTTTTTAATTGACACTCTACAGCCAGGTAAGGTGTTCTCCCTGTAAGCATGAAGAGCTGAGCTCAGCTCCACAGCACTCATGTAGAAGCTGAACACAGAGGTACACATGTGTAATCCCATGCTAGGAAAGCGAAGACAGCCGAGTTGAACATGTGAACTCCAGAGTCACATTCCCCCAAAGCTTTCCTCTTACCTCTACATGTGTGTGCCATGACATGCATGTGAATATACACACATACATATGCTAAATAAATAAATATAGTAAAGTTATAATAATAAAATAGGAAATAATTGAGGAAGACATCCAGTGGCAACATCCGGCCTCTACATGCAAGTGCACGTACGCGCACACACACACACACACGTGCGCGCACACACACACACACACACACATGCGCGCACACGCACGCGCACACACATGCGCGCACACACACACACACACATGCGCACACACACAGAGAGGGAGGGAGGGAGAGAGAGAGAGAGAGAATTGGTGTCTTAAACAAATACACAGAGAGAAAGGGAGAAAGAAAGTATCTTAAACAGACTTAAACAAGTACACTTGGGCAGGGGAGATGGCTCAGTGGTTAAGAGCACTGGCTGCTCTTCTAGAGAACCCAGGTTCAATTCCCAACACCCACATGGCAGCTCATAACTGTCTATAATTCCAGTTCAAGGGGATCTGATACCCTCATACAGATGTACATGCTGATAAAACACCAATGCACTCGTGTTTTTTTAAATTTTATAATTTTAAAAAAAGTCCACATCCACTTTCAGGGTAAACGTTGCTCAGAGGGAGATTGTGAGACAGTGCATCCTTGGTGCTGTCCTCCCAGAGCAGCATCTTTCTGAGCATCTCTCCTAGAGAAGCACTGTCCACTTAGGTTCACTCAAGATGCAAACAATTCAGGTCCTCGTTATAGTGTGAAAGTCTCCTTTAAGCAAGTATTTTGAAAATACTGGAAGTTGCTGGGTCTGGATGCAGATGCTCTGACTCCTAGAGGCAGAGCCAGAAGCAGGTGGATCTGAGTTCAGGCCAGCCAGGGTTGTATAATAAGACTCTCTCAAACAAAACAAAGCATCCCCAAGCCCTGGAAAATTGTCTTGTCATTTGTACAGTGGTACTGTGTAGACCAGACTGGCCTTGAACTCATGGAGCTCTGTCTGCCTCTGCCTCCTGGTGCTGGGATTAAAGGCATGCACCACCACCACCTGGCTGCCTTTTCTAAAGGGATGAGATTAAATTTTTGAGTGGAGTAGGTAGCATGGTTCATTTGGCTTCCAAATGGGATGTAGAAGGGCTTCCTATTGTATTGCATTGCTTCTGGTTTACAAAAATTATTAACTTGAAAACCAGCAATAACAAAACCCTATAACCTGTATGTGTGGCTCCATGGTGTAGTGGGAACCGAAGCTGGCTTGGCTCTGGCTTCTAGCACAGGTGCAAACTGCGGATTGGTTCTGGGGTGGGGAGACTTCCACGCAGGGAAGTGGAGCCCTGGAGTTTATGTCCTCCACAGTGCTAATTGGGAAGTGTGAGGTTCGGGGCTTTCCATCCTTTGTTAATAAGGCCTCCAGGCGCATTTCCTCTGTGTTCGTGCAGGGGCCTGAGCTGTGGAGCAGCTGCGGGGAAGTGAAGTGTGATTTCCTGTGCTCAGGAGTGCTGGCTTCTGGTTTGGAGGTTTTATAATTGCAAGAGCGCACCGTGCATAGATTGAGCTATCGCTTGGCGGGTTAAAGAGTGTTTTGTTGTTCTGGAATTGCTGCACGTACGCCGTCAGCAGATTTGCTCAGGTGACTTGAATCCACAGACAGTTCATGTTGTCTCAGCACCCAGCATTTAATGGCTCACTGTCTGGTGCTTTGGACCTAGAGTGGAGCGATCACATTCCGTCATGTGAACAAGAGTCCTGCAGCTCCTTTGCGTGCTCCAGTTGTACACATGCGTGTGTTTTGTTGGGCTGAGTGTTTATGTCAGATTCTCTGAGATGAGAAAGGCTGCAGGGGATAGTTTTGGGGGAAGGTACGGCCCAGCTTGTCAGGTAGTGTGCCAGAGTGGCCAGGGCCGTGGGAAGAAGTCAGTATGGTTGGTACCCAGGAACTATCCGACTGCAGCTAAGATACCTTTCCTGTACCTTCTGCCGGTGTCTTGAGGCCTAAAACATTTATTCTTTCTTTCCAAAACTGTTTTGGATGCTGGTATGGTAGCATACTGCTCTAATCTCAGCAGGAGAATCAAGAAGTCAGGGCCAACTGGGACTACATGAGTAGGTGGACCCTATGTAAATAAGAAAACAAGCAGGTTCATCTGGTACCACCCTTGCCTACTCTCTCCTTGCAGAGTAAGAAATAAATGTATCTCTTTCTAGTGGGGGGGGCTATAAAATATATGTAGGAGCCTGTACTGCTTTAGACATAGGCCAGACC